>NC_063339.1:19376869-19431821 GCF_021869965.1 Rhincodon typus
GGTATTATCCTCCTGAAGGAGGGTAATGCCCGAAACATTGACTGCTCCTTTCCTCCCGATGCTGCCTGGCCTGCTGTGTTCTTCCAGCCTCCTGTTTGTCTAGATATGTCTGCGCGTCCTCCAAGTGCCAGATTTTGCCTATTCATTCAACCTGTCTACATACATTGGAAATTTCCTTGTATCCATTTCACAATATACTTTCCTATCTTTTTGTATTTACATGTAAATTTAGCCACCATGCCTTCACTCCCCTCATTTGAATCATTGTTATAATAACAAAAATGCTAAATCCCTATCATAGAGGCCTATTGTTTTCATAGCTTCTGTTTCCTGGTTTTGTAAATTTGGGATCAGCCCTCTGTTTGTGCCACTCCTTCATATGTTCAGAGCTTCAAGTTCTTCCTAAATAGCCTGTATTGTTCAATATTCACATCAAAATCCATGTTATCCTGCAGCTATGACTCTTTAATGGCTATTAGATTGTAATAACTCATTTCTATTTCCACTCTCCTTTGTCTGTTTCATTCTGAATGCTACATGCGTCAGAGTCATTACTTTTGTTTTTATTACTTTTGTAACCCTTAGCCTTATCTGTTGATTCACTTTAAATATTTCTGTCGTAGTCTGTTTATGATTCCTCTGATGATTACCTTTCTCTCTTACCTTGTATCTACTCTTTTATTTACTACATCTTCCCAACTTTATCCCTTGCCCCGCTATTTATTTTAAAGCCCTCTCTACTTTCTTAATTATGCTCTTGCATGACAACCAGCCCCAATATCGGTCAGACATAAACAATCCCAAAGGTACAGATCCACTTTTATCCAGTGCTGATGCCAATGCTCCGTAAACCAGAACCCATTTCTCCACACTAGTCTCTGAGACACAAATTCATTTCTTCATTCTGATTTGATCTATGCCAATTTGCTCATAGTTCAGGAAATAATCTAGACCTTTTGAGGTTTTGTTTATTTTTTCTTTAATTTGGCTGGCTCCTGATGCTGATTATGCAGAAGCTTTTAATTTGTTCCGTTTATGTTGTTGGGACCTACCTGGAAATTGACGACTGGATCCTCTTCTTCTAATGCATGTTCTGCTCCAGTGCTGGACAGTTTCATACTCTGGCGACAGGCATGTTGCTTTTAACTGCTGAAAATAGTACCTATCCAACACATTGTACTATCCCTTACCACCATTACATTCCTTTTATCTTCCCTCACTTGAATGGATTCCTACACCATGGTGCCATGGACTGTTAACTCATCCATAGACTGTGCAATCCTCACTTTCCCTCAAACAAACTGAAATAACCTTAATTGTAAAGGCTGAGGGTGCTGCACTCCTGCCCTTTGGGTCCACTTACCTTCTTCACATGCTGTCACAATCACCTGGACATGACCACCAACCAAATCAGAAGACCCTACTGTCAGGGGTGTGACTGCCCCCTGGTACAAAGCATCTGGGATAACTTTCTCCTAACCCAATGTGTCACGGTGTCTGCAGCTCACTCTCCAGCTCATAAGCTCAGAGCGGAGGCTCTTCTAGCCACAAACATTTACCGCAGACATGTTTGCCCTGAATCACACTGGTATTCATTGAAGAGCAGGAGAGAGGAGGATCCTGGGAGGAGGGTTCTGGATAAGGTGGATGGGGAGAAACTGTTCACGGTTATAAAAGCTGAAGAACCACTGGGGAACATTTTTAAAGTGTTTAGCAAAAATGAAAAAACATTTGAGGTGAGATATGAGATAGTAAGAACTGCCAATGCTGGAGTCAGAGATAACACAGTGTGGATTTCTGAAGGGTCCTGACCAGAAACGTCAGCTTTCCTGCTCCTCTGATGCTGCCTGGCCTGCTGTGTTCATCCAGCTCTACGTTGAGGTGAGATAAAACATTTTCAGACAGGGATTGGTCTGGGTTTGGATTGCACTGACTGACAGTATGTGTTGTGCTGAATTCAACTGATACAATCAAGAGAACATTGAATTATTATTTAAATTGAAACAATGTACAGGGTTATGGGGAAAAGGAAAGATTTCGGTATGAAGTCACGATGTTTAGAGAGCTTTTGTAGACACGATGGGCCATTTATCTCCTTCAACAGCCGAATAATTCTGTGATAATTATCAGATCGCTGTTTGTGGGAACTGGCTGTGTTACCTGTATTTCAGCAATCTCTGCACTTCTAAAACTTCCTAATTTCTGTAGTTGTAAAAATTGTGACATAAAGTCTTTCTTTCTGCTTTACATTTTAGTAATAATGCTGAAGAAAATCCTGGGAACTGATGCTCCGTGATGGACTTGATGCAGCTGGGAGACAGAAAGCATTGACAACATAAAATAAATGATGCTGAAACATAACTCGACAATCATTTCCTTCATTTAAATTTGTGGTTATCAACAATTGTGGAAAACATAAGGATGTCATGAGAATCAAAGCTTATTGCCAGAGGATGGCCATTGCCATATGTCAGAACACAGAATTTTGGTGCCTTGTATATACAGAGATCAGATTGTGAAGAAAAGGATTATTTTTGACCCCATCCTAATTATAAGCACATAGTTACTATATCTTATATGATATACAGTTTTATGTTACTTTTCACTTGATTGTTTATAAACCTAGTTATTTAAACTTCCCTGCAATGAACATATTAACTCAGTGTCTGGGAGAATGTTTGGAAAAGAGCATCGACTGGTTAATTTTTGTTGGGTTAGACTTTGGAAGCAATTCATTCCAATCCCACTGATTAATCAGGATAGACTATGAAATGGCTGAATGCATTATAGAGTTAGATGCTTTACAATCTTTATCAAACATAAAATATCTACGACTAATTGTAGTTAGTTATTACCTTGATGGAAGAGTTAATCTCACAGGAACAGTGTATGGTTTGATGCAGAATGCAGCTGTTATGTAAATGGAGCTGTAAAATGGCAGAAAGTTGACACGTCTGATCATAGTAAGGTTTGCATCCTAGCAGATTTTCATTGATGCCTTCAAAGCCATGCCAAGCACAAGATCTGGCTGCATGACTGAGCCAACTGGAATGGTCTCAAGCAGGAAGCTAATAACATGATCAAGTATGTTGTGGACTTGTCAAAGATGAAACAGCAATACAGTCTTCATCTGGTTTCTGACAAAATAGATGATATTTTCAGCTAGAGAATGCTACACCCCCTCATACCAGCTAAACATTAGCTTTGATTCATTGAGTTGGCCTAATCAGTAACTAATGAAGAATTGTCAAATGAACATAACTGCATTGGTAAATGTGGGAAAATCCAGCAACTAAAGTTTATCTCCAATCTCAGGTGCAATTTGGAACAATCTCCGTAATTAAATACATAACTCGCCGACATCTCCAAATCTTTCCTCAACAGATTGCAAGATTTGTTGGAAGATACTAGAATATGTTGGCTATGATTTTTGGCTAGGTCTTTTCTAGTTAATTCAAGTAATTTCACCTTTCAGTATAACATCTCAGTCTCTGTACTTTTGGAATACAGGGAATGAGATATTATCACAGTATTAGGTGGGATTTTCCCAGTTTTTAGCAAAGTGTTTTCTTAAGTGAGATTCATGGTGCTAAATCCACTATTTTTTCACATAATCTTCTGTTCTTCATTTACTTAATTGTGTAATCTGCCTCTGCAGTTCTTTCCTTGAGGAATTGCATGGCAAAAAAGAAGTGCTCAATGCTGCTAGGACTTTGTGATGTACATTGTTGTTGGTGCCATATTTTAAAAATATAAAAGCAAAATACTGCAGTGCTGAAAATATGAAATAAAAAATAACAACAGAAAAGGCTGGAGAAACTCAGCAGGTCTGATAGCATCTTTGGAAAGAGAAACAAAATTAATGTCTTAAGTCCATTATGACTCTTCAGAGTTCATTGAAAGGGACCTGGAGGTGCTGGTAGATGGGGTGATGGGCAACAGTGCATTGTCTTTTTTTCCTGATGACAAAGGCAACCAGGCTTCACTGGATTAAGATAATGGCCTGGGTCAGTGCAGTGTCCCAGGTATAATACAATGCAAAGCAGTGAAGGGGAAGGTTCATAATGTTCTATGCTCTGCAACAGTGGGTGCCATCATCTTTTCTCTGCTACCTCACATTCACAGGGCCACCATTTGCTCTAACAAGACCACTGTACACATCTCTCACCAAGGCTCATGAACAACAACTCTTACCTTTGTGTACATCATGCCTGTTCAACAGCTCTCAGTTACCCCATTCTTCCAAACTGTTAACCTTACCCATCCTCTGTGCTTGCTACTCACTTACTGGGGACAATCATCAGCTATCCTGCTCCTGCACCAATACAAACAGCTCTCACATCTACCTCCATCAGACTCAATCTATCCTTTGTTGTCTATGCAGAAAAAAAATCTCACAATTGAGGTGAGAAGGTGAAGACCAATTTGGGGCATGATGGTTGATGGACTAAAGTTTCCTCATACCATATGCAGAAAAGGCATCAGAGCTGTCCAGAGAAAAATTGCAATTGCTCATGAGTAGATGTGGAGAATTCCATTGGCAACCAAGCCAATAAGCTTCACTGTACTATGTACTCCTAATACTATGGATATTTAACTCCTATCCCTCTTACAAAGCTAGTTCCCTCCAGAAACCAGGAACCCGTTCAGCTCCAGGCAGAAGATGATCCCCTGTTCTTCATGATTGATGACTTCAATAGCACAGCAACAGCAGGTAGGAGTGTCAGACATAGCTAATATGATTGAAGGTGTCCAGTAATATGCTGGGTCCACCATGGGCTGGCTGTCTCCATGGATATGTTGAGAACTGTCACAGAGATCCAGCTCATACTAGTGTCTGCTGGATGTACACAGAGACCTGCCCTCTATCACTGTAACCATTGGTGTTCAATATCAATGGCAAAATGAGAAGTTGAGGGAACTTCATCTCACTCTAGGTGCCAGTTCCACTCTGAGAGACAGTATAGTGCCAATAGGTACTCAAAGGGACAAGGAGCCACACATATGACAACTTGAGCTCCCTTTCAAGGCAATCCAGATGTGATCACCCACTGCCTGTGATACCAAAGACTGCAGCTACCAATGGAGGAAGGTGAACCTGCATTGGAGCAAGGCACCCTTGGAAGGACCTCCGAATCCTAATCTCAACTAACCTCGTGGTTGACCACCCGAGCTTTCCAGGCCAACTGAGCCAACTACAGAGCAAGCTCCCTCTGCAGGCTCCGAGATTGCGCTCAGGTGTGATTGGAGGCAAAGGGAGAAACATACTGAGGTCACAAAGTTGGCATTGGAGACACATCGTTATAAATGTTTGTGCATTTTTTTGTGTAAATACAAATACTCCGCTTTTGTGACTTTGTCACTGTCAGAGCATTTGAAATTGGAACCATGTGAGAAATGAGCTGCCTGTTCAAATGTCCCAAAAATGAAAGAGACTGTAATGGCTAAGCATTGCTCATCTCTGAAAAGTTTGCAGATAACATCATGCATCACAGACTTCTAAGTTGTGCTGTTGATGACTCCAGCTACAGCAATGACCATGTCAGATGCATGAGCTGCTAATTTGTGAGTAATATCGGAAAGAGAAAACTAAGAGAACACTCTAACAGCACTCCTGAGCCCACACGTCAGTTTCAGTTACAGTGAAGCCATGCTCTGACACACGGTGTCTTAGAGGCTTCACAAGGAAGTCATTGTTGTTCACCAAAGATCCTTATTGAGAAATGTAACCTCATCCACAGACATGTTGCAGAACCAAAGTGCTCATGATGATAGGTGGCGCAGTGGCTCAGTGGTTAGCACTGCTGCTTCACAGTGCCAGGGACCTGGGTTCAATTCCAGCCTTGCGTGACTGCCCGTGTGGAGTTTGCACATTCTCCCTGTGTCTGTGTGGGTTTCCTCCGGGTGCTTCGGCTTCTTCCCACAGTCCAAAGATGTGCAGGCTAGGATGGATTGGCCATGCTAAATTGCCTGTAGTGTTCAGGGATTAGGTGGGTTATAGGGGAATGGGTCTGGGTGGGATTCTCTGAGGGTTGGTGTGGACTTGTTGAGCCGAAGGGCCTATTTCCACACTGTAGGGATTCTATGATTGTCAAAGTGATATTCTGGCGGCAATTGCTCCCCCGTACCCAGTCAAGTGCCTTACTGACCATGGCCAACCTGTTGTACTGAAACTGGATGAGCCCCATGACTTAGTGTTATGACACCCCTGACATACAGTAATCCTTGGTCCCATTAAAGACTGATCCCCTTTGAACCCACAATCAGACATGGCCATTAGTTTGAAGCACATGCAGTATGTTTGCTACATAAGCTGCTGGCTCTTGCCAGTACATGAGACATTGATGTAGCACAGTGCCATACAGCAACGTGTCTGCCCACCTGATTAGTCAGTGCTCCTGTCTGTGACAAACTGCCTGTCTCTCCCTTTGCAATAAAAAGTAACACAAGTCAGAGAGGTGGCAGCCTCCAAGAAAGTGCAAAGTGCATGATTGCTAAGGGAGTAAGTTGGGAACCTTAAAATGCAGCTGGTGCAGATGCATGAGATGCATGTGTGACCCTGCCCACAAAGCAGCCTGGCAGAAACATGCAAATCATAGCTGTCCTTGAATCATAGAATGCCTACAGTGTGGAAGCAGGCCATTCAGCCCATCGAGTCCACACTGACCTTCTAAAGAGCATCCCACCCAGGCACAGCTCCCACTATCCTTGTAACCCTGCATTTCCCATGGCTAATCCACCTATCTTGCACATCCCTATGGGCAATTTAGCATGGCCAATCCACCTAACTTTCACATCTTTGGACTGTGGGGGGAAGCTGGAGCACACAGATGAAATCCACAAAGACACAGAGAGAATGTACAAAATCCACACAGGCAGCCACCAGAGGCTGGAATCAAACTCAGGTCCTTGGTGCTGTGAGGCAGCAGTGCTCATCAGTGGGCCACCATGTTGCCCCAAAGTGCTCCAAAGTGAAGTCATTTAGGGGTGAATTGACGCCTCTGTTGCAGGAATAATGTTATGGCGAAGCTGATGGTTTGCTGATACTGCCTTATGTGGATCAAGGTCGAAGGAGAGTAGTGTCCATGGCAGTTTGGAGGGACATTGTGACAAAGACAAAGTTGAAAGAAGACACAGAGAAGCAAGCAGCAAAATGCTGCTACTAGGTAACTGCTGGGACTTTTGTGTTAGGAATTGGTGCCATCTAGTTCCATGGCAGAGGTGAGGAGAATTGAAAATGTATAGAAATATGGCGAATTGCGTTGTTAAACAGATGCTAATCCTTGGAAATAAGGTAGTGGTCATTCATTAGTGAGATTCTGAACTCACCATTTAAACCTTAAGGAAAAATCAGAAAATTTTCTCTCAAAGTTGAGATTTTGATTTTTTTTTTCCTGTTCATTGTATTTTTTGCACACAGGCAGCAGAAAATTCCAACCATTTAGGCCCTTGAATATTCACAAGTGACTAGTATTGGAAATAATTTTAGTAGTGCTTTGGTATATTAAGAAAGTGGGGCCACAATTTTCGGAAGAGCGGAGAACCATTCCAATGATGGATTTCCAATGCTCGTCTGGATGTGGGATGACAACAATCATGTGGAGCTTCTAAGTAAGTGGTTAGTTATTGAATCATAGAGTCATGCAGTGCAGAAATGGCTCTTCAGGCCATCAAGTCTGCACTGACAATAGTTATCTTTACACAAGCCAGCAAGTCACTAATTGATAAAATTAGCGATTTTCTAGGCCATCAATGTGTACTCTGACCTTGTTGATCTTGTTGTACTTGACTCAAACACATGATATCATCTGTGTGTAAACTTCCAAAAGCATTCCTGTTAATCTCTTGAAGAGTTTATTTTGCTTATTAGATTGACAGCTCACATTATTATTGTTTAATCAATGACTTTTAGCTCAACCTTTCATTCTAGTTCAGTTTATGTTTGTCCCCTATTTATTTGAGAGGATTTCCATTCTGTGTAATATAGAACACCTGCATTTTAGCTAATGCTGTTACCACTACTTAAACTGCTATATTTAACTTACCCAGATTGAACTTCATTGCAAGATGAAATCACCTCCTATAATGTTGACTGGCTAAGTGAAAAATTAAATTAAAACCCAAAGTAAAACACAGCTTGCTCCCTGTATGCTTCAAGCTATGTTTATGCTGCATCTGTTAATTGGTGATTGTTGTAAAAATACAGATGACTTCTGCCTGGAAGGAATATTCAACATGTGGCAGAACCTGACAGCCAAAAAGATAATTTAACATCATGAATTGAATTAGGGAAGTGGCAAGCATAAACTATGCACAAGAATTCAGATCCATTTTTAACTCGTCTTGATTCTAACCTGTTAAGGCTTAAATGATTCCAATATAATGGCATTCAAAAAACAAATGGATGTTTATCAATGACATCTCTTATGATGCTGCTTGGCCTGCTGTGTTCATTCAGCTCTGCACCTTGTCTCGGATTCTCCAGCACCTGCAGTTCCTACTATCTCGGATGTTTATCAATGATTAGATTTGGCAGTTGCTCAGGTACTAGGGAAATGTATGTCTTCATTGGGTAGCATCCCTATCTTCACAAAATAAAGACAGACATGGTGGTGCCACCATTACAAATAAGTGGAACTAAATATTCATTAAACTACTATGGAGATGAATCACCAGGTAAATAATTGTGAAACAGTGCTGTCGCAAAAGTGGACATCTTAAGTAATTAACCCCCTCAACACAGTGTAAACTAATGGATTATGCAGAATTTACCAAATAATAGAAGAAATGGATTTCAGGAATAAGTTACATTGGATAAACACTTGTGAGCTGCTTATTTTGTATATAAATACCTTACTTGACAGTATTTAATTGACCTGGTGGCACCCCAATCCCATGAAATACAAAGATATACCGATAATGTAACAATATCAATATGGCAGCCAATGTGGAGAATAGGGAGATGGCAATTTGCACTTTTACATATGCTCATTGTATATACTTTTGAATTTAAGAATATTTAAGATTCAATTGGTTTCAGATTTGGAGCTTTGCATTAAAAGATAAGGTATTGCATTTTTATGCAGATCAAATGTCCACAAACCTCCTTGGCTATGTGGGAAATGTTCTAGTCTTTTGAATTTGTTAAAACAGTAAGTGGGTGAAGGTTTGGTTGATACTTTTTAGACCTATAAAACTATATTTGAGGGTTGAATGCAATGTTAATATTAGCAAAGAATGAGATAGCAACAAAGTAACCATAGGCCAACTGAACCCAAAATCCAAAGTCGAGAAAACACTTAAGATAGTTCTATTTTGAATGCGTTAATATGTATATGTAAAGGATATCATTTTGCACTTGCAAACAGCAACCATGGCTTCAGAAGTAATAAAATATAAGATCAGGAGTAGGCCATTCTGCCTTTTTAGCCTATTCTGCCATTCAATTATTTTATGACTGATGTCTATCTCATTTCCATCTACATCATTTTTTAAAAACACCTGGCCTCAACATTTTCACAGTGGATTGAACATCAACTCTCCAATAAGTGAAGAAGCTTTTCTTGACGCCAACTGTGAATTGTCTTTGTCCAATTTATGACTCCTTATTGCAGACCACAACATCCAAGTTTAGAATTTTTTTCTAAGAATTCAATAATCACCTAATACTCTTTAAGCTGATCCCCTCTTAATCATCTACATTCAAGAATATATTTTAGTATCTGGATTCTTTTCAGGAATAACTAAGCTAGAGATGACGTCAATTAAGTAGACATCATTTACTTAATGCTTTTTAAGTTGTTCATAATTTTCCATTTATGTGAATAGTAGATCTAAATTCTGATGGAATACAGATAAAAAAACTGTATAGATTAAAAATTAGCTTAGCGGTTAAAGTGGCACAAGGAAATTACTTTGTAGAAAGGAAGAGTTAATAACGTTCCAAGCAAAGTGATTGACGCTATGCTTTGACAATATTTGTGAATGTTGTTAAACTTGAAAGGATTCAGAAAAGATTTACAAGGGTTGGTGCTATAGGGAGAGGCTGAATAGGTCATAGAATCCCTACAGTGTGGAAACAGGCCCTTCGGTCCAACAAGTCAACGCTGACCCTCAGAGCATCCCACCCAGACCCATCCCCCCACAACCCACCTAATCTACACATCGCTGAACACTATGAGCAATTTAGCACGACCAATTCACCTAGCCTGCACATCTTTGGACAGTGGTAGGAAACCGGAGTACCCAAAGGAAACCCACGCAGACATGGGGAGAATGTACAAACTCCAAACAGACAGTCACCCAAGGGTGGAATCAAACCCAGGTTTCTGGTGCTGTGAAGCAGCAACGCTAACCACTGAGCCACCATGCCACTAATTTCCTGACTGGATCCATTTTCCCTGGAGCATTGGAGGTTGAAGGGTGACCTTATAGAGGTTTTTAAAACCATAAGGGGCATGGATAGGGTGAATAGTCAAGGTCTTTTCCTAAGTGTTCAGTAGTCTAAAATTAGAGGGCATAGGTTTAAGGTGAGAGGGGAAAGATATAAAATAAACCTAAGGAGCAACTTTTTCAGGCAGAGGGTAGTGCATGTATGGAATGATCTGCCAGAGGAAGTGGTGGAGGCTGGTACAATTACAGCATTTAAAAGGCATCTGAGTGGGTACATGAATAGGAAGGGTTTAGATGGATATGGACCAAATGCTGACAAATAGGACTAGATGTATTTAGGATGTGTGGTCGGCATGGGTGAGTTGTACCGAAGGATCTATTACCATGCAGTATATCTCTATGACTCTTTGACATGGAATAAGGCATTTTTGAGCTTTTATTTGTTTTGTGTAATCTAACAAAATTATACCGACATATGATGATTAAAAATTAGGCTGCTTTCCTTCAGATTGATAGACTGAGATATGACAGATAGATTTTAATACAGGGAATTAACGTAGGGAGAAGTAAACTGAAAACATGTGTAAAATAAAAAAGTCTATATCCTCTAGCATGAGTAAAGTTTTAACCACACAACTTGCGTGATCGTCCCTATCTAGAAGTCAACTGATTTTCGTTCTAAGCAATGCATTGAATGGGCTATTCACGCGGTCACAGGTGACGAAATTTACCCCTTCAGGGTCTAACTCCTAAATGGATTCTTAATAATACCCTAGAAAGCATCTGGCAGAATGAAACAGTAAACGATAAAGGATCTGGGGTATCGGGTGTATCTTAACAGATTATCCTGAAACTGCAGAGGTCAACAATGAATGAACAATATGTTCAGAATGTACCTGCCAGGTTTGACCATCCTACTGACACATGCATTAAAAAGTGTTCTAACATCAAAATGACTCTAGCTGTAAAGAACCTCTCAAGGGTCTAAAGTGAAAAAAAAGACTGAAGGGAGTCACAGTAAATATTTAAAAATAACTATTAAAGTAAGCCAATAATCTATCTACCAGAGAACACAAGTAGGTAATTCAGATGCCATAAGCCGAGATTTAGCTTTTGTTTAAACTCAGGATAATGGAAATTTAAGATGGATTCCTTGAGAAGGCATTTGACATGCTGGTCAATTAACCTTTTGAGATGAGAGTGCTGGATCATTATCTGTGGATAAGGACAATTGAGTGTTGAAAGAGATTAATTGCCCTGTTGAATTTTATCTTCCACAGGAGTTAAGGGAACAAACCTCAAGTTAATTTTCTGCTTGAGGCTCACTGTTAGTGCAGTGGAACTGCAACAGCATCCCCTCCTCAGCCACATGTCTACAAGCCTGATGTTGGGCTGACCAGAACAAATGAGCTTCATTGAGATGGCCATTTGGAGCAGGCTCCTTCCTGTTTTAATTTCTGTGAAGCACAGGACTCCAAGCAGCTGCAAGTTCTTCAATGCCAAATGAAGCAGGTTGCCAGTTCATGGGTCAGAAGTTAAAATCTACCTTCTAGTTTGGAAACGTCATTACATTCAGGCTTGTCATAGGAGCATAAATCTGAAATCAGTATGAGTGACAGTATATGGCGCCTTGTGCAGTTATGATGCATATAATCAAGAAGTCCATTTAATAGCACAGCAGGAGAAACACAGTTAGACATTGGAATTATCAAATCGATCAAATATTATTTAAACACAGCTCAATGTTAATAGGTTACAAAAAAGCGATAATTCCTCATTATGTTAAAGATGACACAAATGGTTTTATGAAGATGGATTTCAGAACTGTACATTTAACAGGGGATGAACAGTTTCTAAACTGAGTGCATTAGAAAGACATGGCTATCATTGAGTTAACAAAGAGCCTTTTATCTTAGTAGAACAAGATCTTTGGCAGCTAAGGCTGAAGACTTTGCAAACTTTTAACTCTCAATGTACAAACAAATAGGACCGTTTTCAATTGACTTGTAATCAATATTTTTACACCATAGTTGAAATGTTGTATGGATAATTTTATATTATGTGAAAAATGCAAAAGCAATGGAAAAGGTATGCAGAGATGTACAGATGTGAAAGTTAATACTATGAAAAATTTTGCAAAATTAGTGTTATCTTCTCAAGAACTTTAGTGTTGTCCAAATTGATGTTTCCAAGATTAGGAATATTTATAGTAAGTTAAATTTTGTTGGATAGTTTCTGCCTGTCAGTGAGATGTGAATAAGATGGCATAGATTAAAATAAAATCATATAAATTATGAGAAAGAGGTTACAAGTTGTTTCTTTACATACAAGGACATTATAACATGGAACTCATTGTCAGGGGAAGCAATGGCCTAGTGATATTATCACTGGACTGTTAATCCAGAGACCATGAATCTATTGCTCGTGTCAGGAAAAACCCATCTGGTTCACTAATGTTCTTTAAGGAGGAAAACTGCCATCCTTACCTGGTCTGGCCTGCATGTGACTCCAGACCCACAGCAATGTGGTTGACTCATAACTGCTTTCTGGGCAATTAGAGATGGGCAATAAATGCTGCCTAGCCAGCGATTTCCTTATTCCATGAAAGAATAAAGGAAATCACAGTTTGAATAGATTTATTAATAGCTTGCAAAGGGGATTAGTTGGTTTGTTTCTGAAAAGAACTATTGAAGGAATATTCATAGATGAAACAAATATAGTACTCAACTCATTTTTTGTTTTCAATGTGTGGTTTGATGCCACAATATAAGTTTGGATTTAAGACAGACTGGCCAAAGAAAAGACAAAGACAAAAATTATGTCCAGACTTAGACTTCAAATTAACAATTTTTATTATATATTAATTCTAAATACTTCAATTCCTGGTAACCCTAGGTATGTCAAGCTCTGACTTGGACTTACTATAGATAAGGGAAGCTTTATCTTCCTCATGTGTTCATGTCCATGTGGTCTCAAGATGCTCTCTCATTCTCATTATAGTGCAGTCAGGTGTAGTGGTGTTCTGTTCTACCCCTGCCTACACTGTGCCATTTATACTCAATGATTTGCAGGTCCATGACATCATTATAAGATTGCCCAGGGTCCTGAAGCTTTTACACTGTAAGTATGTAGATATGTGGCTTGTGTAAAGCAAAATAGTGATGGAGACTTGATGGAATGAATAATCTTCTCCTATGTTGAAACTGTGAAATGAAAGGAATAATTGCATTGCAAATGTCAGACTATCTTGATACAATTTATTTTATCTCTCCTATTTAAACTATTTTTAGATTAAACTTTATTGCTCTCTAATATGCCAGTATATAGAAATGGAAAGTAATAAGGACACAAACCTCCTATTTCTTAAGTATTGTTATAATCATCAATTTGAAAGATATTCAAGTCTTACGACAAACAACAATTTTGCATCATAGTCATCTGTTCCTTTCCCTTCCCTTGGCTCTGTGTCATTGGCATGGGTCACACTGAATGGCAGTGAAGCCTTCTGCAGCACCATTTGCTGTATTTATTAGCCATACACACAGTTCAGATGTGCCTTTCACAAGTTTAATTTTAAAATGGATTTTCTAGCCCAGTGAGTCGCTGCGCAGCAGAGTGAGATTCTAGCCCATGCGTTGTAAATGATCCCAAGCTCAATTCGTGGGTTGTACTGAATTAAGTTGATCTGGGTAAATTGCAGTTTAACTGGTTCTCAGTTTCCAAAAGCTGAGGTGGAGTGGAGAGACCAGACATGACTCTCGTTCCTGATTTTTATTCAGGTTATGTTTAATGGAAAATATATTTGTAATAATTGTAGTTGTCAGTTGGACCCAGGTGTTATGTAGTGATTATGGCATTTAGGTTGGAGGTCATGAGTTCAACTTTCACCACTAAGCTGAATCCAATAAATCTAATGAGTAGTGGGTTGCCTTCAGAAAAAAAGCAAAAGCTGCCTGAATATTGTAAAGACCCAAATAACTCAGTAATGTCCTGGAAAAGATCTGCCAAGCGTACTTTTACCTGGAAAGAAACTGCCAAACCTACAAGTAACTGATCCCAAACTAAGTGACTCTTAGGACTCTCTGAAGTGGACTAAGAATTCAAATTCGTTGTAGAAGTAGTTACTAAAAACAATCCCAACATCTTTTCATAACTAACTAGAGAGAAACAATAAATGTAACTTTCCCAGCAAAATGAAAACAGATATTTGCATGACAACTTTCACAAATTTAGTTTATATCTCTAAGTTCCTTACAACCAATTCAATAGTTTTGAATTTTCATCACTGTTATGATGTAGAAAATACTGCAGCTAATTTGTACATAGCAAGTTCTGAGAGGGTATCTTTTAATGTTGCTGGTGCAGTTGAGATGAATGTACCTCTGCTCTTCATTAAAACATATGATCTTTATCGTCCATCCAAGAGGACAGATGAAGTTTTGGTTTAATGTATCATTTGAAAAACAACACTTCCAACTGCAACATTCCCTTTGGCTTTGCTGGAGGCTTAGCCAAAATATTGTGTTGAAGTCTCTGGAATAGGAATTGAACCCACACCCTTCTGTATCTGGACACTTTTTTTTTCCCTTTATTCATTCATGGGATGAGGGCATCGCTGGCCAGGCAGCATTTATTGCCCATCCCTAATTGCCCAGAGGGCAGTTAAGTGTTTACCACATTACTGTGGGTCTGGAGTCACAAGTAGGCCAGACTAGGTAAGGATGGCAGTTTCCTTCCCTGATGGACATTAGTAAACCAGATGTGTTTTTCCAACAAATCGACAATTGATTCACAGTCATCATTAGATTCTTAATTCCTGATATTTATTGAATTCAAGTTCCACCATCTGCCATGGCAGGATTCGAACCCATATCCCCAGAATGTTATCTGGGTGTCCAGATTAACAGTCCAGTGTTAATACCACTGGGCCATCATCTCCCCTCCAGTCATTGCCTAGAGTCATACAATTAGAATTTAATAATAAAGTATTTGTGATACTTCAAAAGCCTCTGGAGGTGTATCCTCAGAATAATATAAAGTGATTTTAGGGGAAAGCAGCATTATAACATTGGATAACCAGTCATATTATAGCATCATAAACTCGCAGAGTCATGAAGCACAGAAACCGACCCTTTGGTCCAATCAGTCCATGCCAACCATAATCCCAAACTAAACTAGTCCCACCTACCTGCTTCTGGCTCTAATCCCTCCAAACCTTTTTTATTCATGAACTTATCCAAATGCCTTTTAAATGTTGTAATTGTACTCTCATCGACCACTTCCTCTGGAAATTCATTCCACACACAAACCATCCCCTGTGTAAAAAATTTGCCTCCCATGACATATTTAAATCTCTCTCCTCTCATCTTAAAAATGTAGCCCCTAGTTGAAATCCCACATTGTAGGGAAAAGACAACTACCATGAACTTTATCTACACCCTTCATTATTTTATAAACTCCTATAAGGTTGCCTCTCAACCTCCTATGCTCCAGCGAAAAAAAATCCCAGCCTAGTCAGCCTTTCTTTATAACTCAAACCTTCTATACCTGGCAACATGTTGGTAAATCTCTTTTGAACCCTCTCTAGCTTGATAATATCCTTCCTGTAACTGGGCGACCAGAACTGGACACAGTACTCCAGAAGAGGCCTCACCAATTTCCTATACAACCTCGACATGACTTCCCAACTCCTATAGTCAAAGGACTGAGCAATGAAGGCAAGTGTGCCAAATGCCTTTTTAAACACTGTGTTTAAAATCGAACACGCCTTTTCGATTCAGTTGCACATAACATCCCTATGTGCTTTAAACAATTTTTACCTTGATGTCAAAAAAAAATTCCCTCAATCTCAGGACAGAGTAGTTTAAAATGGATTTAAATTGCATAGAATTCAATGAATTCTTGTAAAGATTCAAAGAAAACAATAAACAATGACACACAAGTGCAACATTTACCATTGAGCATAGTTTCTAGTAGGAGCTTAACCAGAACCAAATGCCTTCAGAGTTATCTGTTCTGTTGAGAATGTACAAGAAATCACATCACTGCCCCAAGTCTGACATGGTGTAGCCTCAGGTAAGAGGCTTTTGAAGAAGGTGGAGTTCTGTCAAGGCGCACTAGGAGGAGCTCGCAGCCTCAGTCTGTACATCCCAATGTGTTGCACACTTCCAGAATTCTTAATGTAGCATTATTATTTCATCTTATTTGCACATTTGAGTTGCAGCATTGAGTTGCATATTTACATTTGGCTGAATTTCTATCAGTACTGGACCAACAAATTCAATTTATATAGTGCAGTGCTTTCTATTCTCATTAAAATCTGGAGTTCTTCTTAAAAAAAACTCTGCAATTTGACCTTGGTGTTGTTTTGGGCTGTAAGACGAAAGAGCTGCTTCAGCCCTGAATAAACAACAGATGCAAATTTACTGCTGATTTCAGCAAGAAATCAAATTTTAACACATTCATCATGCATAAAGTTTAATATCAAACTTTTAAGTCTACATGGAAATCCAAGGATATAGTTCGACTTCATGAGAATTAGGAAAAAATATATTTCAGTGGGGAAATGGTGACAAAAGTTTCACAAGATTAAAGAAAGGTAAATTATCTTTCAAAGTAGTTTGTGTATTTCGAAATATCTACAATGTCTTTTGGGTGGCATAGTGGCTCAGTGGTTAAAACTGCTGCCCCACGGCACCAGGGACCTAGGATCAATTTCACCCTTGGGTGTACTTTCTGTGTGGAGTTTGCACATTCTCCCTGTGTCTATGTGGTTTACCTCTGGGTACTCTGGTTTCCTTCCACAGTGCAAAGATGTGCAGTAAGGTGGATTGGCCATGGGAAATGCTGGGTTACAGGGTAGGGGAGTGTTTCCGGGTAGGATGCTCTTCAAAGGGTTGGTGTGGACTCGAGGGGCTGAATGGCCTGCTTCCACACTGTAGGGATTCTATGATTCTTCATAGCTGAGAGTGTTAAAAATAACTTGACTGCAACAAGGGTTCCTGGCAACACACTGTACAATGTAAAAGATACAATTGTTGACATTTTTAAAATGTTGCTTTTAGTACATCGAGCATTATTTAGCAGTTTCAATATAATTCCCACTCATTTGGAAGTAGCTATTCTTTAAAAGTAATCAATTAGCTGTAAAATGCTTTGGGGTGTGAACGATATATTTTAGTCTTTCTCTTTCTTTTAGTTATTTAAATTCTTCCTTCTATTTTCGCCCATAGGGCTGGAATGTTCAGCACAGATTGCTAGGTCAGCGGTGTCAGATTTAGTCCACCTCTTCCAGAAAAAAAAGTTTATAATGTGTTCCAATTATTTCCACTGTAAGAGTATAGGGATTAATTTTGAAATACTGTATTTACAGGAAGTCAAAATCTTGAGCTCAACTCAGAACCCAAAATCACCACACCTCAGGGAGGTCTGTTCAGTCTGATCAAGCATACTTTGGCTAAATAGATGAACTGGAAATCTCAGTCAATATTGAAGTCTGGAACAATGTTTAATGGACAGCTGAATCAATATTGCCCATATATAACATCGACCTAGTTCAAACTACCTTACATATTTGAGACATACAAAATCTTTTCCCATGATAGGTCATCAGGGATAATGGCAGTGCAAAATTGAGAGCTGATGTGTCTGCAGTTTGGCCTTGCTTCATCTGTTTTACTGGGATGGCAAAATTTGTCAATTTACAGATTTCTCATTGATTGTTTCTTTAACACAAAGCTGTCAGACTGTGACAAGGAATACAAGCTGAAGCAATGACACCTGACTTCAGACTGACCTGTTGTCTATTTGAAATATACTTCCAACATCCAGCATTCATAGTTCAGCATGAAAATCTATTTCTGCGAGAGTCTCAGCTCTTTTTTCTTCACCTTTTCATTGACGTGCTGTACCCTCTCAGCAATTGTGTATTTTGTATCTGATTTCCAGAATTCTCTTCACCTTTACTAAAAATTCAGCTGCTCAAGACGAGACTTATCCTTATGGCAATGTGTGTGACTGATGCGAGTTATCAACGGAATTCTGCTGCCTCCTACTTTCACCACACTGAGTATACTGAATTTGCAATACAGAAGCAGGTCATTCAGATCGAATTGCCCATGACAGTATTTATACTTCCCACCACCTTCCATGCATCCCTCTTCCTCTAACTCGATCTGCAAAGCCATCTCCCTCATTTGTTTATCGATCCGCCCTTCAATGCATCTACTCTAATCGCCTTCACTTCTGCTTAAGTCATTGAGTTCCAAGTTCTAATTATTCTCTGGGTGAAGAAGTTTCTTCAGAATTCCTTATTGAATTTGTTAGTGATAATCTTGTGCCTAGTTCTCTCTAAGTTTTGACTCTCAGGTGGAAATATTTTTATCGATGCTGACCTTACATTTAATAATCTGGAAGAGATGTGTGAACATATGAATTAGGAACACCAGTAGGCCATTTCATCCCTCGAGCCTGCTTTGCCATTCAATAAGGTCATAAGTGATCTGACCATGGGCTAAACTCTGTACCCCCATTTACCTCCAATAAACTTTAACTCTCTTGATAACTCTATCAGGTCATCCTCAATTTTCTATTTTTCGAGGAGAAATATACTGTGCAAAATTCTCAGTCAGTCTATCTTACAAAACCTTTACTAAGCTGTTTTGAAGCTATGTCTTCACTAAATTTCCAAGCTGCTTCAAAAACAGGTTTAACAGCATTGTAAGAACAATCTATAAAGAACATGGACTAAAAATAGTTTACAGCAGGATATCAAGTCCCAGCCTTTTTGCTTACTTTGCTTGTCTTGCCAGAGCTGAGTTTAGAACACAGTCAACAACTTATACTCAGTCAGTAATTCTTGAGACATTTTAAAGCATGATAAATATGCCTGCGTAATCTCCATTTTATGAGTTTCAGTCACCAGCGCTGTCACTTCTGCAGCAGAAGAATTTCCACATTTTATCTTGTTTACATTTTATTTTGTTGGAATATTTGATGGCAACCAATTAACATGATGTCCTCCAAATTCCACTGAAGGACCGTAATAACCATAACAATGATAACAAGATATCTAAGCTGTATTTTTCTTCAACGAGTGAAGACAGCATGATACAGTGTGCAATTGCCTCCTTTAATAAGAGCTTTTCTTCGGTCTCTGATTTAATTGGCTTAATCTAGCATTTAACTGACATGTTTAAAGTAGTCATTCTGCCAAGATAAGTATCTTTAAATGATAATGACATTCAATGAATGTCCTTTCTGTAGTAGGTTTAAATTATACATGGTTAATGTGATAAAAATTGAATCAAATCACTTACACTAAGCAATCCCTGGAATTCTAATTGGTGATTTCACAGAGGGGAAAAAAAGCTGCTTTAGAAGGTATTTCAACTATTTAGAAACTGTGGGAATTTTGCAGCCAGTTGTGATCATAAAAACAGCAGTTATGTTTGTTATTCTGGAGGTCATTTTACAGTAAAAAACAGTAAATGAAGTCTCCCACTTTGCTATTGAAGTTTGTCAATCTTACGAGTGAAAGTTGAAAAGGGTTTGGGTATTGATGCAATTGAGGTGGAAATGCTTTCAATTGCTGAACTTGCCTCAACTCAATAGCCACCTGAAATGCACAATTTTCGTTCTGGACTGGGAATGGGATTGCGGGATGGACGGAAGCAGAAAGATGTAAATTAGGGATGGGCTCACCAACAAGGAATCAGAGGGTAGGTAGCCATGGTGGTGGAAGAGTGCTGAGGTGGATTGGTTAGAATCCCTGCACTGGTTCTCTAGGACTTTGTCCCAGTTGTTTCAGTGTTTGTGAGGACTCCTGTGTTCTTACCCCTCACATTCACAATAACGTACTGATAAACCTTGGAAAAATATCAACAAAAGGCTCTATTGAAGTTGTATGACTTGAAGCAGCTTGTTTTTCTAACCTGTGTCTGTCAATCAACAGTTTACTAACTCTCACTAAGAGTTGCAGCATTTTTTCTTTTACATAATAAAAAATTTAATTTGAGGCATTTAAAGAATGTTAGATCATGACAGTTATTCATACCTTATTCAACCTTCCAAAAAATTTACAACTTATCGATCAATTTGTGATTCCCACACCGCCAGTAAAAGCTTTTGCATCGACCAAACAGTATCTATTTGCACGCAGCATTGAGTTCAAAATGGCTCAACTCAGTTCAGATTTCCATCTGTGTAAATGCACCATGTCCCTTTTCTCCAATTGCCAAAAATTGGATCTACTAGAAACTATCCCACCTACCCTTTTAAAAAGCCTGTCAAAAGTCTTTCCAAATCCATGTAAATATGCTCCTTGAATCTATAATATTGTGCAAACACAACCACTATAAAAAAGAACTTTAGTATCCCAGCATCTGCCCCACTAAAGAGCAAAACACGAAGCACAATTCAAAATCTAAGCCATCTCCTAGCTTGTAAGAAATGAACTGTCAATGGTATTTGAAGCAATTTGGATTAGATGAATTGAGACCAACTTATATATTTTAATCACACTGCCTAGTTCTTAGGGCAAAATCGTACAGGGGCCTGAACAATGTGGACTATGATCCACCAGCATAAAGCAGGTAGACTCATGAGGCTCATTTTGACTTCAGGAGCAACTCACTACACCTTTTAATTAAGTTCCGTGCAAAGGTGGGATTCTCACAAGGCAGCGATGAGTCGTCTATTAAGGTGATTGTCGCTTGCTAATAACCTTACGACCTGCACGACTTACCTCAAGAATATGCAGCTGCCTATCATGCTGTGAGGAAATTAAATGCTGAGAATTCTCAACGTGGAAGACAAAGCGGGTATTTCAGCTCCACTTGTTCCATAAAGTCTCCATGCTGGATACTGGGCATCGACATTTCAGGGCATGGTCCCCGAACACCACCTACATCCACCCCAAATCCACGGACATTGGCATCTAACATGTGATGTCTCCTCTAATCCACTTGAAGTACATTTCTGTACTTCAATGCTACACCTCAGGGCACAATAGAAAGCATCTTCACAGTGATGCAGCGTGAACACTTTGTGGTCAGGGACCTACCAACCTGGACTGAGAAAAAGGCACGTATGAAGGGAGATGGACATTGTATGGCACAACTTTTATTTTTGTGCAGGTGACGTGGGGTCCTTAGTGAGTAGGCAACGCAGAGGGTGTACCCAGTCAGTGGTGTTGAAGCTAGGGGTAGGTGAAAGCGAGTGGAGAAAGATGTTGCAGGCAACAGTGAGAGTGCTAAAGCCTGAGCCTTAGTGGGAGGAGGGCACAGAAATGTCAGGGAAAGCATTAGGATACAGTGGGTGTGAGATATAGCAGAGATGATTGCCTCACTTACACTGGTGGAGCAGAGAAGGATATTGATCTTGTTCCTACACAGTGGACATTCCTCCAGATGCCTGAGATGGTATTGAACTGAGTGGCAATCTTGGACGAGGCTGGCATTGTCTGGTGTCATGGGTTCTTTGTCCTGGGGTTATGTACTCCCCGCCAACCCCCCTCCAACCCCCCCCCCCCCCAAACACTGTCATGTCCCACAGGCGATTCTAGACCTTACAAACAAAGCAACTTGCTAATATTCTCTTATCAGCCAGGTTTGAGGCATTAGGAACTATGTGTGTTTGGTAAGATACAGCAAAAAATCTTGTTAAGCCTCATGGACAGAAACCCTCCGTGAAAACTAACACTTTTTCAAAAAACAAAAGTAAGATTCAGCCTTAAGTATTCAGTCTTTAAAAATGGCCAGAAATCATAAATAAATAATGGAATGTTATGTTTATGTCTGTGATTCCTAATAATTACTCAGCTATAGCTTGTAAGAAGGAACTTGTGAATGTTTTCTTTTTTTATTTTTGCTTTGCTTGTACTTTTCTTCTTTCAAATCCATCTTATATTCTGTGTTCTGATGTACAGTTTCTAGTCATACATATGTTTTTGTAGCTTTTTGAAGAGACCCACAATGCTGGTGTCTGAGGAATTGTTTCTCTTAGTTATCTACAAATATGACTTGTCTCAGTTAGTTCCTTTCTCTAAAATTGTGAAACTTGTATCAATGTAAGAGGAAAAAGGGATTTTGAAATTCTATGTTTCAAACAAAAAGCATAGAAACATGACAGCTATAATCATTACTTAAGTTTAGGCTTCGAACCTAGGGTTGCCTGAGTATGCATCTCTTAGCATGGGAGCTAGATAGTGGAAAAGGAATGGGCTCATGTTGAAAGAAAAATCTCAACAGAAACTGTAGTGATTGTAACAAGGTCAGCCAGGTGGACGTCATAGAATATGAGTTCCCTGATTGGGGCTGTTAGTTTTGTCCAACTAACGAGGCATGGCTGACAGATAAAAACAATCATGTAAGACACCCTGACACCCTAGGAGTTAACCCTGACAAGGCTATACAAGGGTCAAGAATTTTCCATGTATAAATAAAGGGTGACTTGGTGACAGGATACCTGTCTCTGTGCAGTTATTTAAGTAACGACGAGAGTAAAGCATGTCCTGAATAAACATGCTTGTAACAGCCATCTTTGAGTTAGTGTAAGCATGGCTTGCATCATGCCGTTATTTGAGAAGCTTGACTTATTTGACCCTGCTGTCAAAGATTGGGCCCAGTATGTGGAAAGAATACATTTTTTTTTTCTGGACAAATGACATTGGGACAGATGAATAGCAACAAATAATATTCCTGACAGTTTATGGACCCACAGCTTTCTTAGTTATTAGGAGCCTAACATTTCCTGAGGCGCCAGATACTAAAACCTATCATAAATTGACAGATTTAGTTAAGAAATATAGTAACCCCAAGCGTCCCCGAATTTCAAGAAACTCATTTTTACTTGGCAGTTCAAGAACCAGATGAATTCATGTAGGGATTTTTGATTAGTTTAAGACGACTGGCAGAGGCATGTGACTTAAGTTTAAGTCTTAATGAGATGCTGAGGGATCGATTGCTGTGTGGGATTAATGACATAACCATGCAAAAGCGCCTACCAGCTGAAGCCTGACTGGACTTCAAACGGGCACTAGAACTGGCTTTATCATTGGAAAATAGGACAAATGGAGCATGTGAATTGTAGGACTATTCTGATGAAATGGACCCCTTCCCCAGTCCAACTGATCTTGGTGAACATCACTTGATTGATTGCAATTGCGACATATCCTGAATAGACAGACTTCAAGTCAGCACAGAGCAAAATGCCCAAAAAAAAGCCAACTCTCGGCCAAACAGTTAAAATTTTCTTCAGGATCTCGGCTGGCAAGGCATTGTAGGTGCTGCAGGTATGCAGACTTTAGACAGTAAAAGAGCCCAACTAGGCATGAATTGAGTAAGAAAACTCATAGGCCGGGATCCAGGAGAATGCATACCCTGGAAAGTCCAACTACATCTGGTTTGGAAGAATGAAATTGCTTAACAACATCCAAATCAGAACCAATCCAAATAAATGTCTGGTTAAATGGTCAACCAGTTCTACTGGAGCTGGATACTGGAGTGACCATTCCAGTGATCACAGAACCAAATTTTAATAAAATTCACTCTGGACTCCAACCCTTAAGTTTTCACAAGACCTTGTCTACGTTGAGAACCTTTACCTGGGAACCCTTACAGATTAAGGGCACAACTTCGGTTCCAGTCTCTTATGGGAAGCAGCTGGTTCAATTATTACTGATTGTAGTAAAAGACATGGGCCCAAGTTTGATGGGGCAAAATTGTTTGAGAAAGATTCACCTCGATTGGCTCGAAATTTTTCGATTAGAAAATGGCTGCCTGAGTGAAGTCCTGATTAAATACCTGGAAGCTTTTCAGGAAGGTCTAGGGACTATCAAAGGACCCAGGGCCATATTGACCAGGAAACAATTCCACGATTCTGCAAGGTCTGCCAAGTGCCATTTTCCTTGTGGGCAAAAGTAGATCCACCACCGTTGGTATCACCACTGGAAGACCCCTTAATAGTTTTAAATTTTCTGGACACACTTCCAGTCACAGATGACAATATCAGACTTTGGATGCAGAACTAGCAAAACTGAAGCAACTGGTGGTGATGGGGCAACCAAAGGGCCGTCACAACCAGAACTGAAACTTTTATGGACCCAGAGAGACCAGATCACTGTAGAAGATGGATTATTGCTATGGGGAGCAAGAGTGATAGTCCCGAGCAGAGGTCACCTTGCTGAACTTCACCAGGGTCATCCGGGTGTTTCCAAAATGAAGAGTCAGCGAGAAGTTATCTGCCTTGGCTAAGATTGGGTGAAACATAGCTGCGTAGGTGGGGAAGTGCCAGAGAGCTAATAAGGACAAAAATTACTGCCAGCAGCTTCCCCACATTTGTGGGAGCGATCGGGTATACTCTGGACTCAGTTACACATTGTCGATGTGGGTACTTTCATGGGCTCAATGTTCTTAGTCATTATGGACCTCCACAGTAAGTGACTGGACGTGCATAGAGATTATTCGTCAAACACGGGGATGATGATAGAAAAACTGCATGCATCTTTTGTAATTTACAGACTCCTGGAAGTGCTCATCAAGTAAAATGAGCCATCATTTACCAGCAGGGAATTTGAGTATTTCCTAAAGATGAATGGTATTTGATATATAAGGGCAGCTCCATATCATATGTCATTCAATGGTCTGGCAGAAGGAACTTTGAAGGCAGGCTTAAAAAAACAGCCTACAGCTTCACTAGTTACCAGACTGTCCTGGTTCCTTTTTGATTATAGTACCATCCCTAGTACGACTACAGGGATAGCTCCAGCAGAGTTGTTAATGTGGAGAAGACTCTGCACCAGGTTAAATCTGATCTTCCCAGACCTGGGAAAGGAGGGTGAAACGGCATCAGGACACCAAAGCCAGACACAAGACTCCATTAAGCGAGAAAGAGTTTACATCGGGGACAAAGTTTGGTGTAGGAAACATGAGAATGACCCTGCATTGGTAAGGTGCAGTGACATATGAAGTTTGGACAGGTGCAACAGTCCTGAACAAGCATGTAGACAATATGAAAGCTGTAAACTCGCAAACAGAGTGGGAGCAAAACATCTCTGGCTTGTTGGTACATTCGGAGAGGCTGCCAGAACCTGTAGGTTCTCCTGTTCTGTCAAGCAATGAAGAGACCTTGGAATCTGAGATGGAAATGGCAGATGTCGCCACCACAATGCCTTTGCTGCCTGAAGAAGAGAATGTATTTCTTCTGAGACAGTCTGGGTTCAAGAGGTGAGCTACCATGTGTTACACACCACCTGTATCCGAGGCAGAGTCTAGGAACCCGACCTGATGTTAAAATGTTCCAGGAGGAGCTACAAGAAAATGTACCAGCCTATGTCCTTGGACTCAGGGGGACAGATTTAGTGATTGTAAAAAGGTCCTACAATATGAGTTCCTTAATTGTGGCTGTTAGTCTGGTCCAATCAGGGAAACCTAGCTGATAGATAAAAACAGGAATATCAGACACCTGACACCCTGGGAGTTGATTCTGACAAAGGTGAACCAGAGTCAAGGACTTTCCACATGTAAATAAAGGGTGACTTGGTGACGGGATACCGGCCTCTTTGAAGTTATTTCAGGTACATCAAGGAAGAAGTGTTAAATTATTTTTCGATCATGCAACAATGCCCTTCCATAGCTGTTGGTCATATTTGTGGACCAAAAAATAGCATTTATATGACTTGTCTCATTCAAATGAATGAAGCACAGGCCATGACACCAGAATACAGTAGGAGATTGTCAGTGCTGTATAATTACTGATATTTAGACCTTCCATTCCCTACATCATCCAAGAGAGGCAGCATTGTATATAAGAGCATGTTGGCAAATATTTAGAGTCCAAGGTGAGAGGGAAACAGCTCTATGCCATGACATGTTGGATTGTCTTTGTGAGTTGTGGCCCATAAGTGACACATTTAACATCACCTGTGGTTACTTATGTTTAACTGAGATAACAATGATCAATCCATGATGGCCAATGACATGGCCAAGATTGTTTGTGACCAGGATTTGTATTTCATACAATTGGAAAGTGTATACATTTCTTGTACAGGGTGCTCTGACTATAGACAAATTCAAGCCGTCCTGTGAAAGAGCCTGATTTATGCATGGCCTTATATCACTCAAAAGCTGAGCCTGCATGCTCAGTCAGATATATAAAATTAACTTAACCCATTCACTCTGGGTGTCTTTGCAGCCATTTTCCATTTTCATTACACATTTATAAACATGGAAGGCAATGCAAGTCACACTTGCTACAGCGAGACTCATGCTCAATCCTGGCAATCGAGAGTCATCCCAAACCACCATCTCCCTTTCTTTCTGGCACTAGCCCATCAGCCCTGAGCTTCCAGATGTTCCCACGCACCTCTTTGAATTACAGCTTCACCTCTCAACGTTACCTCCTGAGCTCCTGCCCCACACATAGTCATACCAACTGTCGTGCCATCATGGTCAGGGTGGTTGTGACCGCTGTTAAGACCCCTCCTGCATTGCACTATTGTCTTTCCCTGTTATGGTTGAGCCTCCCCCTTTCACAATTGTTATCCTGACTGCATTCCAGCATGTTGCCTCCAATCTTCACTTCCCCACCACAGCAGTGGCCCCTGATAACAAAGCTCAGTGGAGTTGTGGATAGTGTAGAAGGTTGCCAAAGGATACAGCGGGCTATAAATCAGTTATGGACAGAGAAATGGCAGGTGGAGCTTAATCTGAGTAGGTTTGAAGTGCTGCACTTTGGAAAAATCAAATGTTAAGGAAAAATATACAATTAGTGGGAGTAACCTAAACAGCATTGCTGTACAGAGGCACTCCCTGAAAGTGGCCACACAAGTAGATAGGGTGGTAAGGAAGGCATTTGGCATGCTTGCCTTCATTGGTTGGGGAATTGCTTCCAAGAGCCAGGAAGTCATGTTGCAGCTTTATAAGACTTTGGTTGGGCAGCACATAGAGTACTTTCCCTCTGAACTTCTCATATTTTTCCTGGTTCTTGCCTGTGTTATTAATCTGATATCTGACTGAGAAACCAGATATATGTGGACTGAGCAGCCAGTGACTGAAGGAAATAGCCAGACAGTGAGTGACCATGAAGAAGGAGCCTTATGGGAAGCATACATGTCAAACATGTCATTTTACTCTAACCCAACAACTTAGTTGTCAAGAACTTATTTGCAAACATGAGACGGGGCATTCTTATTATCTCAGCTGTTTATTTGAATTTCTAACCAGGTAGATCCCAGAGATTAAAATCAGAATACCTCTCTGGAAAATTTTTCTTTTGATTTTGCGTCGTTATTGAAACTCATTTTTTTCGCCAGGCAAAAGATTTTTCCATTGCAGAGTGACTCTTAAGTTAAGTTTTAAGCTTGTAGCAACACATTGGAGATCTTTGTTTTTTTTTAATCTGCTTCCCATTTAATTCTTGTTCATTCGGCAGTGCCCTCTCACTTTTCAGTCACACTAATTAGCAGTAGCTATGTGCTGTTGAGATTGGTGCTGCCACTACAAAAAAAATCATACCTCTGATATTTCATGGTCGACTTCTCCATTCAATCAATGAGCTGTCCACTTCTTTATTCTAGCATTTATTCTCTCCATGCCTCATTGTATTTTACAAGTGACCAGCTAATCATCAGAGTTTTGTTCATTTCTAGATGGCAAGCTACCATTGCAGAAGATATTCCCTCCCATGGTAAATGATTTAGAGAGAGGATGGGGGAAATTATGTTTGTCATTGTAGTTCATTTATCTGTGTTTACAAAATAAAAGAGCAGTTTCATTTCTAGGGATGGACACTCCTGACTTCGTAAAATCTGCCCATTTTAATTGTTAACACATTTCATCTAAATAGTTATGCAATGATAGGTAATATCTTAACTGGCATTGTCTGCCCTTGATGGACTGGCAGTTAATCTCACTAGAATGCCGGTGAAAGAGATCACAAAATATAGACAAATACCAAGCTGCAAAGAAGCATATCTAACACTGCTGTAAGCTCCCATGATGATTAGATTTAAGAGGGAAGAGGCAAAAGATGTTTGTGGCAAAGTTTTAGGATGACCTACATGCCAGACTGTACAAGAATGATGATCTCCATAAAATGTGAGCAGGTTGCCTAAACGTACAGAAGCCTCATCATTCCTTGGAGTGGAGGAGACTGAGTGGGAGACATGATTAAGATGCATAAAATTGTCAGGTATATAGATAATGTGGGAAGGAACATCTTTTCCCCTTGGTGGAGGGGAATGGCCAAGAGTATTGATATAAAGTAAGGGGCAGGAGGATTAAAAGGAATGTGAGGAAATTTTATTTCACCTAGAGAATGGTAGGAATCTGGAACTCACTGCCTGTAAGGGTGGTAGAGGCAGAAACTCTCATAACATTCAACAAGTATTTAGATGTGCACTTGAGATGCCAAGACTACAGGCGAAGTGCTGGAAAATAGGGTTAGAATGGTTAGGTAAAAACCGAAAGAACTGCGGATGCTGTAAATCAGAGCAAAAACAAAGTTGCTGGAAAAGCTCAGCAGGTCTGGCAGCATCTGTGAAGGAAAAAAAACAGAGTTAACATTTCGGGTCCGGTGACCCTTCCTCAGAACTCAGAATAGTTAGGTGTTTGTTTTCCACTGGTGCAAATTTGAAGGGCTGAAGGGCCTTTCTCTGTGGTCTTGACCTCTATGACTCTCATTTCATTTAAAATATGGATTCTTTCATTTCGCCAGGACCTGCTGCTCAATGCATATCCTTAATGCCACTCACACATATGTTTGCAAAATTCCTAATATTCCAATGATCTGAAAGGTTGAAATCAGAAGGTTCAGGAATTGAGGGTTGGATCTGCCGTCCTGTTGTAGGAGTTGCTGAGGCAAGAGTTCCAGTTCAGTAAAAGCTCTAAAAAGTATATGCAGAAAAGGCTGGGGAGAGAAATTCCAAGGATGTTTCCATTGTTTATCTGGGCATCCTCTGCCCTGCCTGTGAATTCATACAATGTGAAGCATCACTGCAGAAATTCACTCCTCAGTCTGTCTGCTAATGTAAAAAAGGTTCATTGCAGCTAACTCGATTTATGTCAAAGTAAATCACTGTTCATGCTGGAAATCTGAAAGAAAATGAAAACTTTCCGGAACACACTGTGTATGTCAGGTTAATGAGATGTCATCAGAAACTCCACTCTGCTTATAGCTGACGATAGGTCATTGAGCTGAAACTCTAAAGGTGATTTAGATATTTTGATTATGACAGACAGACAGTCCAGTCTTTCAAGACCATGCTTTTGTAGGAACCCTGCTGCCGATAACCAGTGTTAAAAATGCAGGCAAAATTGCCTAACCTTTCGAGTCCTTAAAGTCATTGTCAACTGACTGTAATTTCCCAGTTTGAATGGTCTGCAAGTGAGGCTCCCAAAATAAAATTACATTTTGGATTCAACAAATGATTCAGTAAGTCCCAGGTTTTCCAATGTCATTCAGGGTTTCCACAAATAACAATGATAGTTTTAAGAAATATACTCCAAACTGTAGAAGATATGTCTGGCCTGCCTGAAATGCATGTAGTAAAGGGAACAAGTGAGAAACCCATTCAGTGCAAGAGCAGTGTTACAGTCAAGACACAGCCTTTTTTCACACTTACTCCTGTTTTTTAGGATTAAAAGTCCTAAAGACAGCATGACAGCAACTGAGGAAAGATAAGTGTGTAAGATAATTGAGGGGCTAGGGTTCCAACTGGGCCAAGTGCGTAAAATGATTGGGTGCCAGATAAGTAGGGTGGCAGGTAGGTAGTGTGCCAGGAAATTATGGTGCTAGCATGCCAGGTGTGTAGGGTGCATGGGATCCAGGCAAATGATGGTGAACAGGTTGTGGGAGTCAAGTCTGGGTGTTTAGGTCTAGAATTTGAGGGGGTGGGGGAGGGGGAGATGAAATGTTGGATGGGGAAGAATTAGGTCTGGAGGTGTTAGCAGTGTTGGCAGGTTCTACATGCAGAAAAGTTGCCCATTAGACAATTCCGTTTCTTGGAGAATTTGCAGGGAGTCAGTGGTATCAGGAATTCCACATGGTCCTGATGTCCAAGTCCATTATATGTTGCTTTAAATATTGTCTGGCAAGCAGAGTATCTGGGCTATTTCATATCTGACTCACTGCAGTTTATCGAAATTCTGGCCCTGTTACCCATATAAATTTGTATCTTCCAATAAATTGAAGACTTCTAGACAAAATGAAATACCGCAGTGGGATAAAGATGTCATCATGTCTCATAGCAGCTTGGACAGAGTGTATTTATCGGTGCAAATGGAAATCAGCTCTAATGGGATATCTTCATGGTTCACTGCATGTTGGGATGTCTTTGAAGGTGCTCATCAATTATGAAAATTGGCAAAAGAATTAAATAGGAGAAGAGAAGATTTAATTTTTAATACACCAAGTAGATTTTCTGAAAGGCAAGTGGAAGCAGATTCAAAAGTAAAAATTAAAGGGCAACAGTTCCGTAATTCCAAAGGAATAATTTTCACAATTATATGGAATTAATAGGGCAGTGGGACTGACTGGAGAGCTCTTTAAAGAACCAGCAACAGCACGATGGCCCAAGTGGCCTGTGGGTGAAAGTGGGAGGATTGGGATTAGTTTTAAGGGTACACAGGTTTTAATCCATGGGCTGCCCATGCTCTGTGTATGTCTCTCCATTCAGGATGGTCTTCCCAAGAACAGAATACAGGATATCAGGCTCCACAAACCTTCTGCCCTGAATGTAAGTGTGAGAAGGTTGGAATCTCCCTATGTGGTGCCCCTAACCCTATTAAATGCCACCCCACCACCAAACACACCTTGGAGAGGGCGTTAAATTTCACCCAATATATGAGAAACAGTAAGAAATGTTACTGTGGAGTTAGAAGCAGAAAACCAGAAAGTCTTGGCTTGGTTGTCCCATTTGCAAAATAGACAATCTTTGCGCATCAATCTTGAATGCAGGAGAGTGGTCAGTCAGTTCAATTTACCCTAGTAATAAGCTATTTTGTGCACATCTGTAAATTATAGAGCACTCTTCATTCTGTTTAAGGATGATTGTTGACCAACAAAATGATATTTAAAATGACCAGCAAAAATGACATAAAAAGACTGGAAAGCCACATTTCATTATTAGAGATAACAAGGTGTAGAGCCAGATGAACACAGCAGGCCAAGCAGCATCAGGGGAGCAGGAAGGCTGACATTTTGGGCCTAGACCCTTCTTCATTATAAGCCCTCGATTGTGCTGTGCTGAGAAATATTCTGTAAATAAACTTTGACGGGAGACATCGGAGAAATGTTGGATTGAAGTGGAACCAATATAGCCCTGAAGGCTCTGAATCTGCACATCTATTAAAGACATTGATTGATTAAAAGTACAGACACTCATACAATCTGGCATCCATTAACAGAATTAATTTGTCTAGTTATGCTTTCTGACTTCAGATAGCAAACTGTGAAGGGTCAATATATGGCCATGTAAAAGTGTGCAGCAACCGGCACAACAGGTTTTAGCATGGGACAAAAAGAAAAGAGTTGCAAATGCTGCAAATCAGAAACAAAAAGAAAAAATGCTGGTAAAACTCAGCAGGTCTCGCAGCATCTGTGGCGAGAAAGCAGAGTTAATTTTTCAGGTCGAGTGACCCTTCTTTAAAACCTGCTGAGTTTTTCCATCAGTAATAAACTTTATCTTTGTTTTCATCTTAATGAATTTGGATATTGGTTTATTTCAATAATTGAAATCTGCAAACCAGGATTTGTTAAACACTTTTTGGACTATGTTAGCAAGTGATGGGAGTAAAAAGGGAAAGGAATAAATCAAGCAATACCTTCCTGAGTCAGGTTTAAGAGGAGAAAAGCAATCATAATTTAAATTGCCCCTTTATTTGTGACATTTGCCATCACCATGTTTCTCATTTATCAAGTATTTGAATTGTGTCACATTCAAAAAGCATATATGTCTGTAATCTGTGTATCATCTCATGGTCTTAGTTTTCACAATAAATTTGTGTTTCGGTTGTTTTGAGAAAAAATGTCCCGTATTTTTATATTGTAGCATTATGGAGTGTCATGGAAAAAGTAGATAAAAACAGAATTTCAACTGTTGCATGGTGAATACGGTATAAATTTGCAACACTAAGAGAGTGTGCATGAAAGGGGAAGAACTTGGCAAATGTGATCTGACAATCATAATTGACAAGAGTGACAAAATCTTCAGGGTTGTGTCATCTAAACCCTTTAGGACCCATCAGGCAATTCAACCAGTAGGTTATAAATGAATTTACCCAGGTGTCCACAATACCAGAACAGCCAAATCACTAAAGAAACAAGTTGATACCAATGCAAGTTGTCACAACTTTATAAAGGAACAGTTAGCCTTTAGTACTCTCAACACTATTCCTAATCCTGCTTGATCCCCTTAGTTGTTACAATACTTACCAGAGTCTCTTGTAACTTTAGTTAGGTTTGTGAAGTCATTGGTCTCTTTCTCTCTCACTCCAGAGGGTCAGTCAGTCTTTACCTTTGCCATCCCTGTTGTTTTTTATAGAATCCCTACAGTGTGGAAACAGGCCATTTGGCCCAACAAATCCATATTGCCCCTTTGAAGAGCATCCCACCCAGACCCATTCCCCTACCTTTCCTCATGTCTAACCCAAACATCCCTGGACACTACAGGCAATTTAGCATGACCAATCTACCTAACCTGCACATCTTTGGACTGTGGGAGAAAACCCACGCAGACACAGGGAGAATGTGTAAACTCCACACAGACAGTCACCGAGGGTGGAATCAAACCCGGGTCCCTGGTGCTGTGAGGCAGCAGTGCTAACCACTGAGCCACTGAGCCACTGTGCCACCCCTTCAGCATCTCTAGAGGTCCAAGGGATTGATCTGAAGGAAAACCCTGTTTTTATGCTTTTTGGGATGGTTTATTTTTTGGATTTATCTATAGTTCTGGCCATTCAGGAAGACTCACTTAATGGTTTGAAATGTTGTCAATCATTTGGATGGCTTGCTAATGTTTCTTTCTTTGTCCAACCAGGCCTGGTTTCCTTTCTGCCTGGTTTTAGTTGAAAATATGCATTCCTCCTTTATTTTGTTGAACTGTTCATGAAATGTGTTTTTTAACAGTATGCTAATGTCATTACCACCTGGCTGTGTCTGCCTTGTGTCTAATTTCTGGGTTTGCAGAGCTTTATTTGGCCAATGTGTCAGATACCCAGCATCCCTTGCTGTCTGACCAAGTTGAAATTTTTGTGTGTTTTAGCAGTCATGAGGCTTCTACAGATGGGATAGATGGAATTTTAGGAGTGCTTGGAACGAAGCCTGATTGTTAGCTGAGTGCAGTGATCAAAAGTATCAGGATGGACATATGTCTCAGAGTTGAAATAAAATTAAGAAGATCCGTGGGTGTTGGACACACCCTAGTAGTAGTGCAATTTTGGTACAGTGTAACAGCTAATGACTAACAACGGCATACACAATTATTTTGTCGAGACATTATAGGCCATGAAGATAGAGAGATGGACCACTTATATAAAATATCAAATTACAACTGCTTTACATAAATAGTTTGGATAAATATTAACTTTAAAACTTGATTGGAATGAGACAGAGAAGACACAATCTGCAACTCATGACCAGTTTAGGCATAATTAAATCAGCCTTGCACTGAATTGTTCATTTGATCGCAAAACAGGTCAAACCCAAAAAAAGTCATTGTTGAGTCCAAGAATTAGATTTCACTTGGAACGAAGAGTAGAAATTAGCAGAAAATTATTAACTGATGCATTTATTACCACAGCCTTAACTGCGGTGCTATACCTTTGATGATTGCGCTTTCCAGGCCCTAACTTCTAGAATACCTTTCAGTACATCATTTTGTCTCTCTACTTTACTTTTGCCCTTTAAAGCATCCCTTAAATCCTGCATTTTTGCCCAAGTTTTGGTCATTAAAATATCTCTTTAAATGGATTGGTATCATATTTGTTTTATCATGAAGTAACCTGGGGCATTTTACTATGTTAAAGGCGCCAACTACATATCAGACGTTATGCCTGGAGTACAGTCCAATGGCTATATTACTAGATTGTAACCCAGTAAATTCTTCCACAGCAATCTAAAATTTCAATTCAGCGGAAGCAGAAACTGCTGCAAATGCTCAGCAGGTCTGGCAGGATCTGTGAAGAGAGAAACAGAGCTGAAATTTCAGCCTGTGACCTTTCAACAGAATTAAAATGGTTCTGGAATAAACCATCTATCCTTCCTTTCTGTGACTTACATGTGAATTAAATCCCACAACAACACATTTGTTTCTTTACTGATCTCTGAGCATATCCAATCAGCCACACTTGGATCAAACAGCTATGGAAGAGAAAGAAGTTTTAGACAAACTCCTCAGCTGTGATGTGTATATTCATTCATTTAGATACAATGAAGATCACCAGCTCCACTTGACCTTGCAAAGGTTTCCTAGCATTGAAAGGCTGCTGCAAGGTCACTTTGCACACATGGACAGGCACCCAGGACATGAGTTTGACCGGGTTTCATATCAGAGTTGCTCTTCACTCTTTTATCGCTCGCTCACTGAACACCTACTTACGTGTCTACAGGATCCGTGTCTTGCCTGTTGACGTGTTGCTACTTCAACCAGAACATCGAGGCTATCAATCCTGAAATATTGACTTGCTTTTTTTGCTCAGACACACAGACAGATTGCTTTTCACTCCTGTCATTAGGGAGCTATTCTTTATGAACAGCGCACTGAGATGTCAATCTCATGTCAACTGCCTGCACATCCCCAGGGGGAAGGCAATGGCCTAGTGGTATTATCACTGAACTATTAATCCAGAGACCCAGATAACAATCTGATGAAGGGTCTAGGTCCGAAACGTCAGCCTTCCTGCTCCTATGATGCTGCTTGGCCTGCTGTGTTCATCCAGCTCGTCACCTTGTTATCTAACATTCTGGGGGCCCAGGTTCGAATCCTGCCACGGCAGACGGTGGAATTTGAGTTCAATAAAATATCTGGAATTAAGAATCTAATGATGACCATGAACCTATTGTCAGGGGAAATTCACTAATGTCCTTCAGGGAAGGAAACTGCCATCCTTACTGGTCTGGCCTACATGTGACTCCAGATCCACAGCAATGTAGTTGACTCTAAACTGTCCTCTGGGCAATTAGGGATGGGCAATAAATGCTGCCTGGTCAGCAACGCCCTCATCCCGTGAATGAATAAAGAAAGAAAACATCACACCGTATGCATATTCAAACAAATGGCCATTTTAAAAATTGGGTAGAGCTGCTACTCCTCCATCCAGTCAAGGGGGATTGCTGTCTGTTAGCCGTGGTTAGTATCATCAGATATAGTCTGCACACAGTCTAGGCGCTTGGCCATGGTCTGTTGTCCACTTGGGCTGCTCACTGTTGGGGACTCTGTCTTAATACAGAGGGGGCATTGAGTAATGGTCAGTCCTACAGAGCCATCGTTAACAGTCAGGGGAATCAAGTCAATCTGGAAGCTGCAAGCACAGCAGTCAGGGACTTGTTCAGTCATGTCCAGTAGGAATCAGAAACATAGGTAGCATTTACCCCTACCCTCGGCAGGGTACCATCCACTATACAAACCAGAGGGCTGTATCACAATGCAGTGGAATTCATCAGCAGGAAGGGCTTCCCCTCCATTAATGTGCAGTGATTTGTGATCATGGTTACCATTTCTTCAAGGTATGTGCCCACCATCTTGGCAGCTGGCAAGCCTTTTACTGGAACTCTGGAGCTCTATTGTGTACCTGGTGCAGTTGATGGTCCAAGATGTCTTACAAGGTCCGTTAATTGGGACAAGGGCTACACACTGTGACCATATCTCATAACATGATCACATAACTTCCTAACTGATACAACAAACAGATACGGTGCTGCCCATGCTTCACCCAGGAGCAGATGATAGTGTTGCTGAAGGGACAGTTATTTTGCTTGCACTAGCCTAGGGTTTGGGCTGGAGGCTTCCAATACAACCCAAACAGTGTGTACTGTGCCATGCTGGTGTGGTGTTGCTTTGCACAATTGCAGCAGACAATGGAGCAAAGTGATAGATACTGATGAAGAAATGAAAATAGTCTTTCAAGGAGGACATGGAAGAGAAGGAAGCTGTCCTTGTGTGTTCCAGAGCTCTACTGCATTGGCACTACAGGCCAGACAGGAGCTGACTGACATCCTTCCAGTTCCAGTCAATGAGAGCTGGGTGCAACAGACTACTACAGAATGTGAAATAGTTGTTGTCATGATGAAAGCATGTGTGGCCTGGTGGTTACAAAATGACTAGGATCAGAGAGTCATGTTGTATGTGTGAGGGAGTGTTAGCCATGCCAGCAATGCACCATGAGTAATGGGAGTTTTATGATTGCTGTGCCTTTACATTGGCAGTGAGGGCTATTGCTGGATTGCCAATGATGGTCTGGGTATACAGCAGCCTTTCAAGGATGCTGCATGCACAAGAGATGCCAAATTTTTATTGGATTTCTTGTATTTGGCGGATTGTCTCGGGACTAGCCCATGGTGAGATATGGCTAGAATTGGATGAAAGGAATGACAAAGGATAGGATAGGTAGATAATGAGTTTCATAAGATATTAGAAATTCAGTTCGGCCTCACACTATAAAGCTTTCCTAAAAACCTCAACACAAAATGCACTTAGCTAAAACAAATGCAAGATTCAGTCATATAACTGAGTATAATTCTTACTTTGTTAAAACCCAACAATTTCATTTGGCATTCAAATGGTTACATTTGAAAATATTTTTCTTTTCATTAAAGCCAAATGAAATATCATTTCTGATTATAAAATATACTGGAACATGTGGTAACCTTTGAAAAACAATTACATTCATCTTAGCATCACTGTAAGAAAAAAGCTTTTAACTTGGCCTTGGCTGTGATCTTATTTCTTTCATCAAAAAGAGAAAACATCAAAGTCTGTTAATCTTGGTATAACTTCAAAAGAAATATTGTTAACATGCAGACAAATGCCTTATTACAAATACTAAATAATTGTAATAAATATGTCTTGTTTGGCAAGTTTATGCCACAGTTTTTATATTTCCAACCAGTCCTATTATATTTAAATAATAACAGGGTATTGTAAATGTTGGAACTCTAAATTAAAAACAAAGTGCTGGAGAAACATAGCAGACCTGGTTGAATCAGTGGAGAGAGAAACAGAGTTAACATTATGAGTCCAGTATTACTGTTCTTCGGAACAGTCCAGTTCCAAATAAGAATCATAGTGGATTCGAAATTTTAACTCTGCTCCTCGCTCCATAGATGCTGCCAGACCTGCTGACTTTTTCCGGCGCATTCTGTTTTATTGTCCAATTATACTGTTCATTTACCAAGTAGTTCAAAAGCCAGGAAATAATGCATTGTTTGCAAATAAAAGATATTTAAAGATATTAGATTTCATATGAAAGGGCATAATATCAGAATGGCTTAATGTATTAAAGGTTTGTAATATGATTGCTGGATTTATTTATCAGAAATATTTCTTGCAGGAACAAGAGTGCAGATTTTAAACTGTCAACTCAAGAATTTAATTGCCTAGCGTCTAAACTTGGGGCCCGAAATAAATGGTTCCAGCATACAATGCACCATGTAATTGATCAATGGGCAGCACAGTGGCTCAGTGGTTAGCACTACTGCCTCACAGGGCCAGGGACCTGGGTTCAATTCCAGTCTGGGGTGACTGTCTGTATACAGACTGTGAATGTGCACATTCTCCCTGTGTCTGTGTGGGTTTCCTCTGGGTGTTCCAGTTTCCTCCCACAGTCCAAAGATGTGCAGCGTAGGTGGATTGGCCATGCTAAATTGCTCATGGTGCCCAGGGATGTTTAGGTTAGGTGAGTTAGACATGGGGAAATCAGGAGTAGGATAATGGGTCTGGGTGGGATGCTCTTCGGAGGTGCAGTGTGGACTTGTTGGGCCGAATGGTCTGTTTCCACATTGTAGGGATTCTATGATCTGCACAAGAAGTGGGGTTTACACCACATTAGCTTTGACACTGTGTAGTCAAAATGTTAAACAGGGTTAATTTTGCTGCATAACCAAGGATTTTACATTGGTTGTGAAAGATGCAAGCATTTTTCAATATTTCATTAACTTGCTTCTTATGTCACATTTGTTTTTTATTCATCCATGAGATGTAGGCTTTGCTGGCTCAGTCAGAATTTATTGCCCATACATAATTGCCCTTATGAAGATGGTGATGAGCCACTGTCTTGAACTGCTGTGGACCATTTGATATATATAGATCCACCACTCTATTCATGACGGAGTTCCAAGATTTCAACCCAGCAACACTGAAGTCAGGATGGTGAGAGGCTTGGAGGTGAATTTGCAGGTGGTGGCATTCCCATATATCTTCTACCATTGTCCTTCTGATGATTATGGGATAGGAAGGAACCGTCCAAGGAGTCTTAGTGAATTTCCGCTGCGCATCTTGTACTTGGTACACACTGCTGCTACAAAGCACTTGTGGTGGCAGGAGTGAATGTTTGTGGGTGTGGGGCCAATCAAATGGGCTGATTTGTTTTGGATGGTGCCAAGCTTGTTCCGTGTTGTTGGAGCTGCAGTCATCCTGGCAAGTGGGACGCCGTCTGTCACACTTCTGATGTGTACCTTGGAGATAATGGAGTCAGGATGTGAATTACTTTCTGGACGATTCCCAGCCACACTCTCCTGCCTTTTTGGTCACAGTATGTGGGGCCAGTCCAGTTCAATTTCCTCTCAATGACAACCTCTAGGATGTTGACACTGCGGGCTTCAATGATGTCATTGAATGTCAAAGGATGATGATTAGATTCATTCTTGTTGGAATTGGACATTGCCTGACACTTGTGACTTTTGTCAGTTGTCAGTCCATCCAGGATATCATCCAGGTTTAGTTGCATTTGGACATGGACTCCATCAGTTTCTGAGGAGTCACAAAGTTTGCTGTATATTGTCCAATCACAGGTGAATATCCAACTTCTGACTTTATGACGGAGGGAAGGTCATTGATGAAGCAGCTAAGGACAGTTGGGCCTAACACACTACCCTTAGGAACTCTTGTGAAGATGTCCTTGAGCTGAGATGACTGACACCCAACAACTTCAACGGTCATTCTTTGCGTTAGTTATCAATCCAACCAGGGGAGAGTTTACTGCCTGATTCCCATTGAAGATAGCTTTGCTAGGGGTCCTTGATGCCACACTCAGTCAAATGCGGCCTTACTGTCAAGAGCAGGCTACTTTTGGTTGACATGCAATCACTGTTTTTAAAAAGGACTATTACTTCTATACATATACAAGGAAACATTATTGACTTTATTTTCTTCTCCAAGTAACACACAGGCCATAAGTTAATCCAGCTGAGAGGTGTCTCATACATCATCTGGAGATCCAACAAGAACCTGTGTCACCCCATTTGAGGAAGGTCCATCCTATCTGTCAGGCATTTAAGTGGCCAGCAGTGGGTCTTCACTGGTGTCAATAGCCCAGGAACAAATATACTGTGTCCCAAGAGTTGTCAGCCAAATTTAAGACAAGAGACATCATGGAATATTGCCTCACTACTTTTTAGAATTCTTCTTTCCCAGAGAATAGTAGAGGTTGCATTGTTGAATATCCAAGGCTGAGTTCGACAGGGGTTTGATCTACAAGAAAGAGATGGGACAGGTAGGAAAGGGAATTTAAGGCCAAAATCAGATCAGTTTTGATCTTATTGAATGGCAGAGGAGCCCAAGAGGCTGAATAGTTTATATCGGCTCCTACATTTTGAAATCTTACAATCTTCAGGTGATTGGCTATCAGGAGTTAATGTGGATCAGCAGGATTTATTGCAACTTCAGATGCAAACAATGGAATTTTGATTGAGATGATAGCCAAAGGGCATGGATGATGGATGAAGGGTATGAAAGCACTAGAACAGTGAAGTACGGATTAAACGGAGGAATGACTGAGAGTTTCAGCAGTAGATGAGCCGAGGCAGTGATAATATATGTTTTTTTTATTATAAAAAGAGTATTGAATGGAAATTATTTCTTTTTGGGGTCGATTAAGATGCAAACGCTTTGTTTGCCTGTTCCTCCCTTCCAACCACCTCATCAGACTATATAATTGCCTAAAAAGATTACAGAGTTTAATTCCATTCCTTTGAACCAAACTTAATCTCCAACGTTGTTTCAATGCACCCCCCTGCCTCCTCTATTTCGGCGCACACGGTTTGAATAAATTGAACATGCATAATGCTATCATTTGGACCTGCATTCAGTGTCTGAAATGACATGTCATCTAACAGGTACGAAAGGGACATAATGGAAAAATGAAGGCGTGAAGGCTGTACCTTTAAACATTAACACAGGAAGAGGCATGTTGATTGTAATGCAAAGTGCTGGTTGCAATTGAGAAAACAACAGGCTAGGGAAGTAATTGTACACGTGATGCCTCATAACCGTTTTAAATAAAAGCTGTCTGACATGAACAAAAGTGGCAATGTGAGCAAACAATGACATCATTAAACAGAGATAGTAGGAACTGCAGATGCTGGAGAGTCTGAGATAACAAGGTGTAGAGCTGGATGAACACAGCAGGCCAAGCAGCATCAGAGGAGCAGGAAGGCTGATGTTTCGGGCCTAAACAGAGTCTGCTTTACATAGGCTTTGGGCGTTTTTACAGCCCCATTTTACGCAGTGAATTGTGAGAAGTCCAACAAATGAACGGCAAAGATTGTTGAGAAAGATTTAGGCAAGTCTAATGGGGAAAACATAAAAGACTGCAGGTGACAAATATTACCAGCTATGTGCATAAAGACAACCATTAACTGGCAATTAGAATACAATCAGTCAGCCTTTGTTATCAAGAAACTACAAGTGCATTGCTCACATATATAACAAGGCAAATGATAACCTGGTTTGACATGTTGAGGCATGGAATACAAATACCTGGAGGTGAGGATGCATTTGTCCAAGTCAGTGCTACAAAAATTGAACAATAGATGAAATTTCGGGCATCCCCATGATGAGAAAGCTATTACAGTTAAAACAAGACAGTAAAATAAGAGTGCAACAATGGGAAATAGGGGACTATAGTTTCAAAGAAGGGCTTAGAGGTTGCGGTAAGTGATTTAAATGTGAAAAACTAATGATCGTTTCAACTAGTTATTGTGTTGGCCACAATTAGTCACAATCTCCAAAATGGACTTGTTGAGAAAGAAAAAAGTTAGATATCTTTAAATACAAAGGGATTTTAGGAAGGGCACAGTTTCAGCAGAAGTGCTAATTGAGAAAATGATCATAACATCACTTTGAATAGATATGGATGGGTATTTAAAAAGGAAGCATCGAGTTCCCCAGAGTGACGATAACTGACAACATGTCCTGGGCTTCTCATTTAAATACGACAGTCAAGAAGACACAACAATGCCTCTTCTTCCTCGGGCGGCCCAGGAAATTTGGCAAGTCCATAAAGCCTGTCACCAACTTCTACAGATGTACCATCGAAAGCATACTGTCCGGGTGCATAATGGTCTGGTATGGCAACTGGTCTGCCCAGGACCGTAAGAAACTACAGAAGGTTATGTGCACAGCCAGACCATCACAGAAGCTAACCTCCCATCCATGGACTCTATTTACATGGCTCGCTGCCACAGAGAGGCTGTCAACATCACTAAATACCCATTGCACCTCACTAATGATCTCCTACAACCTCTTCTGTCAAGCAGAAGATACAGAAGCCTGAACACACGCACAAACAGGTTCAGGAACAGTTTCTTCCCGGCCATCATCAGACTGATGAATGGATTCTCTAGCCTCAAATAACACTGATCTTGCTAACGTTGATCTCGTGTAGTGCACGCCCTGTACAATATAACCTGTATACCTGTCTAAATCTTTCTGATCTGTACATCCTTTGCTTACTATGATCTGCCTGTACCGCTCGTAAACAAAGCTTTTCACTGTATTTCGGTACACGTGATAATAAATAAATCAATCACAGTAAAACCTTTGATCAAACACCACTTAGACAGAAACAAAACAAAAATTGCTGGAAAAACAGAATAGTCAAATAGGAATACTCGGAAAAGGACAGAACTAATCACTTGAGCCAGAGGATGAACAAAGTAGCTCTTGAATGGATGGTGTATGCCTGGTGAATTCTTCAAGGAATTTCAGTCACATTACAGGGATAACCTCACTTTTTTTTTGTAAAAATATACTTATTTCATAAAATTTGTAAATAAAAATGTTACAACTAAATTTGACTTGAGCGGTATAGAATTTACAAAAAAATTCTGCATGTCACAAGACAGCATGTTCCATACTAAACCATTGCAGTCGCCTTAATATTGACAAAATGCTTTCTATGTCAGGTATACTGCTCAAGGGCAAAACGTTTCAAATTAGAAATTACAGATAGTGTATTAGGTTTAAAAAACTTTCCTCCATGCTGTGTTCCACTCTGAGGTGCCTCAATACATTTTCACTATTCATGATTTACAATATCCATTGTTTATAAGGGCACACAGCCTGAGGGGTACTATAGCTTATCGAGGCACTATATAGTACACACTTTGAATGTATTGATGGTTAGAGCACATTGTCATTCAGGCACTAGGCCTTCATTGAAACATGAAAAATTTACAAGTACTTACTGAGGACATTTAGCCTGTTGTGCCTGAAATAAAGCTATCCAACCCAATAGCACTTTCTAGATCTTGATTTGCAGTTCTTTTGGCTCTTTTAGTGCACATCCAAGTAGCTTTTAGATAGACAGGGATTTTTGCATTGAACACATTTATAGATAGTGAATTCCTGACTCTCACCTTGTTCTGGGTGACAAAAAGATTTTCCTCCATTCCCCTTTAATTTTTCTATCAAATACTTCTATCAAATTAATATTTCTATCAAATAAATCTGTGTCTTCCTTTACTGACATCTCAACCATGGGAAATCAGAACTTAACCATTCTCTCTATACTTGCCATAATTTTGTTAGTTACAATAAAATCTCCCCTCAGTCTGCATTGTTCCAAAGACAAAAAAATCTATCCAATTTTTATTCACGTAAATTCATGATTCCTGAGAGCATCATTGTTGTTCATTTATTGTTAACCTCTCTAAACATCCATATCCCTCCTTTGGTGACCACAACTGCATGCAAAACTCTTGCTGTGATCTAACTTATAAATTTTGGACACTTTTAACCTTGTTGCAGTTATATTCTATGCCTCAGCAAATGAACACACAAACATGAGCAGGAGGAAGCCATTCCGCCACATGAGCCTGCTCAAACATTCAAGAAGATCATGTTTGATTTGTTAGTGTTTCAAATTCAATACCTCCCATGTCAGATTCCTCTCCTCAAGAAAGTTAGGCAATCAAGCTTGACGACAGAGAAAACATGTCCAAACTGAGTACAACTTTCTGTGACTCAAAGTCATGCATATCATAAACTGGAACATCGGAGGCTGAGAGGTGACCCTTGTAGTAGCTTATAAAAAGCGTGAGGGGCATGGATAGCCAAGCTCTTTTCCCCAGGGTAGAGGAATCCAAAGCTAGAGGGCATAGGTTTAAGGTGAGAGGGGAAAGATTCAAAAGGGACCTAAGGGGCAATTTTTCACGCAGATGGTGGTGCATGTATGGAATGAACTGCCAGAGGTGCTGGTGGAGGCTGGTACAATTACAACATCTAAAAGGCATCTGGATGGGTATGTGAACAGGAAGGGTTTAGAGGGATATGGGCTACTGGCAAATGGAACTAGATTAATTTTCCATATCTGGTTGGGGTAAATGAGTTGGACTGAAGGGTCTGTTTCCATGCTGTGCAACTCTATGACTCTAAATCTTTAATATTCAATGGATGATCAATGACAATAGAGACATCTCTCAGTTAGGGAGATAATAACAGGGTAATATAGTTTCTGGACAAGTAATCCAGGGACCCAGTTGGAGACTCTGGAGATCTGGGGATGAGTCTCACTGTAAGAGATGGTAGAAGTTGTACAAAATCAAATCTGGAATTAAAAATCTAATGATTGCAACGGAATCAGTGTCAGTTGTTCTGAAGAGCTTTCTGGTTCACTAATTTCTTTTAGTGAGGGAACTATACTATTCTTACCTGGCCTGCCCTGTGTGTGACTCCAGATCCATAGCAATGTACTTGACTCCTAACTGTACTCTGACTTAGTCATATAGAACTTTAAACATTAATTTCCACCATCACTGATGCACGGTTGCAGCAATGTGCACCATCTACAAAATTCACTGTGGAAATTCATCAAGGAGGGTAATACCTTCCAAATCCAAAACTGCTACATCTTGAATCACAAGCACAGGAGATAAGTGAGAACACTACAACTTGCATGTTCCTCTCAAAGCTACTCACAAACCAGCTTGGGAAATATATCGCTGCTCCTTCACTGCCGCTGGGTTAAAATTCTGAAACTCCTTCCAGAACAGCATTGTGGGTTCACCGGCATCAAATTGAGTGCAGCAGTTCAAGGAGACAGCTCAGCAGGACCTTGTCATAGGATTGGGCAATAAAAGCTGGACCAACCAGCAAAGTTCACATCCCATGAATGAATCAAAAAACAGTTTAACTGATCCAAAATCCCACCAAATCACATTTTAAATTACATGCATTTAGTTGAGTTTGAAGGTCAATGACATTCCCTTCAAGATCAGACATTGTCTGGCCTGTTTCCCCTCATGCTGCCAACATAACTGGAAACTGATTTCGAAGTGCCGAGGCTCTCCTGTGTCTTTCTGTGAGCCTGGCTGCCATCTTGCCTGCTTCAACAGGCTCCACAAAATGCAATCCAGTGCACTTTCCCTTGATGTATTTGCTCTTCCCTAAAACATTACCTCACAATTCTCTAGTCTGAGTTCCAGTTGTCACTTTTCTGCCCATCTGACCGGCCTACTGATACCTCCCTGCCCCCAACAGCTTTCTTCTTCACTATCAAACACATAACCAATTTTTGTCAGGCCTACAAATTGCAGGCACCACCTTGCTTAGGTTGACTGCCCTAATGAACACATGCCTACATTGTCTCATGATATAGGGTGTAGGCATGCTTTCGTCTAACATGCTTCAAATAATACTAATACAGTAGTATTGCAAGGGTTAACACATCCAACTTTGAAGCAAAAGCATCCACAGGAGGACTGTCAGCATGATATGAGAGATCCATTAAAAGAGAAAAGTAATGATATATCTGTCATCACGGCACTATAGGTTGCCATTAATCCTGCAATCTTACTATGAAGTTGCAACTTCCCCTCTCCTAGTTAGAAAAAAATATGTTTCGATGGGCCTGGATCTGTCATATAAAGATCGATCAAGATCGTTATCATTATATAAAATAATAGTGGTTGAAAAAGCAATTTAGGCAAGATGATTACCATTTTGTACATTGTGATAAATTAATGTATTGTGGCAGAATTAAGCAGAAATATGACCAGTTTCTCGCTGGTCCAAAATGAAGGAAGAATTGTGAAAAACATAATAGAGTCAGTGAGTCATACAGCACTGAAACAGACCCTTTGGTCCAACTTGTCCATGCTGACCAAGTTTCCCAAACTAAACTAAACCCACAGCACTGTGGCTGACTCTTAACTGCCCTCTGGGCAATTAGGGATGGGCAATAAATGCTGCCTGGTCAGCAAAGCCCTAATCCCATTAATGAATAAAGGATGAATAGAGGTAAAGGACTTGCCTGTGTTTTGCCCTTATTCCTGTAAATTTTTTCTATACATGGACCTATCCAAATGTCTTTTAAATGTTGTAACTGTACCTGCATTTACCACTTCCTCTGGCAGTTCGCTCCACATACAAACTGTGTAAAAATGTTGCTCCTCAGGTCCACTTAAATCTTTCTCCTCTCACCATAAGAATATGCCCTCTAGTTTTGAACTCCCCCACCCTACAGAAAAGGCCTTTGCTATTCACTTTATATATGCCCCTCATGATTTTATAAGCCTCTATAAGGTCACCACTCAACCTCCTATGCTCCAGTAAAAAAAGTCCCAGTCTATCAAGTCTATGCTTGTAACTCAAACCCTCCAGTTCCAGCAACATCCTGGTAAACCTGAAGGATTCATACTGTACAGTATATATCAGTTTTAAATGGATAACCCATTATGAACAGAAACAAAAAACAGTCTACTTCAGTAGAGAGCATTTTTTTTTAAATAACTGTTTTTATCTTGTCCTTTAAACCAATAACACTCCTTACAGATTTGAGATACTGGTCTGAGGTATCTTGGACTATAGGTATCTGCACTAAAATGTTTGGAGGCTGCTAGCTCCTTATGCCTGAGTAAGAATCTTCAACTGCTCATGTACTGTAAAGTATTTACGTGTATATATCACAGTTTATCATACACAGCTCTCTAGGGTGATGTCTAAGAACTTCCTTTTCGCAAACTCATTCTAGATTGTGTCTTTTCTCTTACTTGTGTCATTCAGTTACCGTGATTTGCATGAATTTCCATATACCATATCTCTGTATCCACCCCACCCCCCCAACGCCCGGCCAAGATTCTCTCCACATTATGCCTGTCGTTTATTTTTATTTACTTATGTTGTCATTCATCATTTTCATCCTTAGGAATATCATTACCACCATTATCACTGATATCGCCTTTAACAATTGTCTCTCAAACCCTTTAACCTCAAATTCTGAATCTCAGCGGTTGAGGTAATGTAGGATTCTGACTGGATGTTTTATCTGTTTTGCTGCAGTGCTGTTCTCTGGTGCAGGTGTTGTAGTGTCGGGAATAGTTGAATCATTCTGTCCATTGTCTAGTGTGGTATGGGTTGGGCATTTCCATATTCTGTGATCATCGTTCTCGGTTTTACTTCTTGGCTCAAGAAAAGATAAATGTCTCGCTGTTCCATCTGAATATTCCTTCAGATATTTGTTTGACAATTGAAGTGTCCGAATTCCTGGCCCTTAACCTGCCTTCCCGTACGACCGAAAGGATTGACAGCGTTTTCACCCTGTGCCTGGAGTTGTACCAGCTCTGCCCTGATTTCTGCTGACATAGTGAATTGAATTGTCTGTTCCAATGTCAAGTCGTCCTTGGGTTGAAAGAAATCTGACAACTTCTTTCATTCCTTACACCTACTACCATATGGTCTCTAATTAACTTATTCCTCAAGCCTCCATACCCATAAAATCCAGCGAGATGTTATAAATCCATTACAAAGGCTTCTTCGGTTCTCCTGAATATTGAGATTGCTGTTTAAATTTCACCCATAATACTAATGTGTTACTGATTTCTTTGGGACTAAAGCATGCATCAAAGACTTTAATAAATGCATCGTACTCCGTAATTGTTCTCCCATGTTTTTTCTCATTTGTGTATCATTAGCTGTTGGACCTATAGTATCCAAAAGTATGCTGACCCAATAGTACTGCTGTTTTGCATTTCCATGTCATGTGGTTCTATAGCATTGACACTGCTGCTTCCACAACTCCCAATTCTGAACTCATTGTGAGCCTACTGCATTATCAAATGATTGAAGCTATAGTAAGGTTTCTATAGGAGCTGCCACACTGACAAACTATTCAGCTTGGCTGACCTGGTTGTGTACAAAGAACAAAGTGCAGTACAGCAAAGGAATAGGACTCTTGGCCCACCAAGACTGTGCTGATCATGACGTCTTTCTAACCTAAAAACCTTTTCCCTCTACAATGTCCATATCTCTCCATTCTTTGCCTATTCATATATATGTGTCAAGATGCCTCTTAAATGTTGCGGGGCATTCTAGACACTTACCAGCCTCTGTGTAAAAGACCTGCTGCTCACACCCCATTTAAACCTATGTACCCTAGAAAATGACATTTCTACCTTAGTACTGGTACCCTGAGCACTTGCATTTGATCTTCTTACAATCAAATGATCCTGTGTTCTTACTATCCACAATATTGCTGGTTTGTGTTAAGGCTTTAAAGTTTTGAAATACATTTGTTCTGCTTTTGAGTCTTGCTACTCTATAAGCATCTAATCAAAGCAAGACCTTGGCCAACATAAATCATAGAACATAAAAGAGTGCAACAGAGGATCAGGCCCTTTAACCAACATGTCTGTGCCAATCATGATGCCATTCTAAAGTAATCCCACCTGCCCGCACATGGTCTGTATCCCTCTATTGTCTGCCTGTTCATGTTTCTGCCTAAAAGCCTCTTAAATGTAGCTCTTGTATTTTTTTTACCATCTGCCCTGGCAGCACGTTCTAGAAACCTACCACCCTTTAAAAAAACATAGCTTACGTATCGCCCTCAAACTTTTCTGCTCTCACCTTAAACCTATACACCCTACTGTTTTACGTTTTCACCCTGGGAGAAAAAACTCTATCTATCCTATCCATTCCTCTTATAATTTTAGACACTCTATCAGGTTGCCCCTCAACCTCTGTGCTCATGCGTAAATAATCTAAGTTTGTCAAACTCCTCCTTATAGCTAATCCAATCCAATCCAGGCAACATCCTGGTAAACCTCTTCTGCCCCCCTCAAAAACCTCCATATCATTCCTATTGTGTACTGCACACAACCTTTAGAGTTTTCCTTCTTTTTACTTGGCTCCAACTTCACTGTCTTCTAAGGTCCTGTCCTACATTTGGAGTCTTCCATTTACAGTTGCTTTCTTTGAATTCTGTTTTAACTTCTGATCTTTGCTCTGGAAGTCCTTTTCCAAGATACTATCTTCATATTGTATTGTGTGCTTTCATCCAATACTGCCAACTGCACATTGATATACTGGTCTGAAATATCTTCGTTTTTGGGTATCTGAGATACACTGGGGCACTGTGGCTGCTTGTTCCTCATCTCTCAGCAAATTTCTTAAACTCCTTAAGTTCACCCTTTAAATATATGTGGACATACCAGGTTATCAAATACAGTGGCCTAGTCTAGTGTTTAAGGCCTCTCTCTTGACATGCTCATTCCGGACCAATATCCTCCATCTTTCTGATGCCAGAGTCACATGATCAGTTACATCATCACTATTTACATGAAGTTCATATCACAATCTGAAAATGAGAGATGGGGAACTGGATGAAACATACTTGTTGTGGCCTAATCATCCACAAGGTTTTCCTTGCTCTTATACTTAAAATTTCCATTTATGAAGACAAAGCAATGCTAACTACTCTCTCAATGTGACCCGCCACCTTCAACAAACTATGCACTGGAAGTCTCAGTTCCCTCTGTCCTTGGACATTCTTTAAAACTGTGCCATTTAGCTTGTATTGGCACTCACCACCTGTTCTTCTAAAATGTATCACCTTGCAAATCTCATTATAGCTGCCAGCAAGGTACCTTTACCCAATGAGGCAATGCTTTTGCTATCCCTTGTAAGATAAGAAACTAATGGATAATGTGTTATTGAAGGATCTACGACATTTCTTACAGTTCAATGTTTTATGTAATTAATATATTCACAGAAAGGTAGGTTTCTGGGCTCATATTAAGCCACATTGTAACAAAGAGCAGCATGATTCCATCATCTTCAAAAGCTTCCAAAGAAAAATATTTCTCCCGAGCAGATATAGAGGGCTATAGATAGACATGAGTTGTTGACTTGACAACCATACAACAGTTAAAACAAAGTTTACAAGATGAACTTTTCATATCTTTGCAGAACATTGACTAATTTGATTGTGTTGTATGTTAGCTGTTCCACTGTAATCAGCATGGTTTGAAACTTATCAATTGTGACTTTACCAATGTTTGTATTTTTGGTAGTCTTCCTAGTGTGGGACCATTGATATCTATGAGCCAGAAGATTTTGGCAAGCCAAAAATGAACATTTATATTGACACTGCAGTTTGATTCTCCCAATGCAAGGATTTAGTGATTCATTAAATTGTACAATCGCTCAGTGATTATGCCATGAAATGCTGTAGTACAATTCTTTTGTGATGCTCAGTGTAATATGTTGGTCCTAACTCTGGATTAATGTTAGCTTTTAATGTGCATTGCCCTGCCTTTTCAGGACATATATTGTTGCTTATAAAAGCTGCTGATAACTGCATATTAACAGCATGATATGTGAGGTTAACAATATGGAAACCTTTGTCACCTTCAGAGGTTTACCTTTCACTTGGTTGATCCGAAACCTCATTGATGTGTTTAAGCACCTTCTTAACACTTTCATTGTTGTTAGTGTTGTGGTGTAGTACCACTTGTTGGCTTTTTGTGTTTTGTTTTGGGGTCTGGATTGTTCTTTGGAACCAAATTTCTTACATGTGAGCCCAATGTTACTTGTGCCATGTGCTTTACAGATGTCAGAAAATGTTAGACAGCTTTTTGATAGGTGCCCCAAACTGCAAATGTTACAGATTTTTTTGGTTTGATGCTCCCTGCTGACTGTAGTAATAATGTTGGCTGCATTAAATCATGTGATTGTTGTTGGCTTGTCACTACGACTTCATACTTGTGTCTGTCCTCAAATAATGCATGAGTGGAATAATGCATTAAGAATGGCCAGAGCTGCTAATCATGATGTGAATTTTGCCTCCTGTAAGATATCTTTGCCTGATGTGGCAGTTGTTATGACACTGAGATACACAGCTGAACCAGATCAGCCTTTCTACCTTTGTATTTGTAACACAGTATAATTAAACCTCAACGACCCCCAATAATCACTCAAAAGGTTCAGAACCAGGTTTTTGAATTGCCAATCTCAAACTTGTGAATAATTAATTTCCAGACACGACATTTTTTTAATCTCAAAAAATAACAGTTAAGTCTTTATTAAATAAAAAAATAACTTTAGCAGAGAGAAGCTAATTAATGTCTGTGCTTTAACTTTGAAACATTTGTTTTCAGATCCCATTCGCACAAAAGGCAGACAGACAAGCGATCACATTTAATGAATAAATAAAAGAAAATAACAAACTTGGCAAATCACTAAAATAACTTCCAGGAGACATTGTTTCACAGGCAGAAATGTGGAACATCCTTGGCTGCTTTTCTAAAATGTTGATCAGGGTCAGCTTGACCCGAGCTATGGTAGCAATACTTCTAACTCAATTTTCTACACTTTGACCAGTATATCAGATTAGGCAGAGAGCTTTCAAATCTTCATGCTGTCTCAGCAGCAGCCCAGGACAATCACTCACAAAACATAGTTTAAAACAAAACGTCAATTCTGTTTCTACCCTGATACACTGATCAACCCTTCCCAAAGCCACAATTACCCTTCAGCAACTGCCAACTGTTTGAATAAAATGTCTCTTCCCAACTTGCTGGAACCAATTCCCAGGTACAGCGGGGAAAGAAGCCATTTGGTCTATTGAATCTGCACCAACCCTCTGAAGAGCACCCCACACAAACCCAGCCCCTGAGCCTATCCCCACAACCCAGCATTTACCATGGCTATTCCACCTAGCTTGCACATTCCTTGTTACCCTGGACAATTTAGCACAGCCAATCCATCTAACCTGCACATCTTTAGACTGTGGGAGGAAACCTGAGCACCCAGTGGAAACCTACACAGACACAGGGAGAAGGTGTAAGCTCCACACAGACAGTTACCCAAAACTGGAATTGACCCTGGGTCCCTGGTGCTGTGAGGTAGCATTGCTAGCCATTAAGCCACTGTGTCACTCTTGTTAATAGCCGAATTCAGCTATCTATTTAAACACAATGCTCTTCCCAGGGTCATCATTTCTGTTAGAACCTTTTTAATCAAGGCTGAACCTTGACTAAAGACTGAACCACGTTAAATACTTGACCTCACAAATAAGCAATGTTTGTTTAGTCTGTCCCCTTCCTTTTTCCACAAACTGGCCCAAAGTCCACCAATCAATTTTCCAGCTCATATTGCAAAATCGATAAAAGAATAAAAACGAAAATAATGAAAAATCAGCGAGGATTCTAACACAATGTTTGTGCTATTTCTTATTACATAAGAAACTAGGTATGAGTCCTTTGACTTGATAGAGGTGTACAAAATGATCAGAGGTATAGTTAGAGTGGACAGCCAGAGAATTTTTCCTAGGGTGGAGGTAGCTATTGCAAGGGGGCATAGTTTTAAAGTGAGTGGAGGTAGATACAGGGGAGACGTCAGAGGTAGGTTCTTTACTCAGAGAGTGGTAGGGCTGGAGAGGGTAGTGGAGTCGGCCTCATTAGGGGAATTTAAACAGCTATTAGATAGGCATATGGATGATAGTATAAGGTAGGGGTGGAAGTTACATAGACCTTAGGATTAGGGTAAAAGTTCGGCACAACATTGTGGGCCAAAGGGCCTGTACTGTGCTGTACTTTTCTATGTTCTATGTTCTATGTTATGAGGTATTTAAGGATCCAGTGAATATTTATTACAATGGGCTGTTATATACAATTATTACATTCACAGACACATAAGCATCTGTGTTAAGCTATTTATTTACAAAGAACAGCATAACTCAAGTGATCTGTTAAGATAGATTATGCTATCTTCATGCCATTACATCATATGGTATGATGCAGTGATAATATCACAAGCATGCCTTCTTAAATATACCAACCATGAAACACAACACTACAAAATTCTAGCTCATCTGCCCATTCTGCTTGCCTCTCCATGTCCTCTTGTAATAAATTGCTATGATGTTCACTGTTTGTCACACATCTGAATTTAGTAGCGTCGGAATAATTAAACATTTTATTCTGTATTTCAATCCCCAAGACATTAATATATACATAGAAAAACTGATGTTTCTATCAGTGACCCTTAGAGAACACTACTGGCTACCATACCCCAGTATGAAAGACAATCATTTATCACAGCTCCCAGTTTCCTGTCCTTAAACCAATTTTTACTGACTTCCTCTTTACCTATTTTTATTCGATCCGTTATTGCTAGTGCCATGATGTTACTGTTACATTGACAATGGTTCCTTCTAAAATGAAGATGCAAATAACTCACTTAGTGCTTCAACCATTTTCTTTGCCTTCACAAGAAGGAGTCCTTTTTGGTACAAATTATGATCACTGTACACTTAACTACCCTTTGACTATTTTTGCATTAACAATACATTTATTATTTAATATTATCCACTAATTTATTCTTACCTTCTGAGTCTGCCTATTATTTTGTTCACTTCTTCACTTCTTTTTATGTTACTATGGTTTTCCACTGCAGTATGAAACTCACAATCATCATATGCCTCCTTTGTCGTCTTCTTCAACCATCTATAATGTCAGTTATCCGGGGAGCTCTAGTTTTGGATGACCTTGGCTTCCCCTCGTGGAAATGTGCCTACCCTGTACCTGAACTATATCCTACTTGAAGGCTTCCTATTGTGTAACTGAAGTGTTGCTGAACAGTTTTTGAATCTAGTCCACCTGGACCCGATCCTTTTCCAAGTCACTGAAATGTGCCTTCCTCCAGCTAAGTATTTTTATGCTCGATTGTACCTTGTCCTTTACCATTACCATTTCAAACTCAATTATCAATTATATTAAATTTTGTTTTGCTGGTTAACATCACTGTGAAAAGAACCTGGCCATTAACCTTGATGACTAGGATCACAAAGCCATGACAAGAGTAAAAAGATAAAATGCCACTGTGCAATCATTTATGAATTCAGAACTACAGCAAAGCATTGAACCTCTTACACATTTCAAACTTCTACCAAGGAGTGCTATGTTTTCCCAAACTACATCTGCAAAAAATTTCAAAATTAACTATCATGTTTTCAAACTGAGTTCTTCCAGTGCTTACTTCAAATGCATTCCATCTTCTTCTGGGATCCTACTATATTGTCAGCTGTGTTCATTTTTTGAAAAAAGGTACAGTACAATACTAAAAGCAAATCAAAAGTTGTGCTATATTGATTCAAGATGGTGGCAGGATAGGACACTCCAGCTGGAATTCGTCTACTCCGTCTGTTCCTTTTCTTTCTTACCTTTTTTTTTCTCTATCATGTTTCTTTTCTCTTCTGTTTTTTTTCCCTCTTCTGCCAGCAGTCCGGAGCAGGGACGGCAGTGACCTGGAATGGAACTTGGACGGCCAGCAGCCCTGAGCAGAGTCGGGACGGCGGCCAGTTGCCAAGAGCAGAGTGGGAACGACGGCCAGTAGACCAGATCAGAGTGGGGATGGCGGCCAGTAGCCCAGAGCAGAGTGGGGACAGCCAGTAGCCCTGAGCAGAGTGGGGACAGCCAGTAGACCTGAGCAGAGTGGGGATGGCCAGTAGCCCAGAGCAGTGTGTGGACGGACAGTAGCCCAGAGCAGAGAGGGGATAGCCGGTAGTTCAGAGCAGAGTGGGGACGGCCGGTAGCTCAGAGCAGTGTGGGGATGGCCAGTAGCCCAGAGCAGAGTGGGGATGGTGGCCAGTAGCCCGGAGCAGAGTGAGGACGGTGGCCAGTAGCCCAGAGCAGAGTGGGGATGGCGGCCACTAGCCCAGAGCAGAGTGGGGATGGTGGCCAGTAGCCCAGAACAGAGTGGGGATGGCGGCCAGTAGCCCAGAGCAGAGTGGGGATGGCGGCCACTAGCCCAGAACAGAGTGGGGAAGGCGGCCAGTAACCCAGAACAGGG
>NC_063339.1:19431921-19480369 GCF_021869965.1 Rhincodon typus
GCCAGTAGCCCTGAGCAGATTGGGATAGCCAGTAGCTCAGAGCAGAGCGGGGACGGCCAGTAGCCCAGAGCAGAGTGGGACAGCCAGTAGCCCTGAGCAGAGTGGGACAGCCAGTAGCCCTGAGCAGATTGGGATAGCCAGTAGCTCAGAGCAGAGTGGGGACAGCCAGTAGCCCTGAGCAGAGTGTGGACAGCCAGTAGCTCAGAGCAGAGTGGGGACAGCCACTAGCACAGAGCAAAGTGGGGATGGCGGCCAGTGGGCCGGAGTGAAGATGACTTCTGTTTGGGAATCAGTGGAGCCCAGTCAGAACATCTGGAAGCCCTTATAACAAAACTGTGACATTTATCTTTTTAGTTTTATTTCTTATTTTCCTAAGTTATACTATATGTGTCTCTAATGTATTGTAATTTTTTTTCTTTGTTTTCTCCATTTTTTATACCGAGGTACTTTGTACGTAAGATGGCATCGTGTGTTAGTGACATTGCTCACTTTTCACTGTACTCCTGTTCTTTCATATATTGAGTAAACGTGACAATAAACCTCATTCTAATTCTAAGTTTGTGAATATTGGAAACCTATGTTTATCCTTTCTTGAGAACATATGTAGAATCACAAAATCCATGATTGGTTACAAGTAAAACAGATAGTTTTACAATATATGTTTAACTGAATCTATGTTTCATGTTCAATTTTTTTTGATATTCAGTCAAGGAATATTGGGGTCACTGATTGTGCCAGTATTTATGGTCCATCCCCAGTTGCCTTTGAGAAGGTGGTGAAAAGTTGCCTTCCTGAAGTGCTGTAGTCCATGTGTTGTAGGAGATCCACGATGCCCTCAAGGAGAAAGGTCCAGGATTTTGATCATGTAACATTGAAGGGAAAGCAATATATTTTCAAGCTAGATGGTGGGTGGCTTGGAGAGAAATTTGCACGTAATGGAGCTCCTATGTATCTACTGTCCTCATCCTTCTAGTTGGATTTGAAAGGTGCTGTCTGAAGAGCCTTGGTTAATTTCCCAAGTGCATCTTGTAGATAGCGTCAACTGCTGCTACAGAGAGTCAGTGGTGGAAGGAATGAAAGTTAGTGGATGGGCTGTCTATCAAGTGAGAGACAGTAGGAACTGCAGATGCAGTAGGATAGTAGGAACTGGAGAATCGGAGATAACAAGGTGTAGAGCTGGATGAACACAGCAGGCCAAGCAGCATCAGAGGAGCAGGAAGGCTGACATTTTTGGCCTAGTCCCTTCTTCAGAAAAGGTCTAGCCCTGAAACGTCAGCCTTCCTGCTCCTCTGATGATGCTTGGCCTGCTGTGTTCATCCAGCTCTACACCCTGTCTATCAAGTGAGTTGCTTCGTCCTGCTTGTTATCAAGTTTCCAGAATGTTGTTGGAGTTAAAGTGGCAATGGGGAATGTTACACCTCACTGGGGTAGATAGTGCACTGGAAATCAAGCCTGCTATTCCTGGGCTCATTATAAAATGTCATAACACCAACATACACAAATTTAAGATAGCAAAACTGTTTGCAAGTTGGACACTGACCATGTCTTGAATGGTCAAAGACACAAAAACACATCAAGAAAATAATTAAGAGGTAACAAGGTGTAGAGCTGGAAGAACACAGCAGGCCAAGCAGCATCAGAGGAGCAGGAAGGCTGACGTTTCGGGCCTAGACCCTTCTTCAAAAATGGGGGAGGGGAAGGGGATTCTGAAATAAATAGGGAGTGAGGGGGAGGTGGATAGAAGATGGATAAAGGAGAAGATAGATGGAGAGGAGACAGGCAGGTCAAGGAGGCAGGGTTGGAGCCATTAAAGGTGAGTGTAGGTGGGGAGATAGGGAGGGGATATGTCGGTCCAGGGAGGACGGACAGGTCAAGGAGACGCGGATGAGGCTAGTAGGTAGGAGATGGGGGTGGGGTTTGAGGTGGGAAGGGTGGATAGGTGGGAGGGCAGTTTAGGGAGGCGGGTACGAGCTGGGCTGGTTTTGGGATGCGGTCAGGGGAGGGTAGATTTTGAAGCTTGTGAAGTCCACATTGATACCATTGGGCTGCAGGGTTCCCAAGCGGAATATGAGTTGCTGTTCCTGCAACCTTCGGGTGGCATCGTTGTGGCACTGCAGGAGGCCCAGGATGGACATGTCGTTCAAAGAGTGGGAAGGGGAGTTGAAATGGTTCGCGACTGGGAGGTGCAGTTGTTTGTTGTGAACCGATCGTAGGTGTTCCACAAAGCGGTCCCCAATTGCATCATTAGACATTTCAAAATGCTTTACAGTGACAGAATTACCTTGGCATAAACAGCACTGAAATAGATCACTTAGCCTAAGTAGTCCCTAACAGCTTGTAAGCTACATTCAAGTCCTCTCCTATCCTTCCACGTCTAACTCCATCAGCAAATTCCTAAAACCTTTGTCTGAGTTAATTTTATCTATCTTCTCTTTTAATAAACCTATACTTATTTTTATTCACTTGTGAGATATGGGCATTGCTGGCTGGTGTATATTTCTTGCCCATCCCTAGTTGCCCTTCAGAAGGTGGTGGTGAACTGCCTTCTTGAACTGATGCAGTCCACCTGCTGTGGGTTGATCTACAATGCAATTAGGGAGGGAATTCCATAATGTTGACCCACTGACAGTGAAGGAATGTGATATATTTCCAAGGTGAGTGGCTTGGAGGGACACTTGAGGGTGGTGGTGTTTCCATATAATTGCTGACCTTGACCTTCTCGATGGAAGTGGTCATGGGTTTGGAAGGTCTGAGGATCTTTGGTGAATTTCTGCAGTGCATCTTGTAGATAGTACATACTGCTGCTCCTGAGCATCAATGGTGAAGGAAGAGGATGCTTGTGGATTTAATGCCAATCAATGGGCTGCTTTGTCCTGGATGGTGTTGATCTTCTTGAGTGTTATTGGGACTGCACTCATCCAGGCAAGTGGGAAGTATTCCATCACACTCCTGACTTGTGCCTTGTAGATGGTGGACAGGCTTTGAGGAGTCAGGAGGTGAGTTACTCACTGCAGTATTCCCAGCTTCAGGCCTTCAGGCTCTTGTAGCCACTGTGTTTATGTGGTGAGACCAGTTGAGTTTATGGTCAATGGTAACCCCCAGGATGTTGATAGTGGGGGATTCAGTGATGGTAACACAGTTGGATGCCAAGGGGTGGTGATTGTCTCTTTTTGGTGATGGTCATAGCCTGTCATTTGTGCAGCATGAATGTTACTTGCCACTTGTCAGCCCAAGCCTGGATATTGTCCAGATCTTGTTACGTATGAACATGGACTGCTTCAGTATCTGAGGAGGCAGGAATGATGCTGAACATTGTGCAATCATCGGTGAACATTCTCACTTCTGACCTTATAATGGAGGGTAAGTCATTGATGAAACAACTAAAGATAATTGAGGAACTCCTGCAAAGATGTCCTGGAGTTGAGATGATTGACCTCCAACAATCGTGACCATCTTCCTATGTGTCAGGTACAACTCCAACCACTGGAGAATTTGTCCCCTGATACCCATTGATTCTAATTTTGCTACGACTCCTTGATGCCACACCTGGTCCAATGCAGCCTTAATGTCGAGGGTTGTCACTCTCACCTCAGCTCTGGAATTTAGCTCTTTTGTCCATGCTTGAACTAAGGCTGTAATGAGGTCAGGAGCTGAGTGGTCTTGGTGGAATCCAAACTAGGCGTTACTGAGCAGATTATTGCTGAGCAGGTTCTGCTTGATCGCACGGTTGATGACACCTTCCATCTGTACTGCAGCAAGCAACTCACCTCCTGACTCCTCAAAGCCTGTCCACCAGTTATAAGGCACAGTGAGGAATACTCCCCACTTGCCAAAATAAATGCAAGCAGCTTAACACCATCCAGGTCAAAGCAGCCTGCTTCATTGGCATCATCTCCACAAACATCCATTTCCTCCACCACTGGCACTCAGTGGCAGCAGTGAGTATCATCCTCAAGACGCCTGGCAGAAATTCACCAATGATTCTTAGATAGCACCTTCTAAGCCTACAACCCACTACCATCAGTAAGGACAAGGGCTGCAGACACATGGGAACACCGCCAAGTTGAAAGATTTGTCAAACACCAGTCTGTATCACCATGATAATTCACAGTTTATCCATATAAGACCATAAGACAAAAAGACATAGGAGCAGAAATTAGGCCATTCGGCCCATCGAGTCTGCTCCGCCATTCAATCATGGCTGATAAGTTTCTCAACCCCATTCTCCTGCTTTCTCCCTGTAATCCTTGATCCCCTTGATAATCAAGAACCTATCTATTTCAGTCTTAAATGTACTCAATAACCTGGCCTCAGCACAGCCTTCTGTGACAGTGAATTCCATAGATTCACTACTCTGTGGCTGAAGAATTTTCTCCTTATCTCTGTTCTAAAAGGTCTTCCCTTTAATCTAAGGCTGTGCCCTCTGGTCCTAGTCTCTCCTACAAATGGAAGCATCTTTCTAACATCCACTCTGTCCAGGCCATTCAGTATTCTGTAAGTTTCAATTAGATCCCCCCTCATCCTTCTAAACTCCATTGAGAATAGACCCAGAGTCCTCAAACGTTCTTCATATGTTAAGCTTTCCATTCCTGAGACCATTCTTGTGAACCTCCTCTGAACCCGCTCCAGGGCCAGTACATCCTTCCTGAGATATGGGCCCCAAAACTGCAGACAATACTCCAAATGTGGCCTGACCAGAGCCTTATAGACCCTCAGAGTACATCCCTGATTTTATATCCAAGTCCTCTCAAAATAAATGCCAACATTGCATTTGCCTTCCTGACTACTGACTCAACCTGCAAGTTTACCTTGAGAGAATCCTGGACTAGAACTCCCAAGTCTCTTTGCACTTCAGACTTCTGAATTTTCTCCCCATTTAGAAAATAGTCCATACTTTTATTCTTCTTACCAAAGTGCACAACCTCACACTTTCCACATTGTACTCCATCTGCCACTTCTTTGCCCACTCTCCTAATCTGTCCAAATCCTTCTGCAGCCTCCCCACCTCCTCAATACTACCCGTCCTTCCACCTATCTTTGTATCATCTGCAAACTTAGCCAGACTGCCCACAGTTCCTTCATCTAGATCATTAATGTATAAAGTGAAAAGTTGTGGTCCCAACACTGACCCTTGCGGAACTTCACTTGTCACCGGCTGCCATCCTGAGAAAGACCCTTTTATCCCCACTCTCTGCTTTCTGCCAGACAGCCAATCTTCTATCCATGCTAGCACCTTGCCTCTAACACCATGGGCCCTTATCTTACTCAGCAGCCTCCTGTGCGACACCTTATCAAAGGCCTTCTTGAAAGTCCAGGTAGATAACATCCTTTGGCTCTCCTTGGTCTACCCTGCTTGTTACTTCCTCAAAGAGTTCTAGCAGATTTGTCAGGCATGACCTCCCCTTGATGAAACCATGCTGACTTTGCCGTACTTTACCATACACTTCCAAATATTCAAAATCTCATCCTTTAAAATGGACTCCAAACTTACCCACAACCGAGGTTAGGCTAATCAGCCTGTAATTTCCCTTACTCCCTTTTTAAACAGGGCTCTCACGTTAGCGATTTTCCAGTCCTCTGGGACCCTCCCTGACTCTAGCGATTCCTGAAAGATCACCAGTCACGCTTCCAATATCTCTTCACCTATCTCCTTTAGAACTCTGGGGTGTATCCATCTGGTCCAGGTGATTTGTCCACCTTCCGGCCAATTAGTTTTACTAGCATCTTTTCCTTGGTGATGGCCACCATACTCAGCTCTGCCCCTGACTCTCTTGAATTTTTGGAGATTACTCGTGTCTTCCACCGTGAAGACTGACGCAAAGTAATTATTCAGTTCCTCAGCCATTTCCTTGTTCCCCACTAGTTCTCTTCACCGTCATTTTCCAGTGGTCCAATGCCCACTTTTACCTCTCTTTTGCTCTTTATATATCTAAAGAAACTCTTACAGTCTTCATTTATATTACTGGCTAGCTTACCCTCATATTTAATCTTCTCCCTCCTTATTTCTTTTTTTGTTGCCCTCTGTCGGTCTTTGTAAACTTCCTCATCCTCTGGTTTCCCACTGCCCTTCGCCACGTTATATGCTTTCTCTTTTGCTTTTATGCTATCTCTGTCTTCCTTAGTCAATCATGGTTGCCTCATCCTCCCTGTACCATGTTTCTTTTTCTTGGGAATAAATTTTTGCTGCATCTCCTGAATTACTCCCAGAAACTCCTGCCATGTATGAAACACTTTCGGACAGTTCAATATATTAAATGCAGCATGTGAATTCAGAAACATATTTTTGGAGTGACAAAATGTACACTGAGACTAAGGAGAATAAATACAACTGATTAGATCCAGTTGGTTTGTCTAGGACAGGGTCAGCCATGTGTCACATAGATTGATAGAATTTTAGACTGCCATCAATCAGTACAATTCTATTTTTCCAAATGAACTCCCATAATTCCTAAAACAGCTTTCTGCAATCTATTGAAAGATTCAATAACCAATCTGAATAAACAATAGTTATAGCACCAGCAGATGGAAATTATACCTATAACAGTGTAAATGACATGGCACGGGACAGAACTTGATGGTGTATCAGACAGTTCCCGTTCAACTCTCACTCAGAACGATAAGACAAGTCAATGCAGCTTTTAAATGTTCTTGTTAAAATGTGTCTATCTCTTTTGATTTTATAGAAAAGTGAATACATCAACAATCCCTCTACCTTAAGTTTACAAAGCATTTCTGAACATCTTCTATTATCCCTGTGCACGGTATTTGCTGAAAGCAATGTCCCTTGCAGAGATCTGGCAATACCCATCATAAAACAAGAACACAGCAATACCCATCATAAAACAGCAACACAGCATATTGCTTCTGTGTACTGAATCATTCTCATGATTATGCATTTGGCATACAACAACATTCTATCAGCAAAAAAAGACCTAAAGCAGTTCCTACTGTGTTTACTGCACACTGTGGTGGGATTAGTGGCAGCACCACATGAATAGCTGCTGTCCTTATTCAATGTTACTGACCTGGTAATGGAAGAAAGGAGTATTGTTCCTCTTATAGACATACGACCACTCATCGTCTAAGAAAGAAATTAAGAATTAACAAGAACAATTTGGTCTGACATATTCTCAAATAAACTGAAATAAAAACAGAAAATGCCACAAAAAAACACTCGGCAAATCATGTACCATTGATAAATCATGAAACACAATTTATGCCTTATGAACCTTTCTTCAGAAATTACACTCTCCTGATATCAATTTATTTATACATTTTGCACCACCAAATTATGCAGTTTATGGGCCTGAATCCACCTTAACAGAAGCATGCGCCATCTCCAACTGAGATTATCTTTACTTAAAATTAATGCACAGCTTAAATAAAAAAGCAGAACTAAATTCATTCTGGAGTCTACAAGCATCTCAGTTGACCAATGATAGTTCACAGTTTGTAACAGCTCTGTTGGTTAGCAGAACACTAAAGACTGCAATGGTCCAAGAAGGCAGTTCACTAACACTTTCTCCAGGGCAGTGAGGGATGGACAATAAATTCTGGCTTAGACAGTGACAACCACTTCCCATGAACAAATAAAAGAAGTCTATTGAATATTTATACATTTTTTCATTTGACTAAGATTCATCTGATCTCGTCAACTCCACTGTAGGAGCTTTTTATGGTTCAGTTCTTATATAGAATTTGACAGGATAGAAAGAGGTCATTTGATCCATCCTGAAAGAGCTACACAGCTCGTCCCATTCTCCAGCTCTATCTCCATTGTCCTCTAAATTCATCCTTTTCAAATACACATCCAGCTCTCTTTTGAAACCTCTATGGAATCCACCTCTACCTCTCTGTCAGGCAGCACATTCCAAATCCAAACAACTCTGAGTAAAGAAGTTTCTCCTTCTCTCACTCAGCTCTCTTGATGGCAATCTTGAAAGTGTGACCCTTAGTTACTGATATACCAACTCTCAAAAGAGAATATCTTTCTTTACCCTCTGAAAATTGTACATAATTTTTAACACCTCAGTAAGGTCCCCTGTTAATCTTCTCTGCTCTTAGGAAAATAAGCCCAATTTCTCTAATCTCTCCTTGTATCTTAAATTGGTCATATCTGATATAATTCTTGAAAAGTTCTTTCTACTCCCTGCAGAGTTTTAATATCCTGCCTTAAATAAGATGCTCAGAACTGAACATAATACTCCAAATTTGGCCTGACCAATGATTTGTAGAGATGTAGCATCACTTCCTTGCTTTTATACTCTATGCCACTATTTATAAACCAAAGGATCCTATAAGCTTTCTAAACAACTGTTTCAACTTGTCTGGTCACATTCAGAGAATTATGCACTTGAACCCGAAGGTCACTCTGCTCCTGTATTCCCCTCAAAGTTGTATCATTGAGCATATTGTCTAAGGTTTTGGAGTAGTTGAACTCGACCCCATATACATTCCACTACGAAGGAAAACCGGAAATGAGGCAATCCATCTCAACAGACCCCAGAGTTTAAAAACCAGGCGGGAACACACATCGACGCTTCATCGGAAGCTGCACTGAGGATGTTACCAAGCCTGGTAATGAAACATCGCAAAACAAGAAACCAGCTCGGCGAGCCAACCAACTTCAACAACCTGAGCATATTGTCTTTCCATGTTTCTTCAAACAAAATGCATTACCTCACATTTCTCTGCATTGAAATTCATCTGCCAGGTGTCTGCCCATTTGGCCAACTTGTCTTTCTCTCTTTGAAGTCACTCAACATCATCCATGTAATTCACGATTCTCCCTAGCTTAGTATCCCATGCAAATTTAGGGATTTTATCCTCAACGCCTGTCTCCCAATCGTTTATCTAAATCAGAAAAAAACAAGGGTCCCAACACCAATCCTGGGAACACTACTTATCACTTGTTTCCAATCTGAGAAATTCCCATCTATATGGACCCTCTGTTTCTTATCTTTTAGCCAACTTCTAATCCATGCCATCAAGGACCAATTCTCCAGTTTTCCCATTATTAATGTCAAGCTGACAGTTCTGTAGTTTCTTGCATTACCCTTCACCCCTTTCTTTACTAACTATGTCAAATTTGCATTCATCCAGTCCTCCAGGACTAATCCTGTGCTCAGAGGGGCCAGAAAATTTTTGCTAATGGCTCTGCAAGTCGCTCCTTTACCTCTCTCTCTGCAATCTAGGATGCATCCCATGCAGGCCTGGCAACTTCTCTCGATGCCAGCCTTTATCTATCACTTTACTGCTCAGTTGCTCAACATCCACATTTTCAACTGGTTCATTGTCACCATCTTCTAATTTGATTAGAATAGAAGCAAAGTATTCATTTCATATAAAATGAAAAACTGAAAGAATTGCAGATGCTGGAAATCAGAAACAAAAGGAGAAATTGCTGGAAAAACTCAGCAGCATCTGTGGAGAGAAAACAAAGTTAACATTTTGCATCCAGTCACCCTTCTTCAGAACTGATGATAGCTAGGAAAAAGTTGTGTTTCTCTTTTTGCAGAAGATGTGATGGGAGAGGGGAGTAAAGGAATAAGTGGTTGGTGAAGATAGAGCCCAAAGAGAGAGAAGAATAGTTGGACAGACAAAAGAGTGGTTAAAGGTCAGTCTGGGGGAATGAATAACTGCTAAAGGGGATTATTAGTGACTGACAATGGGTAGTGTGTGATAGCAGCCCATGTGATGACAAGACCTGGCATATGGAGAATAGGGCAACAGCACAAGAGATGGTGCCTTCAGCCTTAAAATTGTCAAACTTGATATTGTGGTCAGAAGGCTGTAGAGTTGCCACGTGGAAAATGAGATTCTGTTCTTCCAGTTTGCACTGCCCTTCGCTGGAGCACTGCAGCAAGCCGGAGACAGAGATATTGGCCAGAGAACAGGGTGCTGTGTTTTAGTGGCACTCAACTGGAAGCTCAGGGTTTTCTTTTGTGGATAGAATGGAGGTGTTCTGAGAAGTGGTCACCCAGACTATGCTTTGTTTCCCCAACGTAGAGGAGAGCACATCGTGCATGCAGTAGACTAGATTGAATGAAGTGCAGGTAAAGCGCTGCTTCAATTAGAAGGTGTGTTTGGGCCCTTGGATACTGAGGAGGGAAATTCATTTTGTACTTTTGCCATGCACTTTGCTTTAGTGAGCAGTGTACCCTGCTGGCTCTTAATGGGCCCCACTCTTTCCTTTGCTGATCTTTCACATTAATACTTTTGAAGAACATCTTGCTATTTATTTTAGTGGAGCTTGCCATCCTTTCCTCTTAGCGTCCCTGATTGCTGCCTTAGCCTGCCTCTCGCATTTGAGACACTCTTCCTTATTTATATTGCCTCCTCTTTTTCCTTCCTTTCTCATCAATATTATTAGCCATCCAGGCTACTGTAGCTTTGGATACTGAGTACTTATTTCTCATGCATATGTATTTAGCTTGCACCCTATTCATCTCTGTTTTACAAGTTTCCCATCTTTTTTAATCCAGCAAAATGCATTTCCAATCAATCTGCCCTAAAATTTAGACCCCTAAAATTTGCCCTTTTCCAGTCTGGGATCTTAATTCTTGTCTGATTTTTATCTTTTTCCAAGTTAATATTGAACCTTATTATGTTATGATCAGTGTTTCCCAAATACTTCCCAGCTCTGATATTCTCCTGCCTCATTTCCTGGACCAGGTCCAGCACAGTTCCCTCCCTGTTAGGACTGGGAATGTACTGTTCCAGACACTTTTGCACACATTGCAGGAATTTTTTCCCTTCTGTGTCCCACAATCTTCCTGTTTCCCAGTCTACTCCACGGTAATTTAAATCACCAAATATCACAGCCCTACTTGTCCTTCAGGATTCCAATATGTGCCTACAAATGCTGTCTTCTACTTCAACCCTACTATTTGGAGATCTATAATAAATACCAAACAAGGCCCTGGCTTCCTTCTTGCTTCTCACCTTCAATCATATAGATCCTAATTCAGGAAGGGCAACTCGGTTCAGAGTTATGATATTATCTTCCACTAAGACTGCTAAACTGCTTCTTTTCTCACCCAGCCTGTTTCTGATAAAAGAAACGTATAGCCTAGGATGTTAAGTATTTGGTTCTCTTCAGGCTTGAGGCACATTTCTGGCAAAGCTACTTTGTCATATCCCCCTAGAGCAATTTCTGCTTTTAATTCCCCATTTTGTTCATAATACTCTGTGCATTTACATTCATGTAATTTGACCCTGCCCTTGTCTCTTTCTTGCCCACTGTGTGGGGCATGACCATTTCTTTGCACACTGCTTTCCCTGTTCCCCATGGTTGGGAGCATGGGACTGGGATGTCATAGTAATTATAAAGATGTGGTTCAGGGATGGGCAGGACTGGTTGCTCGATTTTCCCGAGTAGAGATGCTATAGGAAGGATAGAAAGGAGTGCCGGGGGGAGGGGGTCAACAGATGAGGGGAGTGGTATTTTTGATTAGGGATAACATTATGGCTGTACTTAGGAAGGAATATCCTGGGATTACGTCTAGGGAAGCTATTTGGGTGGAACTGAGAAATAAGAAAGGAATGATTATCTTATTGGGATTGTATATAAACCCCTAATAGTCAGCAGGAAATTGAGAAGCAAATTTTTAAGGCGATCTCATTTATCTATAAGAATAATAGGGTGGTTATGGTCGGGGTTTTAACTTTGCCAACATAGACTAGGGCTGGCATAGTGCTAAGGGCTTGGATGGAGAGGAATCTTTTAAGTGTGTACAAGAATTTTTTCTGATTCAGTGTGTGGATGTACCTACCAGACAAAGAACGAAACTTGACCTACTTTTGGGAAATAAGGCAGGGCAGGTGACTGAGGTGTCAGTGGGGAAGCACTTTGGAGCCAATGACCATAATTCTATTAGTTTTAAAATAGTTATGGAAAAGGATCTAAAAATTAAAGTTCTAAATTGGAGGAGGACCATTTTTGACGATATTAGGCAAGAACTTTCCAAAGTTGATTGGGAGCAGATATTCACAGGTAAAGAGTCGCCTGGAAAATGGGAAGCCTTCAAAAATGAGATAATGAGAGTCCAGAGACAGTACGTTCCTGTTAGGGTAAAGGGCAAGGCTGGTAGGTATGGGGAATGCTGGATGACTAGAGAAATTGAGTTTTTGGTCAAGAATAAGAAGGAAGCATATTTCAGTTATAGGCAGCAAGGATTAAGTGAATCCCTCGAAGAGTATAAAGGTAGTAGAAGAATACTTAAGAGGGAAATCAGGAGGGCAAAAAGAGGTCATGAGATAGCTTTGGAAAATAGGGTTGAGAATCCAAAGGGATTCTACAAATACATTAAGGACAAAAGAATAACTGGGGAAAGAGCAGGGCCCCTTAAAGATCAGCAAAGCCATACATATGGAACCACAGGAAATGGGGGAGACACTAAATGAGTGTTTTACATAGTATTTACTGTGAAGAAGAATATGGAAGATAGAGAACGTGGGGAAATAAATAGTGATATCTTGAAAAATGTCCATATTCAAAAGGAGGAGGTGCTAGATATCTTAAAACGCATAAAGGTGGATAAATCCCCAAGATCTGATCAGGTGTACCCTAAAACTTTGTGGGAAGCTAGGGAAGTGATTGCTGGGCCCATTGCTGAGATATTTGTATCATTGATAGTCACAGGTGAGATTCAGTAAGACTAGAGTGTGGCTAACATCATGTCACTGTTGACAAAAGGTGGCAAGGAAAAGCTAGGGAACTATAGATTGGTGAGATTGACATCAGTGGTAGGCAAGTTGTTGGAGCGGATCCTGAGGGACAGGATTTATATGTATTTGGAAAAGCAAGAGCCAATGAGGGATAGTTAACATGGCTTTGTGTGTGGGAATCCATGACTCACTAACTTGATTAAGTTTTTTGAAGAACTAACAAAGAAAATTGATTAAGACAGTGTGATGCACATGATCTATAAGGATTTCAGTAAGGCATTCATCAAGGTTCTACATGGTAGACCGGTTAGCAAAGTTAGATCACATGGAATACAGGGAGAACTAGCCATTTGGACACAGAACTGGCTCAAAGGTATGAGACGAAGTGGTCGAGGGTTGCTTTTCAGACTGGATGCCTGTGATCAGTGGTATGCCACAAGGATCGGGGCTGGTTTCACTGCTTTTTGTCATCTATATATATAATTTAGATGTGAACATAGTAAGTACAGTTAGTAAATTTGCAGATGACACCAAAATTGGAGGTGTAGTGGATAGCAAAGAAGGTAACCCCAACATACAACGGGCTCTTGATCAGATGGGCCAATGGGTTGAGGAGTGGCAGATGGAATATAATGTTGATAAATGTGAGGTGCTGCATTTTGGAAAGGCAAATCAGGGCAGGACTTATCTAATTAAGATCCTGGGGAATGTTACTGAATAAAGGAGATCTTGGAGCGCAGGTTCATAGTTCCTTGAAAGTGGAGTTGCAGGTAGACAAGATAGTAAAGAAGGCGTTTGGTATGTTTACCTTTATTGGTCAGTACATTGAGTATAGGAGTTGGGAGGTCATGCTGCGGCTCTATAAGACATTGTTTAGGCCACTTTTGGAATGCTGCACTCAGTTGTGGTCTCCCTGCTATAGGAAGGATGTTGTGTAACTTGAAAAGCTTCAGAAAAGATTTACAAGGATGTTGCCAGGATAGCAGGGTTTGAACTACAGGGAGAGGCTGAATAGGCTGAGGCTATTTTCCTTGGAGTTTTGGAAGCTGAGGGATGACTTTATAGATGTTTATATAATCATGAGGAGCATGGATAGAATGAATAGCTAAGGTCTTTCCCCAGGGTAGGGAAAACAAAACTAGAGGGTATAGGTTTAAGGTGAGAGAGAAAAGATTTAAAATGGATCTAAGGGGCAACTTTTTCATGCAGAGGGTGGTGCTTGTATGGAATGAGCTGTCAGAGGAGGTGGTGGAGGCCAGTATAGTTACAACATTTAATCGGCATCTGGATGGTACATGAATAGAAAGGGTTTAGAGGGATATGGGCCAAATGCTTGCAAATGGGACTAGATTAATTTAGGATATCTGGTCGGCATGGATAAGTTGGATCAAAGGGTATTTTTTTTCCACGCTGTGCAGCTTTGTGTCTCTATGAGCAACAATTTATTTGTAGAGGTGGAACTTAGTAGGCGGTATGTTTCTAGTGCCAACCTGCTGGATAATTTACCTTAGTTCCAACCTCCCAGCTACTTCTAAGGAAGGGAAAATCCCACCTGTTGTCCCCATGTTTAACACATTTAAAACTTATACGGAATTAAAATTGAGTCCCATGGCTTTCGTGCATTTCTGATCCTAACCACTTACTAAATAAACAAGCCTTTCCTCATCTTGTTGTTGTTTCTTTCCCCAACCATCTTAAATTATGATCGTTGTTTCTCAATCTTTCTGCCAATGCAAATAGTTTCACTCTATTTAATTTGTCTAGCACCCTTGTGATCTTTAAGATCTCTATCAAATTTCCTCATCTTCTATTCTGTTAGAAGGACAACCACAGCTTTTCCAATTGAACAAAATCACCTTCGCTGGAAGCATTCTGATAAATCATTTCCATACTCTACTCCAAAATCATTACATTCTGCTCTGTACACTGAATTGGATGCAACGCTCCAGTTGAGGATGGACCAGTATTTTGTAAAGCTTGATCAAACTTCATTTTTACACACTGTGAGTAGCATTTATAGAGGCAATGGGTTATTTTGTGCTGGCTGAAGAAATGGCATTACACCCATGTTGTTCAGTCAGTTAATAATTGAAAACTCCTTCCGAGTCAAGTGCATATTAAGCACTTAAGAAATCACTATCTGGCATGTCCTGGGATTAAGGTGAAAAATCCTTCAAGAGCTACAGGTCAACCTGGCCTTTCTCTGTTTAAGCAATACCACAGTAATGGTGGTAGGTACCAGCAACTCGCCCAAATTAGCCCCAGGATGGACAAAGATCTTGAGACTAAAGGTGGGTGATGATGGGATTAGGTCAATGAAAGTAGTATAATTCAAAGTCACGATAATGTGTGACATAGCTGGAAACTGTAGTGGTCCCCTTCATCTTCTAGGCACCGAACAATGCAGGTTGTGTTGGTGTGCCATTTAAGGAGCGAATGGATGTTTAAGGTGATTGATGAGGTACCAATAAATGGGCTGTTCTGACCTATTCTTCAATTAAAATCATTAAAAGACCTGGGCGATATAGTGGTTAGCATTGCTATCTCACAGTGCTAGGGACTCAGGTTCAATTCCAGCCTTGGGCGACTGTGTGGAGTTTGGACATTCTTCCTGTGTCTGTGTGGGGTTTCCTCTTACAGTCCAAAGGTGTGCAGGATAGGTGGGTGACCATACTAAATTGTTCATAGTGTGCAAGCTGGGCGGATTAGTCAAGGGAAATGCAGGGTTACAGGGATGCAGTGGGCCTGGGGGGACTGCTGTGCAGAGGTTTAGTGTGGTCTCAATAGATCAAATGGCCTACTTGCACTCTTTAGGGATTCTATGATCTGGTCATTATTGCTGGACTTTACTAAGTGCATTTCCTTCATTACACCAGTGCCTATGCTTCAAACATAGTTTGTTGTCTGTAAAGCACTTTGGAATATCCGAAGATTATGAATGGTGCTATCTAAATGCAATTCCTTTTATCTCTTTTTAATATCTGAATCTGTACTGTGATTACTTTAACTTTAAATGTTTGAGAGCCAATTCTAAGATTTAAATGGATTCCACTTTAATTAATCCATAGAATTTCTGTTTATCTCTTGGGGCCTAAATCTCAACAAATCCCATCACAAAATAAATGACTATTGACCAAACAAAAATTAGACCATAAATTACATATTGATGAAAGTAAAAATTGGGGCGAAGGCACCCAATGTGTTTCCCGAAGGTCTGTTGATATAACAATGATTTTTTTTAAAATTACTTTCATTGACATGTCGACACTCGACAGAAAATGATACATTAAATTGAATGTATTGTTGAGGGCATGAGGCATATGCATAATTACTAAACTTTGATCACTTTAACTCGGCTTCAGGCTGGACAGTGTGGCGTGGGAATTGACTAGTCTGCTGCAACTTAACGAGGGTTTGAGACAGACATGCATCATTGTCAGAAAATTATAAACCAAAAGCCAACAAATATCAATTTATTGTCAATTTATTTCCAGCAATGTTATCTAAATTGCTCCTGTTTGCCTTCCATTTCAAAAAAATGTGATTCATTGTTTAATACTTTAATATAGACAGTCCCTGTTCAGGAGCGTCAGCCTTTCTGCTCCTATGATGCTGCTTGGCCTGCTGTGTTCATCCAGCCCTGCACCTTGTTGTCCCTGTTCAGGAGTTCATTCGCAGTTGGACAATGGAAAGCAGTTGTTCATAAATCCAGGAAATAGTCATAATATCATATCTTTAAAGTCACAACCACGTATGAGATTGTGTTCGTAAGCGCGAGCATTTATAAGTCAGATTTTCATAAATTGGAGATCCACTGTATATAAAAAACTGGATTGTTTTGCAGAGTTCTTTTTTTTTCCTTTATTCATTCAGGCGATGAGGGCATCACTGGCTAGGCCACTATTTATTGCCCAAAGGGCAGTTATGAGTCAACTGCATTGCTGTGTGTTTAGAGTTACCTGCAGGCCAGGCCAGATAAGGATGGCAGTTTCCTTCCCTAAAGGACATTAGTGAGCCAGATGGGTTTTTCTGACAATCTGCAATAGATTCACAGTCATCATTAGACCCTTAATTCCACAAATTTATAGAATTCAAATTCCACCATCTGCTATGGCAGGATTCAAACCCAGGTCCCCAGAACATTATCTGGGTCTCTGAATTAACAGTCCAACAATAAAACATTAGGCTATTGCCTCCCCAACATCTGTAGCATCAGAGAACACAGAAGGAAGTAATTTGGCGCGTTATATCTGTGCTGGCTGCATGTAAAGAACTATCCAATTTGTCCACTCTTCAGCCTTTTTGTCCTCTTACTCTCATAACTATTCCATTTTTACCCTTTTATCTAGAGAAATAAGCATTCCACCTAAGTGGAATTGGCGCTGAAATGTTTTTACTGAACTTGATCAAATATGGCGACTTTATATTTAATGTACATCATTTGATGAGTTACATCTCCTCCATAAGCACAACTCCAATGATTCTCTAAACAGAGGAATAGTTTTCCATTTCGCATCCTGCGCAGTAATTCGGCAGAGACCATTGCTGGCCTATTATAGTGCTGCTCTGTCTGCTTTTAATTGCCACTGATTACATTCAAACAGCCTAGATGCAAAGTTTGGAAATGTCAGAATGTGACTGTGATAGGATACAATGCCCTTCAGCAGAGATAACATTTTTGATTTCAAGTTGTGAACATATATATAAATGATTGCAACTTCACAGCTTTGTCCATGTTTTCCATAAATGGATTACAACAGAAATAATCAGTGTGCGGAGCGCCATTGCTATTTTATGGAAAGCAGCTTAAGAAAAATAAGTGGCAAGTTTGGTCCACTGATTTGCAAATAAACCATCTTGATATGCATGTTGCACAAGAGCCTTTTAGCCCCTGATTGTTCAACAGTGACTGTTAGGATGAGTTTTAATTTAAAATGATCATACACTAAGATTGTTCTATTACAATCAGCAACATAAATGGATCCCTGCAAGTAATCAAACCACCTTTGCAATCTGACACTTAGGCAATGAGAAATAATGAGCAGTTTAAAAAACACACACACTGAAAAGGACAATGATAAGTCTTTTAAACGTAAGAATTGCTTCCAGTCAAATGTGTATTGCTTGGCATTGTACAAACCAGAATGCTCCATTAAACAGATACTCCGATATTCCAACCCTGCGATGCAAATGCACACTTTGCCAACTGGAGTCTGTACCAGTGTAAGGCAGCATTTGAGTGCTGTTGTGATGGCAAAACAAACTTCAGCTAACCATTGTGAAGTTCAATAGAAGCACAGCTGAAAGCATCATTTCTGCATATGATGGCTATGTGTTAAGTGCTCTTGTAGTGGAGTGGTATTATCCCTACCTCTGAGCCAGGACCCCTAAATTCAAGTCTTACCTGCTCCAGAGATATGTAAACATATGCTTTTGTAAGCCAAAGGATCTGTTGCGATAAATAAAGGCTGTTGCAAACACTTCTGGTCTCCCTTGCCTTGTGACAACATCCAATCATGCTCTCTGGGCATATACTGCCTTTCACCAGTTAGTAATGGCAACTCAGAAGTGGACAGCTCATGGACACAATAAAAAGAAAAGTGAGCCACAAACTCATCTGTCTGGGGACAGCCTGAGAATAGTATGACAAAAAGTATTAGGAAATCCAGATTAGTCCATCTTGGTTTAGTAATCCCTAACAAGTAAGTTTCTCAACAGTGCCAATTTCAAGTTTCACATTTAACGTGTTTAGAAACAATTAACAAACCGAGGACGATTTTGCTCTCTCATTCTGTCCAAATCAACTACTTTTGCCATTTATCTTTCGATCTACTGGGTGTATATAACAGCTGTTGCATTCTGAATCCGAATTGCAACAGCGAGGTACAGGACCCTTGTGCCATTGGATGTGAAGAGATGATCTTTCAACTTACTTTGTCAGCATAAATTCTAACGCCTGGCATTTTTACCATTGAGTACAATATGACAATTGATTCTTTTGTTTGTTTTGAAACCTATTCTACTGTAACCAGCTTATGATGACTATTCTACCATGCATTGATCTGATTTTAAAAAGAATTGATAATTGTTCTGAAGATCAGTCTAAGCAAACTGAAATCACAGTGGAATTCAGGTGTATCATTGTACCTGAGCCAGAGATTCCCTTGCATTTCATAAAACATCTCAAAGTGTTATTGCTGCTCACCTTCACCCAACAGCTAACAATCTTTGACTCAAAGGATTGGATTTTATAGGATGCTGTGATCCTAGAACATAGAACAGTTCAGCACAGGGACGGGGCCTTCAGCCTATGATGTTGCGCTGAACATGACACCAAATTAAACTAATCACTTCTGCCTGCCCTTGGTCCATACCCCTCCCTTCCTTGCATATTCATGTGTTAACCAAAAGTCCCTTTAACACCTCTATCCTATCTGCCTCAACCACACCCCAGCCACTCTCCTACTGTTCTCTGTATAAAAAGCTTGCCCCTCATGTCTCCTTTGAACTTTCCCCCTCTCACCTTAAATGCATCCCCCTCGTATTAGACATTTCAACTCTGGGAAAAAGATCCTGACCGTCAACCCTGACTATGCATCTCATAATTTTATCGAATTCTATCAAGTCTCCCTCCACCATACCAGAGAAGAGCACCTGTATTTTTCTAGCCTCTCCTTATAGCTCATACCCTCTAATCCAGGTCGCATCTTGGTAAAGCTCTTCTACATCCTCTCCAAAGCCTTTACATCCTTCCTGTAATGTGGCAACGAGAATTGAATGCAATAATCTCAGTGTGGCCTAACCAAAGTCTTGTAAAGCTGCAATATGACATTCTGAAGCTTATACACAATTCCCCGATCAGTAATTGCAAACATGCCTTACACCTTCTTTACCACTTTATCTACTTATGTGGCCACTTTCAGGGAGCTATGAACTTGAACCCCAAGATCCCTCTGTACATCAATGCTATTCAGGATCCTGCCATTAACTGTATACTTTTCCTTAACATTTGATCTGCCAAAGTGCAGCATCTCTCACTTACCCGGATCAAACTCCTTCTGCCATTCCTCCGCCCATATCTGCAACTGATCAATATCCTGCTGTATTCTTTGACAACCTTCTACATTATCCACAACTCGACCAATCTTTGTATCGTCTGCAAACTTACTAACCCACCCATCTACATTTTCATCCAAGTCATTTATGTATATCACAAACAGCAGAGGTCCCTGCGGAACACCACTAATCATGAACTACCAACCTGAGAACCACCCTTCCACTACTACCCCCTGCCTTCTATGTGCAAGCCAATTCTGAATCCACACGGCCTAGTCACTCTGGATACCATTCATCTTATTCTTCTGGATGACCCTACCATGAGGGACCTTGTCGAAAGCCTTACTAAATCCATGTAGAAAACATCCAGTGCTCTATCCTCATTGATCATCTTTGTTACCTCCTTGAAAAATTCAATAAAGTTGGTAAGACATGACGTACCCTACTCAAAACCAAGCTGACTGCCACTAATTAGGACATGTTTTCCTAGAAGTATGTCAATCCTATCCCCAAGCCTTCTCTCCAATAGCTTCCCAACCACTGATGTGAGACTCACTGGTCTGTAGTTTCCTAGGTTGTACCTATTTCGCTTTTTGAACAGAGGAAGAACATTAGGTACTCACCAGCACTCTGGGACCTCTTCAGCAGCTAACAAGGCTACAAAGATCTTGGTCAAGGCTCAAGCAATCTCTACTCTTGTCTCTCTCAATAACCTGGTGTAAATATCATCAGGCCCTAGACAATTACCCACCTTAATGCTGTTCAAGAGATCCAACACCACTTCTTTTTTGATCTCAAAATGCCCTAGCATATTAGCATGCTCCACACAAATCTCACCATCCTCCTGGAGTAAAACGTCAGGATGGGGGCTGTGGGGCAGCATGTGACCTTGATGGCTGTTTCACAGCAATGTAATACTTCAAGGCCAAACTTCTATGCCTGTCTTAAGAAATAGTCAAGAGCTGGTTGCTAATTGAGTGGCTGGAAGCTGTGCAGTCTCAACATGCCATATGGAGCCATTGCTGGGACGACAAGCAGATCCCATTGCTGAGTAGCCAGGAGCCCGAAATAAGATTGGGGTTGAGGGCCATGCTAAGGTGGGCAATGCGGGACAAAATGCACTGAGTGGGTGGGGGTGAGTGGAGGCCAGATGCAAGAGGTGAGGGGCTAGGGTAAAAGTGGGGGATGACCTCGCAGGAGGGAGAATGACTACAGGAAGGATGATATTAAATTGGAAACTTTGCAAAAAATATTTACAAGCATGTTACTGTAACTGGAAGGTTTGAGATGTAAGAAGAGGTTGGATAGGCTGGGATATTTTTCGCTGGAGTGTAGGATGCTGAGGGGTAACCTTATAGAGGTTTATAAAATCATGAGGAGTTTTGATAAGTTGAATAGTCAATGTCTTTAGCCCAGGGTAGGGGAGTCTAACACTAGACAGCATAGGTTTAAGATGAGAGGAGAAAGATTTAAAAGAGACCTGAGGCGTAACTTTTTCACACAGAGGCAGGTGCCTAAATGGAATGAGCTGCCAGAAGAAGTGGATACAATTACAACATTTAAATTACATTTAAACAGGTACATGAGTAGGAAAGATTTAGAGGGATATGGGCCAAATGCAGGTTAATGGGATTAGTTCAGTTTAGGAAACCTGGTCAGAATGTTAAAGGGCCTGTTTCCGTGCTGCGTAACTCTATGACTCTATGATCGATTGTCCCAGAAGCCCTCCAGAGGAAGGTGACTGGCTACCTCTTGACCATGATATGGTGGTGCCAATGTTGGACTGGGGTGAACAAGGTCAGACATCATACGACACTAGGTTTTAGTTCAACAGGTTTATTTGAAAACACAAGCTTTTGGAGACTCGGTCCTACTTCAGGTGTTAGTGAGAGAGGTAATATCAGACACAGAATTTATGTGTAAAAGATCAAAGGGTCATACCACTAATGAGGATGTATTAAACAAACCTAAGTTTTCTGAAGAAGGGTCTAGGCTCGAAACGTCAGCCTTCCTGCTCCTCTGATGCTGCTTGGCCTGCTGTGTTCATCCAGCTCTACACCTTGTTATCTAAGATGCTGTTAAGCCTTTAATCAGTTAGAAGATTTTAATTCAAGCCCAATCCCAATATCAAACCAGCAGACAAAGGAGGAGCCATTGTCATACAGAATAGAATGGACAACTGCAAGGAAGTGCACCGACAGCTGAACAACTAGGAACACTACAGACAGCTACCTGCCAATCAGACCAAAGAACACACCCATCAACTTGAACAGACTGGTCAAGATTTTTGATCCAGCCCCTCCGTGTACCCAACACACTCTCATCCTGTGTATTTCCTGCATAGGGGATTTCTACTACTTTCCAAAGAAACACAAAGCCAACACACCTGGATGTCCCATTGTACCAGGCAATGGGACCCTGTGTGAAAACCTCTCTGGCTATGTCAAGGGCACCTTGAAACCCATTGTACAGGGAACCCCAAGCTTCTGTCATGACACCACAGATTTCATACAGAAACTCAGCACCCATGGTCCAGTCGAACTAGGAACATTCCATGTTACAAGGGACTTTTCGGCACTCTACACCAGCATCCCTCACGACAACGGCATCAGCGCAACAGCCTCAGTACTCAATACCACTAACAGCCAATTTCCAGACCCCATTCTACAACTCATCCGCTTCGTCCTCAACCACAACATCTTCACCTTCAACAACCAGTTCGTCATCCAGACACACAGAACAGCCAAGGGGACCAGATTTGCTTCCCGATATACCAACATTTTCATGCGCAGGTTCAAACAAGACTTCTTTGCTGCACAGAACTCCGACCAATGCTATACACCAGATAGATTGATGACATTTTGTTCCTTTGGACTCGCGGCGAGGAATCACTGAAACAACTACACAGTGATATCACGTGCATATATACACACACACACTCACTTAAACGCACACACACTGTGTCTCTATCTCACACACACACACACAAACACTCTTCCATACACACACACACACTCTTCCATGCACACAATCTCTCTCCCTCACACACACACACACACACACACATACACACACCCTTTCTCTCTCACACACACTCTCTCTATCACACACACATACGTACACTCTTCCACACACACACACATACACACACACACTGTCTCCCTCACATGCACACACGCATACATATACAAACACACACACTCTCTCTCACACACACAGACACTCTCTCTCCCTCCGTCACATGTACACACCTTCTGCCCCCCCATACTTACACACACGCACCACACACACACACACACACAAACACACACACTTTCTCTCCTTCCCTCACGTATACACACACACCGCGCCACCCACCCCCCCACCCCACACACACACACACACTAATCTATGGGGTGAATTTGCATTCACAGATACGTTCTATTTTATTCAAAAAGTACACAATTTATAGACAGTCAGTTAATGTGGTGTTTTATAAATTCTGACTTTAGAAATAAAACCAGCATGATTTCAAACCAAAACACAAACAGATTCTAAACAAGACCTCACACCTAACACACCCAACCAGCTCCCCTCCACCGACACCCTCATCCGCTTAACAGAACTTGCCCTTACCTTGAACAACATCTCCTTTAACTTCTCCCACTTTCTACAGACTAAGGGGGTGGCCATGGGCACCTGCATGGGCCCAAGCTGTGCCTGCCTCTTCATAGGATATGTGGAACAGTCCCTCTACCACTGCTACACTGGCACTATCCCCCACCTCTTCCTCCAACAAATTGATGACTGTATCGGCGCTGCCTCGTGCTCCCACGAGGAGCTTGAACAGTTCATCAACTTTACTAACACCTTTCACCCCAACCTCAAATTCACCTGGACCATCTCCAACCATCTACCTCCCTCTTCTTCCTGGACCTGTCCATCTCCATCTCTGGTGACCGCCTCGAAACTGACATCTATTTCAAGCCCTCCGACTCCCACAGTTACCTAGACTACACTTCCTCTCACCCACCTTCCTGCAAGAATGCGATCCCCTACTCCCAATTCCTCCGCCTCAGCCACATCTGCTCCCAAGATGGGGCATTCCACTCCTGAACATCCCAGATGTCCTCCTATTTCAAGGACTGTAACTTCCCCCTTCCAGCGGTCAAAAATGCCCGCAACCGCATCTCTTGCATTTCCCGCACTTCTGCCGTCACACCCCCTCCCCACAACAAAAATAAAGATGGAATTCCTCTTGTCCTCACATATCACCCTACCAACCTCCGCATCTAGTGTATCATTCTCCACCACTTCCGCCACTTACAATCTGATCCCACAACCAAAGAGATATTTCCCTCCCTGCCCCTATCGGCCTTTCGTAGGGACCCTTCTCTCTGCGACTCCCTCGTCCGCTCCACATTCCCCACTAACCCCACCACCCCCGGCACCTTTCCCTGCAACCGGAGGAAGTGCTACACCTGCCCCTACACCTCCCCCCTCAGCTCCATTCAAGACACAAAATAAACCTTTCATATCAGACAAAGGTTCACCTGCACGTCCGTCAACTTGGTCTACTGCATCCGCTGTTCCCGATGTGGCCTCCTCTACATCGGTGAGACTAAGCGTAGACTCGGAGGCCATTTTGTAGAGCATCTGTGCTCTGTATGCAACAAATGAAATCTTCCGGTTGCCAAACATTTTAACTCCACCTCCCACTCCCTGGGTGACATGTCAATCCTGGGCCTCCTCCAGTGTCACAATGACACCACCCGCAAACTGGAGGAGCAGCACCTCATATTCCACCTCAGGAGCCTACAGCCTAAACTTGGAATTCACCAGTTTTAAAATCTCCCACCCCCAGCCTCATCTCATGTCTAACCCTCCCTTTCATCCCCGCCTACTTGACCTGACACAACCTGTCCAACTTCTCTCCCACCTATCCGTCCCTCCCACCTCACGGACCAATCCCCACCACTCCCTACCTGCACTCACCTATCACCATCCCACCTAACTTCCCCAGCCCCATCCCTCCTCTCTCTATTTATTTGAACTCTCTTCCCCCTCCCCATTTCTGAAGAAGGGTCCTGACCTGAAACATCAATTTTCCTGCTCCTCTGATGCTGCCTGACCTGCTGTGTTCCTCCAGCTCCACACTGGGTTGTCTCACACTTAATATGCATTGTCTGACCTAAAGTGTCACCTCTTCTTTACGCTGATAAATCCTCTAGTTCTCTGAGGACAGTGACTTGAATGGAATTTGGGAAATTACATGTTAATCAATTAAAACCTTCTAACTGATTAAAGATTTAACAACATCTTAGGTTTGTGTAATATATCCTCATCAGTGGTGTGACCCTTTGATCTTTTACTTATAAATTCTGTGTCTGATACTATATCTCACTAACACCTGATGAAGGAGTGAGGCTCCAAAAACTTGTGTTTTGAAATAAACCTGTGGACTACAACCTGGTACCTCTTGACGAACTCCAGTTTGTACAGCTAAAATGGCAGGGCTTGCCACATGGCATGGGCATCCATGGGTAAAAGTCCATAGGAGGAAGGATGATGCCTATAAGGGCTTTGATTGCCTCAAATAGGGGGAGCTATCCAACGCCTCCTCAACCTGTTAGAATTTCAAACCTGTCGGAACAAGAAAATAGCCAATAGATTTTATAATCCCCCCCAACTCTCCTTTCCTCCTCCCTGGCTTCACACTCACCAGCAAGGAATCATAAATTGCTGCCTCACAAATATTACCCTAGGATCCAGATGGAACACTATTCCAAGAATGAACCCATTAATCAGAGAGAGTTGTTGAGTAAAGCAGAATATTCTCTCTATGCTGTCTCTTTTTTCCCCTCCTAGCATCACTAATGTTGCCTGAGCAGCTACAACCTCTGCTTTCAGGCAAAACTTTCCAGTGCCACTCCCCTGTCCTGCTCCTCCGAGAAGTGTCGAATTCACCAATTTATCTTTACAACAAGCACTTTACAGTTCATGAGAACAGGGATATCACAGCAGCCATGAGAGTGAATTGCCCCAGTGATGTGAAACTATCTTTAAATCACCAAAATGCTAAAATGAAGTACAGGCAGTCCCCAGGTTGCAAACAGGTTCTGTTCTGAAGTCCGTTCGCAAGTCAATTTGTATGCTAGTTTGAGCACAATGCAGGACGATGTAAAGTAGCTGCTTGTGAGAACAGAGAATGTTGGTATCTCAGGCCTATAAAATTATACCACTGTATGGGATTGCGTACATAAGTATGAAAGTTCATGAGGCATACGCTCATGAATTGGGGACCTATTGTGTTCAATTTGAAAGCGACTATACACTGACCATATGTGCAGTTCTATGAAAATTCCTTGTTGAATGGAATACAGCCTGAGACCAGGATCTTCTAGTAGAAAAGAGTGCCGTATATAAATGTATACTGGCAGGGATCTCTAGCATACTTGAGCAGAACACATGAGGACTTCATCCTCAAAGATATGCCCTGTGGTGAGCTTACTACTGACATGAGACTAAAAGCTTTCCCTTAATCTGTGATATCAGAATATTTGTAAGTGAGATCTCAAGTTGACTGGGATTGGAGCTGCTACATGGGAAGTGTTTGCTGCTGGGAATGGGATTCTATGCATACATGTGAGCATAGATGTTTTGAGCCCCAGTTTCCCTAGGCACAAGTCAAAGGTATAACTGAGCACTAAAAGTTATATGTTGTTGCAAGCATGTATGGTCCTACTCTCAACCCAGCACAACTGGGCACTTTAAATATAGCTCAGTTTGAGGCTAGTTTAATTGAACTGAAGTACTGATGAGGGAAACACCGAAAGATCAACTTAATTTCTCTTTCAATAATATTTAACATTTTTCTTTCCTACCACTCTGAAAGCCACGCAGTATTTAGAGTTAAAATTCACTGAAGCAGTGTAATATTTTCATTTTGCATTATCTTACACTTGGCCTTTTTAAAACTGAGCATCAGACTAAGTGATTGCATCATGGCATGACAAATCTATATTATTGATTATAGCTACTGGATAACAATACAGGATGAATGTCGCCTTCACTTATGTCTTTTGTGATCAGTCATTGTCATTAGAAAGGACCCTTTGTCTCGAGCAATGTTGAACCTAGATTTTTAACACAGCAATAACTTTGAACATTGATCTAATGTGACAAGTTTCTCCGTAATACCCTTGAAAGCTCCATCATCATAGAGTGGAGTATAAATGTGAACATGGAACTTATTTGAATGCTTTTTAACAATTTTTTTGTGAATAATTTGTAAATTTATTGAAATCTTAGCACTGGATTCCATAATGAAGTAAATTGCCACTCAGCTGGTAAGTTCTAAGTAGCTGCTTGTGCTGTATAATTTATTTTTCTTTAATTTTACAAGGCTTAAAATAAAATAGCATTGAAAGTGAATTAAATGAATTGAACTGAATTTAAATTAAATATTAATCACAAATGTGTCTGTAGATGTGCAGGCTGAATTTTCTTTTGAAATAAGAAGTGGAAATATGATTTAATTAATCAAAGACTTCAGATATATGGAACCCTTTCATACAAACAATGATTGACATTTTTTCTCGCTTTCATACATTGTTAATTTTCCAAAATATTCTTTATTTTCATTCGCGTCCATTGATTCATGTTTTCATCAAATGCTACAAATGTAATTGAGGCTGCTAAAGGTAGGTAAATGGGATCATTTACCAGCCTAATCCACACTGCTGGTTTCTAATGAGATCTGCTCCACTTCAAAGAATATTATCAGTTCGAAGGAAGGGTCACCAGACCCAAAACATTCACTCTTTTTCCCTTCACAGATGCTGCCAGATCTGCTGAGCTTTTCCAACAAATTTGTTTTTGTTCCCAATTTACAGCATCTGTAGTTCTTTTGGTTTTCAAAGAATATTATCATCTGATTAATCTTACTTCCTTCTTTCTCTCTTTTCTTTTTTTTGTTTCTTTTGTTTCTTTCCATAATTTTATTTTCTTTTCTTTACTTTCCCTTTTTTCCCTTCTTTTGTTTTTTTCCCTTTCTTTCTCATTTTTCTTTCCATCCTTTCTTGTCTTTTCTTTTTTCTGTTCTTTTGTTTTATTTTTCTTTATTTTTACTTTTTTTTTCCGACTTGTCTTTTTTAACTTTTTTTCCTTTCTGTTCTTTCCTTTTTTTCTCGTTTTCTATCTATACGCATCAACTAAAATGTCCGATTGGTCCAAATACACATTCTGGACTGGATTGGCACTGGAGGAAGTGCATTGTAAAAGGATTTGCACATAATTTATTTCTATCTATTCATTCTAATGGCCAAAAGTCAGCCATTTTCCACAATGCATTCCTAATAGACACTTGTTGTTGGGAAAATAAGGCCTGTTGCACTTCATCAAAATAGTAAAGCCTAGAAATAATGAGCTGCAATGTAAGAATATGGATATTCAGTGGTGAAAATATCACTACTTAATAAAATAACAGCAGTGGTAAGCCATCTACCCAATTTGGAGATTATTGTTTATGATACTTTTGCATAAATGCTTAAGTTAATGTCATTCTTGTGGATTGCTTTCAGAATGGCATTTTATCTAAGGAGCAGCTCTTACAGGGAGTGTTTAGATTGGTTAAAAAAGTAACAGCTCCAATAATTTCTGATTTATTGTTGCATGTACCGAAATACAGTGAAAGCTTTGTTTACGAGTGGTACAGGCAGATCATAATAAACAAAAGATGTACAGATCAAAAAGACTTAGACAGAGGCATACAGGGTACATTGTACATGGCGTGCAGTAGGTGAGATCAGCATTAGCAGGATCAGCGTTATTTGAGGCTAGAGAGTCCAATCATCAGTCTGATAATGGCCGGGAAGAAGCTGTTTCTGAATCTGCTCATGCGTGTGTTCAGGCTTCAGTATCTTCTGCCTGATGAAAGAGGTTGTAGGAGGTCCTTGCGATGAGTCTTTGGTGATGTTGGCAGCCTTTTTGCGGCAGCGAGCCATGAAAATGGAGTCCATGGATTGAAGGTTGGTTTTCCGTGATGGTCTGGGCTGTGCACACCACCTTCTGTAGTTTCATACGGTCCTGGGCAGAGCAGTTGCCGTACCAGGCTGTCATGCACCTGGACAGTATACTTTCAATGGAGCATCTTTAGAAGTTGGTGAGGGTCCTTATGGACATGCCAAATTTCCTGAGCCGCCTGAGGAAGAAGATGTGTTGTTGTGCCTTCTTGACTGTCGCATTTACGTGGGAAGTCTAGGACTGGTTGTCAGTTATCATCGCTCCGGGGAACTTGATGTGCTTAACCTTCTCAATCTCAGTTCGATTGATGCAGCATGGTACGTGTTCTCTTCCTTTCTTTCTGAAGTCAATGATCAGTTCTTTAGTTCTGCTGACATTGAGAGACAGATTATTTTCATTCCACCAATCACCAAGCCCTCTACCTCCCTTCGTAGTATGACTCTCCATTGTTAGATATCCATCCCACTACAGTGGTGTCATCAGCGAACTTGTAGATGGCATTCATTTGAAATTTGGCAACATAGAGATAGGTGTAAATGGAGTAGGGGGCTGAGGATACATCTTTGGGGTGGCTTCAGTGTTATAATGGAGGAGGTGCAGTTACCTATCTTCACTGATTGTAGCCTGTGGTGCAGAAAACTGAAGATCCAGTTGCAGAGGGCGGATCTGAGACCAAGATCACGGAGTTTTGAGATCAGTCCGGAGGGGATAATGGTGTTGAAGGTGGAGCTGTGGTCGATGAGCAGGAGTGTAACGCAGTGTGTCTTTGATGTTCGGAGGTTCAAGGGATAAGTGCATGGCTAACGATATGGCATCCTCTGTGGACCTGTTTTGCCATCAGCAGCCAAGACAAATCAATTCATTCAAACATACCAATCAAAGTACAAAGATCATCCACTTATCACATATTCAAGGTATCCAAAATGCATTTCATTTAATTATTTTTCTTTGTAGAGCCAGTCATTGTTGATTTACAGGAAAATTCAGGTGCAAATTAACACATAGTAACATGCAATTGTGAGGTAGGTTGGTATGATATAATTTCTTTTAAATTCTAAAATAATATTGCTAATTTTTTTAGAAATAGGATTTGAAAAGTGATAAAGAACGCATTCAAATTTTTGGGTCTGCGAAGGTGACTTTTTTTTAACAAATAGAAAGCCATTTTGAACAATGAACCATAAATAGCTTTTCCAAGTAACCACATGACTTAAGTTCAATAACTTGATCCGCGACATGGGAAGTTAATCTTTATGGGGTTGAGTTACATGATATAGAAACAAATGGACAGGACCCACCAGTGCCATGTAGTCAGAAGAAGAGAAATCATTTTATGGAAAGGAGGTTTCGTTTTAGTTTGCGGGTAACTCCAGGCTGTGAGAATTGAAAAGAAACCCCTGGGCCATTAAAACTAGACAGAAGTCTTCAGATCGGCATGGTGGCTCAGTGGTTAGCACTGCTGCCTCGCAGTACCAGGGAGCTGGGTTCAATTCCAGACTTGGGTGACTGTCTGTGTGGAGTTTGCACATTGTCTGCGTGGGTTTCCTCCCACAGTCCAAAGATGTGCAGGGTAGGTAGATTGGCCATGCTAAATTGCCCATAGTACCCAGGGATGTTTAGTTTAGGTTAGGTTGGGTCAGACGTGGGAAATCAGCAGTAGGGGAATGGGTCTGGGTGGGATGCTCTTCAGAGGGGTGCTGTGGACTCATTGGGGTGAATGGCCTGTTCCCACATTGTAGGAGTCCTGTGATCTATGAGACCGCTAAAGCTAAAAATAACTCTTAAGTCGTAAACTGGCCAACACTTTCCTGTTTTCTGTCCTCCTCCCTACTTCAATAGAGGGATAATGTTTGCTACTTTCTACTTTGTTACTAATCCAGCTGATTCCAGACATTTGACTCCAACATAACAATTACCTCAATAACAGAATTTCTTTCTTCAGGCTTTTGGGATACAATGATTCTACATGTCTGTATTTGGCAAGCGATTATACCAACCACAAGCCATTGGAAATGGTCTGTCAGAAGCCACTCAACGAATGCACTTCCATGATTACTTGTGAAGATGCAATGGGAATACAATACAAAACCAGTGTACAGATGAATATTTCCTATGCAAAATTACAAATCCTGATAAGGGCAAAGATATTTCTTTAGACCTCATTCGAGCTTAGAGATCTACAGCACAGAAGAAGGGCTTTTAGCCCAATGTATCTGTGCTGGCCAAAAATAAACACCCATCTATTCTAATCACATTTTCCAGCACTTGGTCCGTAGCCTTGTATGCCTTGGCTTTGCAAGTGCACATCTAATACCGCTTAAAAGCAGTGAGGGTTTCTGACTCAATTATCCTTACAGGCAGTGAGTTCCAGATTGCCACCACCCTCAGACGGGTAAAGTATATCCTCACACTTCCTCTCAAACCTCTGTCCCTAATCAATACCAAATCTGACAATTGTTCAAATGTTCTATAGTATCAGTGAACTACCCTCAACTACCATGGATTAAATACCTCCCTGTCTACTCAACTAATTTATAAAATGATGCTTTTAACAAACTTAATAAACACTTAAAATTGTTTGTAAATTGTCAAGACCTATTTAAAATAGTTGCGAACCTTGACTTCCAAATTTTCCGAATGATGTCAATTGTGTATGCTGCAATGCCAATTACTATTTGGTACAGTTTGCCCTCTCTGTCCCTTTTCCTTGACCAGACATGGTGTGATGTTAGTAAGTCTGTGTAAGGAAACACAAAAACCACAACCAAGTGCATGTTTGTAACACCATTGAAAGTGAAGCTCTCACTCAGTAATCCACAAGGTGAAGTATTTAAGCTAAAATAGATTTCAAGCTCAATCTTTTGACTCTCAGATGAGAGTGCTAACAATTAAGATAAACTACTACCATGGAATAAAAACTGGATTCTTAAATATCTAAGACGTACAGGAGCAGAAAAATATGCATCTTAGAATACTGAAAGAAATGTAGTCAATAACAAGGTATTTTGAATTTTTCATATTATTAAGGGGCAGGCACAGAACTCAAATTGGAAATATGTTTACAATCTTTTTTGATTAAAAAAGGTCAAAACCACAATTTTGAAAATTATTGGCTTATTACTTTGACACCTATACATGGAAAATACTGGAATCCTTTATAAAGAAACTAATTCAAGTGCCAATTATCAGCAGTAAATGCAATTATTCCAAACTAATACAAGTTATTCTGGACAAGCCATGCCTAAAAATATGCTTTAAATTCCCTGGAGATGGAACAGAAGCGATGGATGGTAGCAATGTAGTGGCTATGCATTAACTTTTAAAAACACTTGATATCATATCTCACAGAAGATTTATTTTTGTTAAGATAGAAATCTGGACTACAAAAACATAGTGAAAAGTGAATTAGATTGCAAGTTATCTAAATCATAGGAAAGAGCATGAAGTGACCCAGTCTAGTCTTTTTAATTGAATATTTTATATATTTTTTAGCATCTTTGCTGTTAACAATTTTTATAAATAATCTTGATTAGTAGACTGACCTGGTTTGCCGAGGTATGATTTAGCTTGGATTAGCAGGATATTTTGAAGAATGAAATAAATTTTAAAGAAATCATAGAATGACACCTGAGTAAAGTAGCTTGCAAATGGAATTTAATATTGAAAGTGTGAAAGATAAAGATAAATATTTGGACTTTACCATATCTCCAAATAACACAAAATTCATTAGTTATTTTCAAGTGACTTCAAAATTGTTGCTAAAGAGGCTAAAGAGTTGTTGCAAAGAGTTCCTAAAGTTGCGTCCTGGAAAATGCCATAAACAGGAAACTGCTGTTTTGCTGGTAATGGTCATGTAAGTATGTTGACCAAGTATGGATTTAAGGCAGGATGAAAATCAAGCATGGGGACTGAGATTGGTGACAAATCATTTCACTGATCATCTCTTCCCTTCCTCAAAATGTAACACTGTAAAACTTTAGAATCCAAACCTCGTATGTACCCTCAAAATTCAACTCTAGATCTGTTGAGAGTAACATCAAAGTCAATGGATAGGAAAATTTGTGCATGTGGTTGGTAGGTTTTCACCAGGGATGTAAGGAATCAAGATGTGAGTGTTACTGGCAAGACTGTGTGATATCACTCCCATCAAAAGTTTATTTTTTTTATTGTTATGACAATGGAGATTATTTAAGATTGATTTGGCTTTGATTAAGAAGTTTGGAAAAGGGTATGCAACAACAATATTTACCATAGTTGAACACCAAGAGGAATTTGAGCCTTTTATTGATTTTATTAATTGTAGAATAAAGATGAAACCAGATTGAGCTCGACAATAAACGTGCATTTGAAATTTTTTTTCTGATTTTATGGCTTTATGAATTGTGATGTAGCTAAGCTTTATAGATTGTGTAATTGAATTATCTGCCGTTCACTTCATTGTGTATCCATTCTCAGTTTTTAATACATGTCTTTGCATTTGTGCAGTCAACTACAATCGTGCTTTCTGAAGTCCAATTGCTACACAGTTGAGTTACGATATTTTAGTTAGCAGATATGAGCTGATTATTTCATTTTGGGGAAATGGCTTCAAGTACTATGGATCTCAAAAGAACCTGTAAACTGTAGGCTGCAACAAAGAGGATGGTTCTAGTGTGGTCTCATGAGAGATAATATCTATTGTGTCCCTAGGTGCTGGCTGAATGGTAAAAAAAAAATCCATGTGGCGATTCTGTCAATGTCGGTTCAAATCTTTCTTTTCACAGTAACCTCTTGTAACAAAGATGCTTCACATTCTAGTTCTCTTCTTCCTCCCTCTGGTCAATTAAAGCAAATAGAGTAAAGTCCATGTTAGCAGATGTCATTAAACTGGTCTTCAGTTCTGGGTGTTTCCTTTGTAGTACTTGATGTCTGCAATTACAAGTTTGCTTGTTTTTTTTTCATTCACTCACAGGATGTGGGCCTCACTGGCTGAGCCAACAATTATTGCCCATCCTTAGTTGCCCTTGAGAAGGTGGTGCTGAGCTGCATTCTTGAACTGCTGCAGATAAATATGCTGTAGATACAGCCATAATGCCATTGAAGAGGGAATTCCAGGATTTTGTCCCAACAGCACTGAAGCAATGACAATCTATTTCCAAGTCAGGATAGTGAGTGGCTTGGAGAAAAATTTGAAGGTATTCCTATGTATTTGCTGCCCTTGTCTTTCTAGATGGAAGTGGTTGCAGCTTTGCAAGGTGCTGCCGAAGAAGTGTTGGTGAATTTTTACAGTGGCCATCTTGTAGATAGTACACACTGCTGCTGCTGAGGGTCAGTGGTGGAGGGAGTGGATGTTTGTGGATGTGGTGCCAATCAAGCAGGCTGCTTTGATCTCAATGCCTTCAAGCTTCTTGAGTGTTGTTGGAGCTGCACTCATTCAGACAAGTGGGAAATCCAGCTCAATTGGCTGGATGGCTAGTTTGCAAAGCAGAGTGATGCCAACTGCTATGGATTCAATTCCTGCCCTGGCTGAGGTTACCATGAAGGACTTTCTTTCTCAACCACTCCCCTTGTCTGAGGTGTGGTTACCTTTAGGTTAAACAACCATCGGTTGTCTCTCTAGGGGTGGCACAGTGGTTAGCACTGCTGCCTCACAGTGCCAGGGACCTGGGTTTGATTCCACCCTTGGGTGACTATCTATATGGAGTTTGCACATTCTCCCTGTGTCTGGATGGGTTTCCATTGGGTGCTCTGGTATCCTCCCACAGTCCAAAGATGTGCAGATTAGGTAGACTGGCTAAATTGCCCAGAGTGTCCAGGGGTGTACAGGCTAGGTGATTAGCCATGGGAAATGTAAGGTTACAGGGAAAGGGTAATAGGATGGGTCTTAGTGGAATACTCTTTGGAGGGTCGGTGTGGACTTGTTGGACCGAAAGGCTTGCTTCCACACTGTATGGATTCTATGATATTCCATGACACTCCTGACTTATGCATTGTAGATGGTGGATAGGCTTTGATGAGTCAAGAGGTAAATTACTCACTGCAGTATTTTGAATCTCTGACCTGGTCTTGTAGTCATTCTATTTATATGGCTAGCCCGGTTGAGTTTCTGGTCAGTGGTCATTATTATCCTAGTCAGGACTCTTAGTAATTAGCTTAGGTGTTTCTTTGTGATGCACTAATAACTGTAGAATATATAAGATCGCAGTAATTATGTCTGCAATCACTGTTACTCCCCAATCATTGCAACTTAACTTTTTAATGTCTCCACTCAAATTCTACAAGAATGTTTTCTTACACATTTAAGCATCTCCTATCATCATTTGTTTGGATATTTAAACATTGGAATCAACCACCAATGATCACAATTCAGCATTCTTAACCCAGGAGCAGTTGCTGGTCTTTACAAATGTCAATGGTTAGTTTAGGTTTTCATTGTAATTTTCTTCACAGTTTTTGAAGACTAAGCAGTATGCAGTATCATCACGCTCTGCACAATGATCTCTGAAGTTACTGTACGTATCTATTAAACATGTACTGTTGCTCTGCGCTTCATATAGGAGGAATGGAATGGTTTCTAGGCCTTTGTGGAGAGGTTGAGAGATGTGACCAAAGGTTTGTTCAAAGAGATGAACTTTAATGAAACTTTTAATGGTGTATGGCAAAGTAATATATGGAGGACATTCCAGGGATTAATGCCAAAACAGCTGAAGGCTGCGATACAAAAGATAGAGCACTAGAGACTCAGTTGAGCTCAAAATAAGAGTAACAGAGAGTATAATGGAGAATTAAAACCAGGCAGAGTTTGCAGATATAAGGTGGGACAGGGTATGCAAAAATTTGTGGATAGGAAGAAGAATTTTAAATTTGAGGTGTTGAGGATCAGATTAGTGAGCTGGTTGGTAATAGGCCAAACGGGACTTATTGTACAATGTCAGTTATAATGCTTTGAGCAACTTGGAGTCTTGGAATAAAGGAGACTAATCAAGGGGCAAATGGATCCTGGAGGTAATAAGTGCAAAGAACTTTGGGTGGTCCAATGTCTATTGGTATTTGCTGCTTGCAAGTGTTATATATCTGAAAACCCAACCTGCTTCTGGCTGGGCTTCATTGGCATGAATTAATAGGAAAAACATTGCATCATATCAGCAATTACTTAAATTTTTAGTTATTTTTTGAAGTATTGCCATAAATACACAGAAGAATATTTAATCCTGTAGTGTATGCACAAGACTAATTTTGAAAAGGTCAGCCTTGGTCAAGTGTCTCAAAATTGAATTTGTGTTGCTATCACACTGTTCAAGCAATACATGGCCTCGTGAGACATTAAAACTGTGGGATACATGGGGCACATGTGTGAAATATGCCACACAGCATAAATGGGTAAATACTCAAAAGGAACAAGAAACATCATTTTCCATGCATGAAGCAGGCATTAGGCCCTTCAAATAAAAAAATAACCTCTAAGACCTATTTTGGATCCCTACCGCAACTTGGAATGGTCTTAAAGATAGCCAGTTTCCTGATGCATGACACCTACATGATTCCACAAAAAGGAAAGGCACTTATCTGTAAGCAGCCTCCAGTCAGATTTGGAGGCAATGGCCTCAGTAGTATTATTGGTCCAATATTAATCCAAAGATCCAGGTAATGTTATGGGGGCCCAGACTTGAATCCTGCTTTGACAGATTGTGGATTCAATAAAAATCTGGAATTAAATGTCAAATTATGACCATGAAACTGTAGGCTGGGACATTGCTGTTGCTTACTAAATCAAGTTTAGAATGCATACTTGCTTTGCCTTGGTTCCTTTGAGAGGAAATTTCATACTGCATTCTCAATAACATGTGGCAGAGCAAGGGCAGTAGCTACTAAGAACATCACTGGTTGCATGTTTCCAAACAAGAAATGCACCATCCTGATTTGGCAATGCGACAAAATTTCTTCAAAGTGCTAAGTAAAACTACTGGAATTCCAGCAAAGCAGTTGCTTCTTAAATTGTTGTAACTCGTGCCATGTAGGTAAGCTATCATTGTTTGTCGAGTGGGAATTCCAGTGCTTTGACGCAATGATTGCATTTATTAGTATCTTCCAGTCAAGGTTGTTTTCAATACTGACCTCCGAGATGTTGATAGAGAAAGCAATACCGTTGAATTGTCAAATGAGGGTAATTAGTCAGACTCTCATAGGAAATGGTCATTGCTTGGCTCCCTTTGACTCAAATATTACTGCCTCTTATTAACCCAAACTTGAATTTTGTCCTGGACTTACTTCATGTGAGCTCAGATTGCTTCAGTATTTGTGAAGTTGAGAATGAAACTGAACACTATGTAATCATTGGTGAATATTCTCACTTTTGAACTTATGTTGGAAGGAAGCTCATTTATAACTTTTTTTCTTAAACTTTATATTTTTCTAATCAACCTGTTCAGAGATGTTACCAGATATCTCTGGAGAAGGTTGGACTTGAACCGGGGCCTCACAAACCAGTGGTAGGGATGCTACTGTTGCACCACAAGAGGGCTGGAAACTCACTTATAAAACAGCTGAAGTTATTTGGGACAGGATTCCATACTAACTAAGCTTCAACAATCAAAGCCATCTCGGCATAATTCCAATTAATAAAGAGGTTTCTCATTGACTTCAATTTTACCAGATCTCTTTGATGCCAACCTCATTCAAATACTTGCTTGGTATAATGGGAAGTCACCATGATGTCTGGAATTAAGCTATTTAGTCAATGTTTGAACTAAGGTCTGAGGCTGAGTGGTCTTGGCACTGAATGAGTTATTAAATGTTCTTTGGTTATTAAATGTTGCTTGTTAACACTGTGGATAACATCTTCCATCACTATGTTGATTGATAATAAAATGATGAAACAGTAATTTGTCACATTGGATTTGTTGTGATTTTCTGATCTTGTATTTGTGCTTGATAGGTGAAATATAACTCCGTGAAAATTTAAGCAATGTTTTTGACACATTGAAACAATGTATTGAAATCCAACATTGTGAGGTGTATGCTTCCAATAGCTTGATGTAATCCACTGGGTATAATAGATGAGAAATTGTACTTGTGTCAGAAACAGATGGTAAATGAGAAGACAATGCCAAATTCTCTGCAGTCCTCAGCTGTATTTTAACAGCAGGTTGTGGGTGTTTAGTCAGGCGCAATTTAGGAGATGTTGGCAATAGCCGTACAGTCATAGAGTTATACAGCACGGATATAGACATTTTGGTCCAACTCGTCCGCACTGACCAGGCATCCCAATCTGACCTAATCTCATGTGACCCAAATCCCTCTAATCCCTTCTTATTGGTGTACCTTTTAAATGTTGTAATCTTACCCTCCTCCATCATTTCCTCTGGCAGTTCATTCCATACACGCACCACCGTCTGTGTGAAAAAGTTACCCCTCAGCCCCTGTTTAAGTCTTTCCCCTCTCAGCTTAAACCTATGCTGTCTAGTTTTGGACTCCCGTACCTTAGGAAAAAGACCTTAGCTATTCACCCTATCCATGCCTCTCTTGATGTTTTAAGCCTCTACAAGGTCATCCCGCAGCCTCTGACACTTCAGGGAATAAAAATGTCCCAGCCTATTCAACCTCTCCCTATAGCTCAAACCCTCCAGAATTTCTTGAGTTGGTTGTGCAACTTTCTGAGTGTTGGGGAGATAATGATGAAGTTCAAGCCTAGACCAGCAGCCCAGACTAGCAGAATTCTACTGCTGTTTTGTGGAAACCAAAGTAGGCTGTACAGTTATACAAAAATCAATAATTTTCAGAATGCTTTATTCCAGCACCTTCCAACGAACCTTTAGCGAAATTAATCCTTACCCAGTAGAACTGGTTGGAGATTGTGTAGTATGAGTTCTTGCTTATTTGCTGTCAGATTTGCACATAGACATCCTGCAACCAGCCTGGGAGCCTGGTGAGAACTTATAACAGCTTAGATGTTATCGTGATGATGGAATTTATGTATTTATTTATGAGTGTCATATTCCTTTGTAAAATGAAGCATGTCCAAAATAGAAATCAGTCTATTTTGTAAAAAGCAATGTTTATAAAACATCGCTCTGACCTAGATTTGAAGCAGGCTAAAAACATTTTCCACAGTAAAAAATAACTAAAAATGATTTATATGTTTGTACTGTATTTAATTGAACTGAATTCAATGCATTCAACAGCACTGACGAGCTGATACATGATTATTACCCTAGATTTAGTTAGCAAAACGAAAGCCTTTGGGATTAAAGGGGTAATAGCAGCATAGATAGAAAATCTCCTAAGAGACTGAAAACCAAGAATGGTGCGAACAATTGTATTACACTGTTGAGAGTGTACAATGATGGTGTGTAAAGTCCCTTACTTTCTCTCAAATATATTAAAATAGCAATTTGTCAAATTGTCAGATGATACAAATGGCAAGATGAGATGAACAATAAGTAGGACAATAACAGACTTCATTAGGAAGTAGAGAGACTAGTGAAATGAAATTTATTGCAGTGAGGTTGAATTGCACTATCGGGCTGAATCTTCACAAGAATTGACTACCTGTCCATTTCAGGAAGTTTCATGGATGTATTCACTTCATGAGCTCCAGTGAGTTTTCTCGTGCTATTTTATTCGCCTCACGGTATGACCTATGCACCACTCCTGCATAGCACCACTCTTGTGCTGTCAGGTGTTCATCAGTGATGGAAGTGCTTCCTGTTGCTGGGACCTTTCAGATTTCCTGCTGCCAGCACCATATTGAAAGCCCAGCTGTGCATCAGCTCAAACACTGGGATAAATGTCCCAGGATAACTTTACCCAACTCAGTTCCAGACAACATCCGATGATGAAGCTGTAGAAGATGGTGAAGACGGTGTGCATTATGATGAATGTCCTCATTTTCCAACTTGGTGCAATGCTGCAGCTCTCTCACATCCCTATCATCCATCATATACTCTGGTTATCCAGAAAAAAAAGCATACAAGGGTTATTGCCTCTGTCTGTGCTATAATGCACAAACCCATCATCCTGAACAAGCTTGGAAACATCAAAATGAGAAGATATCTTAAGACCATTGTTGGCACCAGTGGAAGAAGGTGTTGCTTTGCAGATATGTTGGAATGTCTTTCTGCCTTCTACTTCCACACATGGGAATGCCCAGCGTCACAAATACTGTAGTAGATAACACAGTTTTGTCACAGTGTCATGCGATATCTCCATTTGATGGTGCCATTGGCCCCTCTCTGATCTAGAAGCCATCTAACTGAAGAAAGAGGACTAGGGGTCTCCTGCTCTTTCTCCGTATTGTGAAGTCACATTTTTCTGGGCATTCTACACTAGGAGGCTGCTCCACATTTGCTGGAGAGTGATTCTGGTCTTGGACTTTGAGATGCATGTGCCATTCATCAATTTCTGAAGGTATGTGTAGCGCCCACAGAAAGGACAACAGGTTGTGTGCCTGGATCCATTAGTAATGGTTTCAATGAGCCTATATGGGAATATCACAAGCAAAGCAGCTCCTCAGTATCCTGAACAGTGTGCCGTCACAGCGCACGTAAATGACATTTAACCATTACCCTCCTAACATTGGGATTTGGAGGCCTCTAACATGGATGGCAATGTAATGCCTCTGCTTGGATCCTTTTATATAATAGACCCGGTTCAGATGTACACTGCACAAGTAACACAGCACACATATAATAGGAAGTTATAAGTCTGAAGATAGGAAGAATGAGACCTTTCCAAACTGCAGATGCTGGAGATCTGAAATAAAAACAAAAGGTGCCAGAGAAACTCATCAGATCTGGCAGCATCTGTGGAGAAAGAAACAGAGCTAATGTTTTGAGTCCCATGCCTCTTCTTCTTACTCCTCCTCCCACAGAGCCCTTAAATATGTGTGTCACAGAGACATGGCTGCAATGGGATCAGGGCTAGGAACTAAATATCCAAGGTTATGCATCCTATCGATAGAATAGGCAGATGGGTAAAGGGGAGACAGGGTTGCCTTGTTAGTAAGAAACAAAATTAAATCAATAACAACAAGCAATACTTGGTAGAAAGGCATAGATTCTGTGCGGTTATAGTTGAGAAATTGCAGAGGAAAAAGTCCCTGATGGGAGTTATGTACAGCCTTCCTAGCAATAATTAGGATGGGGGGTCACAAAATAAATCAGGAGATACAAAAGACATATAAGAAAGGCATGATTACAATAATCATAGGGGACTTCAGTATGCAAGTGTACTGGGAAAATCAGGTCGGCAGCAGATCAAGGAAAGGAATTCATGGAATGTCAATGAGAGTTTTTTTTTAAGAGAAGCTTGTGATAGAGCCCACTAGGGAACAGGCAGTTCTGGATTTGGTGCTATGGAATGAGGCAGGCCTGATTAGAGAGCTTTAGGTGAAGGAACGCCTAGGGGACTGTAACCATAATATCATAGAATTCAGTCTGCAGTTTGCGAGGGAAAGGCTGAAGAAGGGAGAATCAGATCTAATAGTTTTACAATTGAGTTCATGTAGACACAACGATATGAGGGTGGAGCTGGCTGGAGGTGATTATAACGGAAGTCTACTAGGGAAGATGGTCGAGCAGCAATAACAAGAGTTTCTGGGGATATTAAGGGAGGCACAACAGAAATTCATCCCAAGGAATAAGAAACATACTAACAGGAGAAGGATACGACAATGGCTGACAGGAAAGTCAGGGACAGCATAAAAGCGTGTTGAACATGGAAACCCAAAGGATTGGGAAGCCTTTATTAACCTGCAGAGGACAACTACAAAATCAATACAAGGGAAAAGATGAAAAACAAGTGTAATCTGGCTTGTAATATAAAAGATTACAATTTTTTTTCTGGATATAAAATAGATAAGAGAGAGGTGAGGATGGACATTGGACAACTGGAAAAAGGGCTGGAAAAGTCATAATGGGCAATAAAGAATTGGCAGAAGATTTGAATAGATACTTTGCAACAGTCTTCATGGTGGAAGACATTGGTAGCAGACCAAAAATTCAAGACAACTAGAGCAGAGGTGAGTGTCCTGGCTGTTATTAAGGAAAACATGCTGGGGAAGCTTTGAAGGTGGATAAATCACCCTGCCCGGATGAACTACACCCTAGGGTTCTGAAGGTGATACCTGGGAAATTGTAGAGACATTGGTGGTGATCTTTCAGTACCATGAGAGCAAGGTGTTAGTAATTTTTTTCTTTATTCATTAATGGGATGAGGGCGTTGCTGGCTAGATTGCCCATCCCTAATTACCCAGAGGGCAGTTAAGAGTCAACCACATTGCTGTGGGTTTGAAGTCACATGTAGGCCAGACCAGGTAAGGATGGCAGTTTCTTTCCTTAAAGGACATTAGTGACCAGATGGGCTTTTCCAACAATCAACAATGGATTCACAATCATCATTAGATCTTTAATTCCAGATATTTTATTGAGTTCAAATTCCACTATCTGCCATGGTAGGATTCAAACATGGGTCCCCAGAATGTGACCTGGGTCTCTGGATTAACAATCCAGCGAGAATACCACGAGGCCATCACCTCCCCTAGTATTATTTGGTGCTTACCTCTGTTACATTAAAAATAAATTGTCAATTTTTAAATTATTTTCCATTGGTGATGGTCAGTATTTATTATGTATGCCTAACTTTCCTTGAGAAGTTCATCGTGGGCTGTCTTCTTGAACTGCTGCATACTATGTGCTGTAGATAAACCCACAATGTCATTAGGTAAAGTATTCCAGGATTCGGACCAACAGCACTGAATTAACAGGAATATATTTTGAACTCAGGATGGTGAGAGTCCTGGAAGGGAACTTGCAAGTGGTGGTGTTCCCATGTTTGCACTGCTCTTGTCTTTCTAAATAGCGTAGTCGTATCTTTGGAAGATGCTGTCTAAGATGCCTTAGTAAATTTCTACAGTGCATCTTGTAGATGGTACATACGACTGAAGCTGTGCTTCTGTAGTGGAAGGAATGGATGTTTATGGATGCTAATCAATCAAATTGTCTTGTCCTGGATGGTGTCAAGCTTCTTGAATGTTGTTGGAGCTGTACCTAACCAGGCAAGTAGGGAATTTCTATAAGATTCCTGACTTATGCTTTATAGATAATGAACAGGCTTTGGGGATTTAGGTGGTGAGTTACTGCAGAATTTGTAGCCTCAGAACTGCTTTCATAGCTACCAAATTTCTATGGCTAGTCCCGTTCAGTTTCTTGTCAATGTAACCCCCAGGATATTGATATTCTTTGCTGTTATCTAAAAGTTTGTGTTAACTATGTAGGTATAGCTTTTGCAGATGAAGAGACCTTTTGGATTAGGTCTGAATGAAAGTGAAGTCCTGCTAATGGGCTTGAACAACAAAGATTAAAATGGGAATTAAATATAAACAATAGCAACTTTCTTTTCAGATTCGGTATTCGTTTAGTTTAGATGATTGAGATGGAATTCCAATCCACTCTCTTTGGATGGATTCACCATCTTTATCTGCGCTGCCATTATTCCAGAATATTTTTTCAGATCCATAGGTTCCCTTTGTCACAAGGTTGCAACAGGGTCATAAAAATCTCCGTATCAGTCAAAATCCATTGCGAGCAGTGAATTTCAATGTCTCCTGCGTCTTGCCAATGGGCTGTAAAGAGAGAAAAAAAGAAAATGACACATGTTGATAACTATTGTGCAACAGATCAATTTTAATTGCTGTTCCCAGGCGTGCTTAACCTGTATCACAGTGACAGTATAGAACAAAAAAGGCGGTGGATAACCTTTTGGCCATGACAGAAGATGGTGAGATTCATCAAAGTATGAAAGAAACTGTCACTAAGCTGTGTCAGGTACCTGTGTCTTTTCTTAATAACAGTTTCCTTCTCAGTTGACCATTGTACGATATGTCACTGGGCTGTCATAAGAAATTCATCTCGAAGCTAGCGCACAGACAGTTTCACCTGAATGCTAATACTGTCGAATACAAAACAAGCCTTCTTTTGCAGGATACTCAGTCTCTTATTTGTATACTCTGTGATGATCTGACAGCTGGCTGTCACATTATTGATGTATGTGTCTGTACTATCACTCCATCAGTGTAGGATGAGTGAAAATGAAAAAGCAGTAAGGTCAGTGCCAATAATGACTGCAGTTTGATTTATGCAGTCAGTCAACATAAGATAGATATTTCCATCTGAATAAAGCAAAATGTTCAAATCAGTGCCTGGGGTACTCATTTCCACCATCCTTTTGGGTGAAAAGTTAGTATGAACTGGCAACCAATGTCCAGGCATGATCTCTCATGCCTGATCTTCTTAGGAAGAAAGGAAGTAGCTGTAAAGAAAAGGTTTCCATATTCCTGGCAACATCTTCATAAAGCTCTTCTGAACCACGTCCGGTGAGATAACATTCTTTCTGTGATTCGGCAACCAGAGCTGTACATGGTGTTCACTGGTGGTTTTTACATTTCTAGCATAACATGGCCCACATCCACCACTTCCTCAGGATGAACCACTCTCTGTGTAAAAAAATTGTCCCCTCTCATATCATTTTATATTCTCAACCTCAGTCAGTAAAGGAAGAAGTCTCCTGACATACCTATCCTGTTATCTTCATGGGTCAGCAGACATACACTCCAAGGGTTTCCCTGTCCCTCAACATGTCTGAAAAGCTACCAGTTGGTGCATATTCCCTTCTCCTATCTGTCCTTTCCTGATGCACCTCTTCACATGTCTCTGGATTGAATTCCATCTGCCTTTTCTCTCCCCGCTCAACTGATTTATTAATACTATCCTGTAGTCTACAGCTTTCTTTTTTTTCAGTTTAATTTGTATATTTTTTTCCTAAACTTTTGATACTGAAATAAAAATTATTGACATTTACCATGGATGGCAAGGATCCATTGTTGATCCATCACATAAATGATCATCAGCCATAACCATTGACTGAGATGATCATGATCACTGTAAAGCAAACTGGAAACAGTGTGCAGCAAATTGACACCATTGTGAAGCAGAAAGGGAGGAGTATGCAGCAAATCAGTATCACAGTGAAGAAAACTGGGAGGAGTGTGTAGCAAAGTAGCATCATTGTGAAGCAGACGGGGACAGCGGACCTGAATGGGATTCAAGACAAAAACCAGGATAAGAAGTCTATCATCCACAGGCTATTCTTACTTGAAATGGAGCCAGTAGAGTATCAGTGGAGAAGAGCCAACCTGCAGGTTAATGGTGGATGGGATGATTGTCAATAAAAGCCTGAGGAACGAGCCCCAGATTGAGCTTAATTAGAGCAGCAGCTAAACCTGAATGGAATTCAAAAAGGCTGATTAAAGTGACATCAGCATAAAATGATGAGATGTTTGATCGATAGTGTGTAAGTTGTTGTTATTCACTTTAAAACCGCATTAAGGAAAGCTAAATATTCTAGCTTTCTATCTAAAAAAAACTTAATTAATTTTCTATTTAGCTTAAATTTAAAATAAGTGATTATTGAACTAAAAGTACAGCAGTGGTGCTCAGTCCCATGTGTTACATAGAGTCATAGAGTCATAAAGTCATACAGCATGGAAACGGACCCTTCGGTCCAACCAATCCATGCCAAACATAATCCCAAACTAAACTAGTCCCACCTGCCTGCTCCTGGCCAATATCCTTCCAAACCTTTCCTATTCATGTACTTATCCAAATGTCTTTTAAGCATTGTGATTGTGCCCGCATCCACCACTTCCTCAGGACGAAACACCCTCTGTGTAAAAAAAATTGCCACTTCTCATATCATTTTTAAATCTCTCTCCTCTCACCTTAAAAATGTGCATCCTAGTCTTGAAATCCCCCATCCTGGGGGAAAAGACACCTACCATTAACCCTATCTATACCTTTCCTGATTTTGTAAACTTCTGTAAGGCCACCTTTCAACCTCCGATGCTCCATGGCCTGCATTTCTTTCACTGGATCCAATAGCCAAAGTGTTTTTCCCCTCCCCATGTCTGGGGTTCCTATAGCCAGACTGAGCATTCTCATTATATGTGGCAGGTAAAACACACCTGAGAGGTGTGAGTAAATATTTTTCTACATCTACCCTGCCATAATCATAAAAATGAGTCCCAATTTGTTCTGTCTTGCCTGATATTTTTTCAAACCACTGCATTTGCATCTATATCTACATCTGCATCTGCACCTATAGGGTATTAAGTATAGTTTAGGCCTCATCATCACATGGAAAGTCCCCAATCTAGCTTGTTAAGAAGGGCCATTTAGGCTCAGAAATAGTAGCTGACTGAGATTTTCCCACAAGCAATGCTGACTACTTTGTAGGGCTCTTGTAGTATCCTTACACTTAGACTGAGAGGCCTAGGTTCAAGTCCCACCTGTTCCTGAGGTGTGTGGTAATATCTCTGAATAGAAAAATACATTTACATTTTTTTAAAACAAATGAATAGTTGAGTGTGCATAGATTTTCCCATGCTGGTGGGTGCTTTGCTGCTAGGCTACTTAACATTGCACTAAGGCCAGGTTAAACACTACAACTTTAATCATCAAACGATGCCTTTGTTTTGATGAATTGATAAAAGTTGGAAAGGGTTTGTGCAGGGAGTATAAACACAGCCCAGCTAGCGCAGCTATTAAATAACGTGACTCTTAATCTCAGGCTCTTAGAATACTTTTCCACTGATCTTCACCAGAATGTTTGAAACAGTTTGGTTGTATTTAATCATTTACAAACCTTTATCTTAAATAAAACTCTCCATTATAAATAAAGCTGAATACAAGGTTCATTTTCATCAGTCAAATTTTGAACGCTGAACAAAGGTCTGTTAAGTAGATGATGGGAGTATTTGTATTTTCCCTATTAACTCATTTTGTGAAAAGGTGGCTGATTATTACTGGACGCCAGCTTTCAAAAATACATAATTCAGCAACAGAATTCAGAACTCTGCATCTGTGCTCTGTACGCTCCAAATAACACCACCTTTCGGTTGCCAGTCATTTCAACTCGCCCTCCCTCTCCCTGGGTGACATGTCCATCCTGGGCCTCCTCCAGTGTCACAATATGGACACACGTAAACTGGAGGAACAACATCTTATATCCTACCTCGGGAACTTACAGCCCAATGGCCACAACATAGAATTCACCAGCTTCAAAATCTCCCCAGCCCTGGCCTCCTCCCATGTCCAGCCCTCCCTCTCATCTCCACCCCCTTGACCTAACACAACCTTTCCATCTTCCTTCTCACCCCACCCTTCCCATTGACCAACCTCCACACCCCCTAACTGCATTCACCTATCACCATCCCTCCTAAATTCCCCCAACCCCACCCACCTCCTTCTATTTATTTCAGAGCTCCCTTCCCCCTCCCCAGCCCTGGTGAAGGGTCCCGCCCTGAAACACCGACTTTCCTGTTCCTCTGATACTGCCTGGCCTGCTGTGTTCCTCCTGCTCCACTCTGTATCAAGAATGCAGAATTTTACAGGTTTCTCTGAGATTGCCCCTCATTCTTCTAAACTCCAGTGAATATAATTCTAACCAATCCAGTCTCTGTTTGTATGCCAGTCCTGCCACCCCAGGAATCAGTCTGGCAAACATTTCTTGCAGTCTCTCCATAACTAGGACATCCTTCCTCAGATTAAATAAAAGGACTAAAATTACAGACAATACTCCAAGTGTAGGATTAGCAAGGCTTTGCACAACTATAGAAAGACATCCTTGCTCCTGAACTTGAATCCTCTCACCATGAAGGCCAACATACCATTTGCTTTCTTCAGTGTCTGCTGCATCCTGCATGCTTACTTTCATGGATAACAAGGTGTAGAGCTGGATGACCACAGCAGGCCAAGCAGCATCAGAGGAGTAGGAAGGCTGACGTTTCGGGCCTAGACCCTTCTTCAGAATTTTCAATTCTTCTCTGGCCACAGGAAAGATACCAGAGTCTTGGAAGACAACTAATATGGTGCTGTTATTCAAGAAGAGAGCAGAGAGAAACTCATAAATTACAGGCCTGTCAGTTTAACTTGAGTGGCAGGGAAACTATTTGAAGTAATTCTAAGGGACAGAATTAATATGCACTTGGAAAGGCAGGGACTAATCAAAAATATTCAGTGCAGTTTTGTTAAGGGGATGTAATCTCTGACCAACTTGACTCAATTATTTGAAGAGATAACCAAGTGTATCAGTGAGAGCAATGTATTCAATGTAATCCACTTGAATTTCAGCAAGGCTTTTGATAAAGTCCTGCATGGGAGACTGATAGTAAGGACAAGAGCCCACAGAGCCCAAGGAAATTTAGCAGTTTGGATATAGAATTGGCTTGGTGGCAGGAAGCAGAGGGTGATGGTTGAGAGGTGTTTTTGTGACTGGAACCCTGTGTCCAGTTGGGTCCCACAAGAGTCAGAGTTGGGGCTTTTGCTGTTTGTGATATATATAGATGATTTAGACTTGAATGTGGTAGTGTTGATCAGTAAGTTCACAGATGATAAAAAAAATTGGTGGGGTGATAAATAGGAGGATACCCTTAGCTTACAGGCAGATATAGACAGATTGATCAGTGACAGATGGAATTCAATCCAGATAAAATTGAGGTGATGCACTTGGGAAGAGTGAATACATGATGAAGGGTAGAACCCTGAGAAGCACTAAGGTTCAGAGGGACTTGGTGTGCATATCCACCAGTCCCTTAAGGTAGCCGGACAGCTTGGTAAAGTGGTTAAGGCAGCATATGGGATACTTGTTTCAGAGATAGTAGGAACTGCAGGTGCTGGAGAATCTGAGA
>NC_063339.1:19480769-19523731 GCF_021869965.1 Rhincodon typus
TCTCAGATTCTCCAGCACCTGCAGTTCCTACTATCTCTGAAACAAGTATCCCATATGCTGCCTTAACCACTTTACCAAGCTGTCCGGCTACCTTAAGGGACTGGTGGATATGCACACCAAGTCCCTCTGAACCTTAGTGCTTCTCAGGGTTCTACCCTTCATCATGTATTCACTCTTCCCAAGTGCATCACCTCAATTTTATCTGGATTGAATTCCATCTGTCACTGATCAATCTGTCTATATCTGCCTGTAAGCTAAGGGTATCCTCCTATTTATCACCCCACCAATTTTTTTTATCATCTGTGAACTTACTGATCAACACTACCACATTCAAGTCTAAATCATCTATATATATCACAAACAGCAAAAGCCCCAACTCTGACTCTTGTGGGACCCAACTGGACACAGGGTTCCAGTCACAAAAACACCTCTCAACCATCACCCTCTGCTTCCTGCCACCAAGCCAATTCTATATCCAAACTGCTAAATTTCCTTGGGCTCTGTGGGCTCTTGTCCTTACTATCAGTCTCCCATGCAGGACTTTATCAAAAGCCTTGCTGAAATTCAAGTGGATTACATTGAATACATTGCTCTCACTGATACACTTGGTTATCTCTTCAAATAATTGAGTCAAGTTGGTCAGAGATTACATCCCCTTAACAAAACTGCACTGAATATTTTTGATTAGTCCCTGCCTTTCCAAGTGCATATTAATTCTGTCCCTTAGAATTACTTCAAATAGTTTCCCTGCCACTCAAGTTAAACTGACAGGCCTGTAATTTATGAGTTTCTCTCTGCTCTCTTCTTGAATAACAGCACCATATTAGTTGTCTTCCAAGACTCTGGTATCTTTCCTGTGGCCAGAGAAGAATTGAAAATTCTGAAGAAGGGTCTAGGCCCGAAACGTCAGCCTTCCTACTCCTCTGATGCTGCTTGGCCTGCTGTGTTCATCCAGCTCTACACCTTGTTATCTCAGATTCTCCAGCATCTGCAGTTCCTACTATCTTTGCTTACTTTCATACCTGTGTACAAAGACACCCAGGTCTCTTTACAACTCCATCTTTCCCTATCCATTGCTATTCAGATAATAAAGTGGCTTCCGATTTCTGCTACTAAAGTTATCAACCTCACAGTTATTCGCATTATATTTAAACTGCATTTGGCCGCTCACTCAACTTGTCCAATCATACTTCTTCCACCCACCCATTCTGGATTTGATTTACAATAACTGCTATTCTACTATTATAGGGAAGCCAGCAAAAATGAATAATTGCTCATTCCTGAAAAGATCCTAAAAGAAAAAATTCTTACTTTAATCCACCATTTTTCTGTTTTGCACCAGCCTAGTTGGCTGATGGTTAAACTGATAAAACAGAGCCCAATCACACAGTTCTACAATGTGTTCCGAGACAGTGGCAGGCACAATGGTTTAATTCAGCAAAGAGTAATAATAATTAGCTATTTCTCAAGAAGAATGTTGGAACAGTTGAAAACTCCAGAAATTCTTGAGCTGCATGAATCACCATTGAATTCACTAACCCCATAATTTGTTTGGTCTTTTAAGCTGTAAATAGGGCCCACTGGGGTCCTTGTACCATTACAATGGTGCAAATTTCTAACCTACATCATAACAAGAGTATCAGATAAGGCTGCTTATACCCATACAGCAAGATTTCAAAGCGATCGTAAATCATGTTGGTACAACACCTGATACATAGACGTCATTTTAAATGGCTGCACCTAACATCCATTGGGAATACACTCCATTGTTTCATTTTAATCATGGGACTTGGGTGATGCTGGTGGAGCCAGCATTTATTTTCCATTAATAATTGCTCTTGAAGAAGTGGTGATGACTTACTTTCTTTAATTGCTGCAGTTCATGGAGCATAGTTCCATCTACAATGCTGTTGGAATGGATTTCCAGGTTTTGACCCTGTAACGAGGAAGGAACAGTGATATAGTTCAAGTCAGCGTGGTGCGTGGATTGGAAGGGAAATTGGCGGTGTTTCCATGGATCTGCGGATGTTGTCCTTCATGACAGCATCTCTCATTTCAACTGTTACAAGAAATGACGCTATATGCGTGCAGAAATTGCGTTTGTGATGTGGTACAAATAAAGTCAGAGAAGGTAAAATTAGTTTGGGAGGAAGTTCATGGAGAGCGTAGGCATAGGCACAAACTAGTTGGGCCGAATAGGATTTTTATGCGCTGTATTTTCTATGTAACCTTATAGAACATAGAACAGTACAGCACAATACAGGCCCTTCGGCCCACGATGTTGTGCCGAACTTTTACCCTAAACCTAAGGTCTATCTAACCTCCACCCCTACCTTATACTATCATCCATATGTCTGTCTAATAGCTGCTTAAATGCCCCTAATGAGGCTGACTCCACTACCCTCACTGGCAATGCATTCCACGCCCCTACCACTCTCTGAGTAAAGAACCTACCTCTGACGTCTCCCCTATATCTACCCCCACTCACTTTAAAACTATGCCCCCTCGTAATAGCTACCTCCACGCTAGGAAAAAGCCTCTGGCTGTCCACCCTATCTATAACTCTGATCATTTTGTACACCTCTATCAAGGTACAACAATAAGGTGGTACCTCTGAAAATTGAATTGACACAGGGTATATTTAACACTAGTAAGACTTAGTTGACCTTGAGAAAGCAGGAGGGTTACTTCTGTAAAATTAAAATAATTTTTTTTTGTAATTCATTCCTGGAATATGGGAATCACTGACTGGTCTAGCATTTATTGTTCATCCTTAGTTGCCCTGCAGAAGATAATGGTGAGCTTCTTGAACACTGAAGTCTACCTGGAGCAGATAGATCCACAATGCAATTGGGAGAGTTTTCCAGGATTTTTTTTTGTATATTTGTGGGATGTGGGTATCGCTGACTGGCCAACATTTATTGCCCGTCCCTTGTTGCTCTTGAGACCGTGGTGGTGAGCTGCTTTTGAACCGCTGCAGTTCACTTGCTGTGGGTTGACCCATAGCGCCATTAGGGAGAGAAATTTTTCCCTGGTGACACAAAAGGAACAGTGATATATTTCCAAATCAGGATGCGAGTGACTTACAGGCCAACGTTTAGATTCCAAGTACCTGCTACCCTTATCTTTCAAGATGGTGGCGATCATGTAGTGCTGTCCAAGGAGCCTTGGTGAATCTGCAGTGCATCTGATAAGTGTTACGTACTGAGGTTACTGAGCATCATTGGTGGATGGAATGCATGTTTGTGTAAGTGGTACCAATCAAGTGGGCTGCTTTATCCTAGATGGTGTCAAGCTTTTTTAAGTGTTGTGGAGCTGCACTCATCCAAGTAAATGGGGTGTATTCCATCGTACTCCTGATGTGTGCCTTGTGGACAGAATTTGGGAGTCAGGCGGTGAGTTACTCAGTACAGGATTCCCAGCCACTGACTTTCTCTTGGAGATACAGTACTTATACGGTGAGTACATTTCAGTTTTTCGCTAGGATGTTGATAGTGTGGGTTCAGTGCCATTAAAAGTAATGGGATGATAGTTAGATTCTCTCTTATGGCAGATGGTAATTGCCATTTGTCAGCCCAAACATGAGTATTTTCCAAGTTTTGTGACAGATTTCTTCAGTATCTGAGTAGATGCAAATGATGCTGAACATTGTGTAATCATCAGTGAACAACCCCATGGCTGACCTTATGATGGTCAGGCTTAGGCCATCACTTGACTAACTCCTATAGAGATCTCCTGCAGTTGAGGTGACCATCCTTTTTCTGGAGTATTGTGTTAAGTTCTAGTCGCCCTGCTGTAGTAAGGATATTAAATTGGAGAATGTTCAGAAAAGATTTGTTGGGAACTGAAAGTTTAAGTTATAAAAGTAGGATGGATAGACTGGGGTAGTAGGAACTGCAGATGCTGGAGAATCCGAGACAACAAGGTGCAGGGCTGGATGAACACAGCAGGCCAATAGACTGGGATTGTTTTCACTGAAACATTGGAAGTTGAGGGTGTAGGGAGTTCTGGTCTGTGCGATCGGTAAACCTGCAGGAACTCTCAGGCAGCCTGGATCACCCACCAGGTCCCTAGTTCTGACACAGGGCTTAATTTAGGAATGTGAAGTGAAGAAGGCAATAGACATGTGTTTCAAGGCAAAGGAGGTCTGCGTTTATTAAATGCAAATGTGATTATATCAGAAGAAGTAAAAAAGGCAAAAGTCATAAACAGGGAAATAACGCAAAAGTGAATAAAATACAAGAGATAAAAAGGCAAATTCAAAACAGTGCAACTGACACTGTCAGTTATTAACTTAACACAGGCTGATTACTATTAGAAACTAAAGAGTAGTTTTAAACACAGACACTTTAATTGGATTTCCTGACCTTGGGTTGCCCTGAGCTGTCACCAACCCACGTTCCCCTCCCTGCTAGCTAGGTTGGATACTTTGCATCTTGAGAAATAGGATCACCACTGGGGATAAACATGATTTTGAAATACAGCTGGATGTTCCTATTTGCTGCAGCTGGTGCTTCACTGAAGACTTTGGACGGTGTAGACCTTCAGTCTGGGTTGAGAACTTGGATTTTCTTACTTTGTGGTGATTTTGTGAGCCGGTTTTCACCTCAGGATGTGTCTGAGGGCTTGACAGTCGGGCCAGTGGTTTTCGGAGGTCGTCGGTCATCAGATCTGCTGGTTGTGGTCGGTTGCCATTGGTTCCCCCGGTACGGAACGGCCCTGTGTCGGTAAGTTTCAGGGAGGTAGCTGTGCAGCTAATTCTCGGGGAGGGTAGCTGTCTGGAATCCCTCTTCTGTTGGTAGCTGCAGGTGTGGTTCTTTCCCTCTCTCCCAGATCAGGGCCAGCAGTTATACAGACTGTGTGCTCCATTATCACCTTGCAAATCTGTGCTATCCATTGTGTCTCTGTTGTCCCCTTTGTCGTGAATTGGCTTCCTGATAGTTAAGAGTGGGTGTAAATTTATTTTGATTAAGTGGAATGTCCAGTATTTCTGTGAGTGAATATTAATTGAAGTTGAATTCTTTGGTACCTCTGAAGAGTCCAAGATGTCTGAAGTTGTTGTCTTAGGTCTGTAACTCAGTATTCGAAATGACAGGGATTTTTGCTCACTCCTAAAAGGGATGACCTTATTGAGGTTTATAAAATTATGAGGGACACAGATAAGGCAAATAGCAATGGCCTCTTCCCAAGGTGGGGGAGTTCAAAACTAGGAGGCATATTTTTAAGGTGAGAGGAGAAAGTTTTAATATGGACATGAGGGGCAACTTTTTTACATAGAGAGTGGTTTGTGTATGGAATAAACTGCCAAAGGAAGTGGTGGGTGCAGGTTCAGTTACAACATTTAAAAGACATTTGGATAAGTACATGAGTAGGGAAGGTTTGGAGGGATATGGGCAAAAAGCAGGCAAGTGGGACTAGTTTAGTTTGGGAACATGGTCAGCAATGGACTGGTTGAACCGAAAGGTCTGTTTACATGCTGTGTGACTCTATAACTGCAATGATCTTCCTTTGTGGTAACTATTACTGCAGCCAACAGGGCGTACACCCTGGACAACCAACAAAAAGTACAAGGTGTAGAGCTGGATGAGCACAGCAGGCCATGCAGCATCAGAGGAGCAGGAAGGCTGACGTTTCGGGCCTAGACCCTTCTTCAGAAATGTACACCCTGGATTCTCATTGATAGTAGCTTTGCTGAGACTCTTTGATGCGAGGCTTGGTTAACTGCTGCCTTCACATCAAGAGCAGTTACTGTCATCTCATGTCTGGAATTCAGCTCTCTTATCTGTGTTTAAATCAACACTATAATGAGGTCAGGAGCAGTGTGATCCTAGTAGAACCCAAACTGAGCATCAGTGCACAGGTTATTTCAAAGCAAATTTTGCCTGATAGCGCTGCTGACGACCCTCCCATCACTTTTCTGATGATCAAGAATAGACTGATGTAGCGGTAATTGGCTGCGTTGGATTTGTCCTACTTTCTGTCTGCAGAACAAACCTGAGCAATTTTCTGCATCATCAGTTACATGTTAGAGTTGTAAATTACTTATTTTCATACAGCTTTACCACAGCAGTAAATGCTACATGCTGTTTAGGATGCAATAAGGCTCCAATTCTTATAAAACTGTTTATTGTTTGACCTACTATGAGCAGAGTCATGACTTTCATAATATACAGGGTAATATACTTTATGAAGGCATCCATCGAGTAGTATGGAACAAGCCATTATCAGCAGTCTGTTTTACATAATCGAGCCAGTGATCATTTAGAATATATCACCCATCTTGGTATCCATTTTAACTGTAACATGATTGCTCTTTTGTTGCACTTGTAAAGTTTTCTTGTGGAGTCCCTGAAGTTGCCAAATTGATGTTACTAATGGGTACAGCCAGTCAAATGCCAAACACAGAACCCAGTCTGCAAATGCAGGAGGAAAAAAGACTCACGTTGGAGAGAGTAGCCATACGATCCGTATAAGAAGGCGATTGAATTAGTTCGGAATCTGTGCATGTGACAGTAACAGTTGACAATTTTGATGTTTCTAAAGCAACACTAAAATCCACGATCTGAAGCCACAAAATCATTTTTGTGTGGAAGCTCGTTTATTTTTCAGAAAGTAAGGAGCCTAGAATTCAGGGAAATTTGGCTGTCTGGATACAAAACTGGCTGTCCAATAGAAATCAGAGCGTGGTGGTAGATGGAAAGTATTCAGCCTGGAGCTCGGTGACCAGTGGTGTTCCGCAGGGATCTGTTCTGGACCCTCTGCTCTTTGCGATCTTTATAAATGACTTGGATGAGGAAGTGGAAGAGTGGGTTAGTAAGTTTGCTGATGACACGAAGGTTGGTGGAGATGTGGACAGCATGGAGGGCTGCTGTAGGTTGCAACGGGACATTGACAGGATGCAGAGCTGGACAAAGAAGTGACGGATGGAATTCAACCCAGAATAGTGTGAAGTGATTCATTTTGGAAGGTCGAATTTGAATGCAGAATACAGGGGTAATGGCAGGATTCTCAGCAGTGTGGAGGAACAGAGGGAACTTGGGGTCCACGTCCATAGATCCCTCAAAGCTGCTACCCAAGTTGATAGGGTTGCAAAGGTGTATGGTGTGCTGGCTTTCTTTGGTAGGGGAACTGAATTTAAGAGCTGCGAGGTTATGCTGCAGCTCTATAAAACCCTGGTTAGATCACACTTGGAATATTGTGTTCAGTTCTGGTCACCTCATCACAGGAAGGATGTGGAAGCTTTAGAGAGGGAGCAGAGGAGATTGACCAGGATGCTGCCTGGACTGGAGGGCAGGTCTTATGAGGAAAGGTTGAGGGAGCTAGGGCTTTTTTCATTGGAGTGAAGAAGGATGAGGGGTGACTTCATAGAGATGTACAAGATGATGAGAGGCATAGATATAGTGGATAGTCAGAGACTTTTTCCCAGGGTGGAAATGACTCTTACGAGATGACATAATTTTAAGGTGATTGGAGCAAGGTATTGGGAAAAGTCAGAGATAGGTTCTTTACACAGAGAGTGGTGGGTGTGTGGAATGCGCTCCCGACGGTGGTAGTGGAGTCCGATACATTAGGGGCATTTCAGCGACTCTTAGATAGGCACATAGAGGATAGTAAAATGTAGGGTATGCAGGGTAGATTGATCTTAGTAGGATAATAGGTCGGCACAACATCATGGGCTGAAGGGCCTGTACTGTGCTGTACTGTTCTATGTTCTGTGTTCATTTTAATTCATTCATCCAGGCAAGCTCTGAAATCTCCATCTTTCTGCATCTGATTGCTTCCCAAAAAAACACCATAAATTTTGTATCCATCACTTTGCTTTGAAACCTTTTGCAAACAGCAATCACCAATGTGTCCTCTAATTTTCCTTCAAAGTGTGTGGCATATTTGGAGCACTACATGATCCCTCTAACTTAGTTGTGTGGCTGCCTATGTGCACATTTCAAGAACTGCTGCTCGCTCATGTCATTTTGGACCACTCTGAGTTAAATTTTAGGTTGCTGTGGAGCCTGTACAGCTAGTAGGGAACTTTGCAGGTTGTTAATTATACATTAAGTGTATTTAATTTATGCAAATTGTACACATATACTGAGAATTCGCTATATGCTATCTAAAATTTTGGGAGTTGGGTTAGGAGAAGTATGTTTGTAACACGTAACTCTGCAAATAAATATAAAATCTGCAAAAATCTGAAACGAGAAAGGGTTCAGAAAAGATTTACAAGGATGCTGCCAGGGTTGGATGGTTTTGAGCTATAGGGAGAGGCTCGATAGACTGGGGCTACTTTCCCTGGAATGTTGGAGGCTGAGGGGTGACCTTATAGAGGTTTATAAAGTCACGAGGGGCATAGACAGGGTGAATACCCATGGTCTTTTCCCCGGGATAGGGGAGTCCAAAACTAGAGGGCATAGGTTTAAAGTGAAAGAGGAAAGATTTAAAAGGACCTAAGGGGTAACTTTTTCATGCAGAGGGTGGTGCTTGTATGGAACAAGCTGCCAGAGGAAGTGGTAGAGGCTGGTACAATTACAACATTTAAAAGGAATCTGCATAGGTATCTGAAAGGAAGGGTTTAGCAGGACATGGGCCAAATGCTGGCAAATGGCGCTAGATTTATGTAGGATAACTGGTCGGCATGAACAAGTTGGACTGAAGGATTTGTTTCTGTGCTGTATATCTCTATGATTCTATGAGTCAGCAATTTAGGCCCTCAAGCTTGCTGTCCCATTCCATACGATCAAAACTGATCGCATAAAATCCAGAAGAGATAGTAGAAACTGCCGATGCTGGAGAATCTGAGATAGCAAGGTGTAGAGCTGGATGAACACAGCAGGCCAAGTAGCATTAGAGGAGCAGGAAAGCTGACTTTTCAAGTCTAGACACTTCTTCAAAAATGGGGTAGGGGAAGGGGGTTCTGAAGTAAATAGGGAGAGAGGAGGAGGCGGATAGAAGATGGATAAAGGAGAGTATAGGTGAAGAGGAGACAGACAGGTCAAAGAGGCGGGGTTGGAGACAGTAAAGGTGAGTGTAGGTGGGGAGTTAAGGAGGGGATAGGTCGGTCCAGGGAGGACAGAGAGGTCAAGTGGCTAGACGGGATGAGGCTAATAAGTAGGAGATGGGGGTGGAGCTTGAGGTGGGAGGAGGGGATAGGTGGGAGGAAGGACAGATTAGGGAGGCGGGAATGACCTGGGCCAGTTTTGGGATGCAGGTGGGGGAGGGGAGATTTTGAAGATTGTGAAGTCTACATTAATACCATTGGGCTGCAGGGTTCCCAAGCTAAATATGAGATGCAGTTTCTGCAACCTTCGGGTGGCATCATTGTGGCACTGCAGGAGGCCCAGGATGGACATGTAGTTCAAGGAGTGGGAGGGGGAGTTGAAATGGTTCACGACTGGGAGGTGCAGTCGTTTGTCGCGAACCGAGCATAGGTCTTTCACAAAGCGGTCCCCAAGCCTCCGCTTGGTTTCCCCGATGTAGAGAAGGCCACAACGGGAACAGCGGATGCAGTATACCACATTAGCGAGTGTGCAGGTGAACATCTGCTTGATGTGGAAGGTCTTCCTGGGGCCTGGGGTGGGAGTGAGGGGGGAGGTGTAGGGGCAGGTGTAGCACTTCCTGCGGTTGCAGGGAAAAGTGCCGGGGGTGGTGGGGCTGGAGGGGAGAGTGGAGCGGACAAGGGAGTCACGGAGAGAGTGGTCCCTCCAGAAAGCAGATAAGCGTGGGGAGGGAAAAATGTCTTTGGTGGTGGGGTTCGGATTGCAGATGGCGGAAGTGTCGGAGGATAATGTGTTGGATCCGGAGGTTGGTGGGGTGGTACGTGAGGACGAGGGGGATTCTGTTTTGGTTGCTATTGTGGGGAGCGGGTGTGTGAGGGATGAGTTGCGGGAAATGCGGGAGACACGGTTGAGGGAGTTTTCGACCACTGTGGAGGGGAAGTTGCGGTCTTTGAAAAACGAGGACATCTGGGATGTCCGGGAGTGGAATGCCTCATCCTGGGAGCAGATGTGGTGGAGGCGAAGGAGTTGGGTATAGGGGATGGCATTTTTGAAGGAAGGTGGATGAGAGGAGGTGTATTCTAGGTAGCTGTGGGAGTCGGTGGGCTTGAAATGGATATCGGTTTCTAGATGGTTGCCAGAGATGAAAACAGAGAGGTCCAGGAAGGAGAGAGAGGTATCGGAGATGGTCCAGGTGAATTTAAGGTTGGGGTGGAAGGTGTTGGTGAAGTGGATGAACTGTTCGAGCTCCTCGTGGGAGCACGAGGTCGCGCCAACACAGTCATCAATGTAACGGAGGAAGAGGTGGGGTTTAGGGCCAGTGTAGGTAGGGAAGAGGGTTTGTTCCATGTATCCTTCAAAGAGGCAGGAATAGCTTGGGCCCTTGCGGGTACCCATGGCCACCCGTTTTGTCTGTAGGAAGTGGGAGGAATTGAAAGAGAAGTTGTTAAGGGTGAGGACGAGTTCAGCTAAGCGGATGAGGGTGTCAGTGGAGGGGTACTGGTCGGGCCTGTGGGACAGGAAGAAGCGGAGGGCCTTTAAGCCATCTGCATGGGGAATGCAAGTGTATAGGGACTGGACGTCCATGGTGAAGATGAGGTGTTGGGGACCAGGGAATTGGAAGTTTTGGAGGAGGTGGAGGGCGTGGGTGGTGTCACGGACGTAGGTGGGGAGCTCCTGGAACAAGGGGGAGACTGTGGATGTTCTACATGAAAAACAAAAATAGAAAGTGCTGGAAAAGCTCAGCATTTCTGGCAGCATCTATGGAGAGAAATCAGAGTTCTGTACAGAACTGTTCTGAGGAAGGGTCACTGGACCCTGAAACGTTAACTCTGATTTCTGTCCACAAATGCTACCAGACTCGCTGAGCTTTTCCAGCAATTTCTACGTTTGTCTATTTATGGCTGATCTCATCTCACCCTCAACTTCACTTTCCTGCCTGCTCTCCATATTCCTTCAGCCCATTGCAGGTTAAAAATCTGACCAAATACTCCTTAAATATACTCCATGTCCCAGCATCCACTGCAGCCTTGGGTACTAAATCTCACAGATCCACAACACTTCGAAAGAAGAAATTTCTCCTCATCTCTGGTTTAAATTTGCAACCCCTTATCCGAAAACTCTGACTTTTCATTTGATACTGTCCCACATGAAGAAAGATCCTCTCTACATCGACTTTGCCAATCCCCTTTAGCATCTTATATACCTCAATTAGATCTCCTCTCATTAGTCAAAGAGTTGTCGAGGTCTATAGCCCTTCGAGCCACTGAGTCTGTGCCGCTCAAAAACAACCACCTAACTATTCTAATCCCATTTTCCAATACTTGCTCCATAGCCTTGTATGATTTGTCATCACAACATTTTTAAATGTTATGTGTATTCTGTTTCTACCACTCTTACAGATAATAAGCTCCAGATTTCCACCATCTTCTGGGTTAAAAAGATTTTCCTCTCATCTTCTTCTGACCCTTAAACCTATGCCCTCCGGGAAAATGTTTCTTCCTGTCTATCATGTCTATGCCCATCATGATATTATGCATGTCAATCATGTATCCCTCTGTCTCCTCTGCTCCAACAAGAAACAACTCCAGTCTATCCAAGAAGATTTTCTGAAGAAGGGTCTAGACCCGAAACGTCAGCTTTCCTGCTCCTCTGATGCTGCGTAGCCTGCTGTGTTCATTCAGTTCTACACCTTGTTATCCCAGTCTATCCAATCTGTTTGTAAGTAAAACTCTTCAGCCCTAGAAAACCCTGGTAAACATTCTCTGCGCTCTCTCCAGTGCAATCACATACCTCTTACAATGTGGATTTCATAACTGCATACAATGGTCTCATTGTGGTCTAACCAGCCTTTTGTACAGTATAACCTACCTGCTCTTAAATTCTATGCCTGGGCCAATTAAGTCCAGTATCCCATTTGTGCTTTCATCACATTCTCTACCTCTCCTGCTACCTTAAAGGACCAGTAGATAACCTCTCAGTCATCCATGTTAAACTCCCAAGATTATGAACTCAAAGATTGGCTCTAGTTTTATCCTAACACAGTGTGGAGCTGCAGGAACACAACGGGTCAGGCAGCATTAGGGGAGCAGGAAAGTCGACGTTTCAGGTCAGGACTGAAGAAGGGTCCCGTCCCAAAACATCGACTTTCCTGTTCTGATACTGCCTAACTGGCTGTGTTCCTCCAGTTCCGCACTGTGTTAGACTCTGTGTTAGTTCTTGCTGTCTCCAGTTTTATTCTTTGCTCTCAGGGATAGAATGCTGGTCACCCTTTACTTGAGGAAACTTGATAATCAATTATAGTGATACTTTTTGTTTGGACAAGTGTCTTCTGCTCGTACACTCATAATTTAAATTATAAGTATTCAAGACCAGCCTTTTCTGTGCTGTGTATTGCATATAATCACATACTCACCTTTTAGATACCTTCTTTCCAAGCCGAAAATCACAAATGGCAGATATTCAATTTGTTACCTTATAAAACTGACATTGTGGTTTCACCATCCATTAAAAAGCTACAATCTTTTTTATTTGCATTGAAATCTACCCTCTCCAGCCTTTGCTGTAGGTTGAGTTGGCAAAAAGATGTGCCCTGTCTACGTTGCCTTCCATGCCTTGGATAACCAAAAACGGTCCCAGTATTCAAGGCTGGTCTGATCAATTACAACTTCAGTCAACCATCTTCAAAGCATGTGCTGCAGTTGCTAAAGTAAATCTTCCAGAAATGAAGACTCATTAAGAATTGTGAGACATTGCCATGGTGATCCATTGCAGTGCAGAAAAGAGTACACAGCACAGTTGTTATCTCTGACGCATGGCAGAGGAAAAACAAAAGGAGAGAAACAGAGACACCATAGCATATTTGTGAATGAACAGTTGATGTGGTATTCAAATGTCTTACAATATATAAAATAGTAGCTGCATTAGCAATGCTGCTGTACTGTTAGTATTAACTAATCTATTACACTTCATTACAATAAGGAACATTATTGATAAGTTATCATTATTAAAATTTGTTTCTATTGGCAAAATATTGTGATGATTCTATGGTTTTTAAGAGGTGTATTTTGTCTTTTTTTAATAGAAGAGGTTGAGACAGAGGTATCGCACAGTCTGTTCTAGACCAATAAGCAATGTGAGGCCTTGGGTTTTTTTTTAAAGTTCAACAATAGAAGCAGCATGTCTGGGTGGAGTCAACCTCCCACAGAAGCAGAATTTTAGGATAGTTTTCAGTAGCCATTGCGATTTGGAAGCTGCTAAAACAGTCTCCCTGCTACAGCAAAATGCTGGAGTTCTCTCTCTCTCTGTCAGAGTTTTCTCTTGATGTTGTTTCATCCTGGACTGGAGAAAAATTACTTGTGAGACAATCTATTTTACTGAATTTGCCTTTGCGAAGGGTGTGCTTATGAGATGTCACTATTTTGGAACAGTAGCAGTTAATGTAGATATTATCTTGTTAGGTTTTTTGATAGAGTTACGGTTAAGCTTTTTTTTTTACTGTATTTTAACTGTAAGAATAAAGTGTGTTCTGTTTTAAGCCTGGTAGCTTGACCAATCGAATTCCATCTGAAATGCCTTATACTTGCCTGTAAAAATAAGAAAAATTAAAGGTCTAGGCTGGTCCATGACAATATAAAGTGAATCAAAAATAACAAAGCAAAATTCTTAATAATGTTATGAAGCTGGATAAGAACTCTGATGTACCATGGACAATATTAACTTTTACATTTAAAATTTGTTTTTAAAGGAAGTCTGCCTCATCCACAATAATGACTAGGTGTAAATTCAGTCACTGATTAAATCCTATGTGGAATCCATGGAATGTCATACCCGTAGAGTATCAGGGTAACTTCAAGCACAGAGTGAGATGTAACAGTAAGACATAAGAAGGTGCTGACCACATCCCTACTCTCAGAAAAAAGTCACTTCTTGCAGAAGTTTTGTGTTTTGACTTTCTTTGAAAATACTTTTAAAAAAAGCTGCAACACTACTTCATGTGCATCAGTGACCTGGTGTTCTAGTATGTAGATAAGCGGTGATGTAAGGATCACAGCTTGAAAACATCTACTTAAAACCCCCTGCAATGCAAGGAAAAAGGGAAAATAGAGTCTCACTCTGAGTTCTGCCAGAAAGCCACAAAAGATCAGCCTACAAAGTCAAGAACTTCAAAATCAACAGTTCAACATCCATGTTATTGGTGACATCTCTGCAAACAATGCTTTATTATCTGTTCTTCATGAACAATTCAGAGATTGTTCTGTCTAACTTTAATTTTACCTTTTATTATTTTGGACCCACCTCTTTTTTCTAATTTGTGCGGATATCATAGAATCACTATAGTATGGAAGCAGACCATTTGACCCATTAAGTCTACACTGGCCCTCTGAAGAGCATCCCACCCAGACCCATCCCCCTAACTTATCCACATAGCCCTGCATTTTCCATTGCTAATCCCACTAGCCTGCATATCCCTGAATACTATGGGAAAATTTAGCATGGTCAGTCCACCTAAGCTGCACATCCCTGGACTGTGGGAGGAAACCCATAGAAAGTACAAACTCTACACAGACAGTCGCCTGAGGGTGGAATCAAACCCAGGTCCCTGGCACTGAGAGGCAGCAGTGCTAACTACTGAGCCACCATGCCAATACATTTTGCATTGCTATTTTACTTGTATTTAACAAGTAATAAAATTCACCCTTTTTTGCTAACTCAAGACAACTGGGCAAATTTGTTCCTTTTAAAACAAAACATTTGACTCTGGGAGAAAGGTATCCTCAAAGGAAGGGATCTTTTAAAAACTAATCTTGTTGCGATCAACCGCAGGGTGTGGGGGAGGGAGGTAAGGAGCACAAGTGAATCACCAAGAGGAGCCAGATCACCCCTCCTTACCAGGAGCTTAATACTTTGAGGTATCATGCTTAGAACTATATCATGTTGGGAAAAACATGCCAGGGATCTGGTGCCAACAATACATTTGCTTTAAAATGGCCTCATGTAGTTAACATAACCAAAGGAACTGTGGATACTGGAGATTTGAAACAAAAGCGGAATTTGCTGGAGAAACTCAGCAGGTCTGGCGGAATGTGTGGAAAGAAAGCAAAAGTTAATATTTCGAGTCCACTGACTTTACATCAGAACTGTTAGCAGCTAGAAAAATGTGGCATTTATGCAGAAATCGACATTGCGGGGGGGTGGATAGGTAGAGGTGGAGCCCGGCGAGATATGAAAAGTGTAGGTGCATAAGGAGATTCTGGATAGGAGGCCAGGACAGAAACGTTTAACCTAGCCGCAGGGAAGGGAATAAAATATCATTTCCCCCAGCCAGTCTTCTTTCTCAAATAAATTACACACCACCAAAATAAATGAACGACCCAAAAATGCTACAGCTGTGAACTCTTGGCGATAACTATAATAAAACCCACCAGAATGACTGAAAATTAAATCAGAACCCCTAAACCAGAACTCGGCCTTACATTGAAGATTCCAGGCTGACTTATTGGAGAAAATTCTGCTGATCATTCTAAATGTATCCATGGAAATAAGTAGTGGTGGGACTAGAACAGCTTTCCAAGCATCAGGGCTCTTCAATCCCAGGCCTTCAGTCACAGGTGTGCTGTGTGGTAGCTGGAGGTAAACATGTACAGGGCAGAGGTACATCCTTAAAAGTCACTGAGTGCAGGGTTAGTAGGTGCATTCAGGCTGGATTGATGCTTGGGTCTCACAGAAGAGTCTGAATTATTTGTAAGTAAGACTCTGTCATAATGGGAGGCATTAGCTGTTTGTCAACAGATGGAATCAATCTCTCTGCATGCTCAGATCATAGTCTGGTGTGGACACAACTTATTCTGTTCCTCAACTGGATGAAATCGACGTTACATGCACTTTAACAGCCTGCTGCTGGAGATCAATCAGTTCGAGGATTCAGTCTATCGGTTTTGGTGTGGATGGAGAAGGAAGCAGGGGAGGCTTTTCCTCCTTGAGGCTATGGTCACATGTTGACACTACTCATATTCACATTTTTTGTCAGCCATATACGAAGGTGCTGAGAAAGAGGTGGAAATCTAGGATTGAGAAAAGGAGCTCCAATGGCCCAAGCTTGGCACCTGCTGAAAGGAAGCTGGCAGAGTGCAGGAAATTTATGCCTTCGAAATGAAAAGCTGGTCGATTCTGATTCCAGACCTCACAAAGGCGAAAGCAATGGAATCAGGACAGAGATTTCCCTGATTTCTTCCAATCCTGCAAAATCTCTGATTTGCTTTATGTTGACAGTATAAAACAACTCTTTTATGCCAACATAGATCATCTCACTGGATTCTTCCTTTTGTTTGGGTTCACCGTGAATCCAAGGAGGCCAGTGTGATCTTGGATTGGTTTCTCTTGGCTTTGTTTGACAATGGCTTCACTTGGTGTTACGTCTCGGTCAGGCCACTGAAGACCCAGCCCTGTGGCAATCATAGAAAGAGGTGAAGGGTGCGCCAAGGAACCTGCGACTGGTTGGATGCCAAAGTGAGGTTCCTTCAGGATCTGAACCATGGTTGTCCCTGTTTAATTTGCTGGAACCAAGGCATGGGGGTCCATCAGCACCTCCTTATGCTGCTGGTTAGGTCAGATCCTTCAACTTGAATCCAGAGAGCATCAGGCCTCAAACCCGAGCCCATGACACTGCTCTGTTACCTCTGGATCTATCCTGGGAGGAATCTCACAGAGTTCTGTGGGAAGCCCAAGGCCACCAAACATCTAGATGCTTCAATTAGGCCACAGGAGGTCACTCAAAGCCCAGACCAGCTCTTGAGGGGCAAATCCTTAGGACTCCATGGGCTGATCAAGGAGATCCACAGACTGGTCTGGAATTCCCCGGGGAATGACCACATGCAGGCCCTAGAAGAATATTTAATAGCTACAGAGATGAACCTCTGATGACTCATTGCTCTGTTAGAAAGATGAATGGTTTCCACGTTCTTAAAAACATACGTGCAATCGTTATCCTCAGCATGAGAGAGGTGATGGCCTAGTGGTATTATTACTGGACTGTTATTCCAGAGGCCTAGATATGTTCTGGGGACCTGGGTTCAAATCCCATCACGGCAGACAGTAGAATTTGAAATCAATAAAAATATCTGGAATTAAGAATCTAATGATAACCATGAATCAATTGCTGATTGTTGGGAAAAGCCCATCTGGTTCACTAATGTCCTTTAGGGAAGAAAACTGCCATCCTTACCTGGTCTGGCCTATAAGTGAATTCAGACCCACAGCAATGTGGTTGACTCTTAACTGCCAGATGGGCAATAAATGCTGCCTAGCCAGTGATACCCTCATCCCATGAATGAATAAAGGAAAAGAAATTGGATCACTGCCAAGGCAATGTCTTTTACCTTAGCTCTGTTCTGTATCACATGGAACTCCAGTTCTGAAGAAGAGTTATACAGCCTGGAAACAGACCCTTCGGTCCAACTAGTTCATGCTGATCATGTTCCCAACCTAAACAAATCCTAATTGCCTGCACTTGGCCCATATCCATCCAAACATTTTCTATTCATGTACGTATCAAAATGACTTTTAAATGTTGTAACTGTGCCTGCATCCACCACTTCCTCTGGCATTTCATTCCACACATGACCCACACTCTGTGTAAAACATTGCCCCTCGTGTCCTTTTTAAATCTTTCTCCTCTCACCGTAAAAATATGTCCCTGGTTTTGAACTCCCCCACCTTAGTGAAAAGACCCTTGCTATTCACCTTAACTATTCCCCCCATGATTTTATAAATCTCTATGTCACCCCTCAACCTCCTACACTGCAGGGAAAAAAGTTCCAGCCTGTTTATTATTTACAACTCCATTCCCGTTAATATCCTGGTAAATCTTTTCTGAACCTTCTCCAATTTAATTATATCCCTCCTGTAACAGGGTGATCTGAACTGCACAGTACTCCATAGGAGTCTGCACTGACATCCAGTACAACTTCAACATGATATCCAAACCCCTAAACTCAATGGTCTGAGCGATGAAGTCAAGCATGCTGAATGCCTCTTAACCACCCTATCTATCTGTGTCACAAATTTCAAAGAATTATGTACCTGAACCCCTAGGTCTCTGTTCTACAACACATCCAGGGCCCTACCATTAATTGTATAAGTCCTGTCATTGTTTGATTTACCAAAATGCAATACCTCATATTTATCCAAATTAAACTCCATCTGCTACTTCTCTGCCCATCGATCCAATTGATCATGATCTCCTTGTAATCTTAGATAACCTTCTTCACTGTTCACTATACCACCAATTTTAATGTCATCCACAAACTTGCCTCCAATATTCTCATCTAAATTGTTTATATAACTGACAAACAAAAGTGGACCAGTACTGATCCCTGTGGAACACCACTAGTCACAGGCCTCCAGTCTGAAAAACAACCATCCACCATCACCCTCTGTCTCCTGCCGCCTAGCCAATTTTGTATCCAATTAGTAAACTCACCCTGAATCCCATGTGGTCTAACTTTACTAGTTAGTCTACCATGCGAAGCCTTATCAAAGATTTCACTGGTCATATCAGACTTGAAATGTTAGCACTGTTCCCCTCATCACAGATGCTGCTAGACCTGCTGAGCTTTTTCAGATTTCTGTTTTTGTTTTAGACTTCCAGCATCCATATTACTTTCCTTTATCTTTTAATTCAGACCCCTTTCTGATCCATAATATTCCATTCAGTGAGTGCAGTTAGACGGAGGGGGTGAAACATATTTAAACATGATTCCCTGCTAGAGTGTGGAATTAATTAACTTATCCTCTTGTTTTCAGATAAGAGAAAGTGGAAGATATAGCAAGTCCTGATTTTAACCTGGAGTGAAATACTGTTCTGTTCCTTCGAGAGGAACTTTGCTGCATTTATTTGATTTGTAACCAAGGTGATTTACCTCAGAGGCCCAGAATTTAAGCCATTTATAAAGTTTGGAGAATCCCCTGCAGGAAGGAATGTCAGAAGGGGAACCTTGGTTTGGATCATCCATTAAAGTTGACTATTTTATTGACTGTGCAAAGTTCAAAACATCTATCAATATCCAACATACTGTAACGAAAGCCAGCACTAAATTGACTTTCTTTGAGAAATGATCATTAAGGGGATGCTCCAGGCAAAAAAGCTTATTTTTCCTACAGGAAATAAATGTTTGTTTGGGAAGAATTTAATACTAGATTTACAGAAAGGGTTATAAACCTTGATTAGTTGTCTTAGCATCAGCAATAGGAATACAAAAGGTAGTGTGGCAATTTTTTTCTGAAAAGAAGTTAGCTAGAAAATTCACATCCATATCTGATATACTGCCACATCAATAAACAATGTGCCTTATTGTATAAGTTTGACAAATGTACAATATATTTTAATGAGGGAAGGAGGTGCTTTGAACATTATAAAGTGAATTATCTCTTGCCTTTCTCTGAAGTATTGAATTCACTGTGTTGCTCGAAAGGTGAAATGAAGATTATTTATGTGAGACACACGCACGCGCACATGCACACGCACACACACACCACCCAATTTGTTGTTTCTATTCTTTGTACAAATATAAAGGGTAGCTGAGTTCAGAAATCCCAGTTGAAACACTGTATGGCTTGGGAGATAATTTGTCCCAATGTATTGAAGCAGTTCACAAAAGCAAATATTTGGGCAAAACATTTCACTATGCCACGAACATGCCACAGGGTGGAATATCCATACAAGGCTTTAAGTTAAATCACTTTGTAATGGCTTTGGGAAATCTAACAGATTAGAAATTGCAAGTTGCAAAAGGAATGTGAATAAAACCGTCTTGTTTACTAAAGATAGTTTATGTATTCTGCTTGAGAAAGAGGCTGGTTGTATTTAGGATAAGAGGTAACATCCCACGTGTAATATTGTGTGGCAAGTACAAAACAATTCATTGTGTCAATGTCCACAGACTGTTGAAGGAATTGTCTCAATATTACAATCTCTAATTAAATATAGCTTTGGCTTGCAATGATCCAGCAGTTTTGAAAGTTAATGCTGGATAATCTTAACAACTAAAGTCAAAGTTAACCACATACTGGAACATAAACGGAGCTACAGTTTGAGGAAAGCATACAATTTAATGATAACCTATTTTCATGTGCAGCTAGATAAATCCAGATCTAAATATGCAACTGATTGGAAGACTGAGTGTCACCAAATATTTCAGTTCAACTACACCCAGCTATTCTTCTCTGAACACCTTTTCCATTGCTAACTGAGATTGTAATAGAGCTTCTGAAACAACTCCCATACTAAATAATTTGCTTCCTGCAGCAAAACAAAATCCATTAACAAGACAAGAGGCAGATGAATTGGGTGGAAAAAATTCCTATGCCTAGCAAAAAAATAAGCCAAACAGCAACAGATGTGAATAAACCGAAACTACAGAAGCAACACCAAATTAAACAGACTGATAAAAAGGGAACTTCAAAATTCCAGAACATTCCAGTGCCACAATTGGCTGAGCAGAGGTAAACGACCAGGTGAGAAAATGATGTATTCAGTTTGGAACCAGTTCACAAAGTACAATGCAATTAGGAGTTTTAACAAGGTTCATGATCTCATAATGAAATTTTCAAAGAGAGTATTACATTTTCCATCTCTGAATATGGCTCCATGAGTTAATTGTATATTAGTGTACTGAATTAGATTGAACTGCAAATTCCTATTTACCTATAAATAACTACAGATTGAAACTGTTATTGCTGGGTTTGGAGGTCTATGTTTGTTAGATGTATCTCTGTAAACAAATGCTTACGAAGTGTGTGAGGATTGGCTCCAGATCAATGCTTAACCATCAATCTTTTGGGATTATTGGACCTTGAAACTCTGCAGCTTGAATCAACTCTTTGGACCCAATAACATGTACTTGAAGCATGCAAAGGTGTTTTCCCATGACCAGACCTTGAGAAAGGATTTGAAAAATGTCGAGCATTAGCTCTGGAAAAGCTTTGAAATCTTTCTCTGTTTTTCCACGAGAACCCATTTCACTTTTAAAAGTTAAACAGCAATCTGCCAAAACACTATAAACGGTCTGTTTCCAGTCCGTGTTTAATAGGGGTCGTGAAGCACATTCTTTTGATATGTGAGCAAACCAATTTTTGAACTTATCATCTGTCACTGACAGACCCTCTGTACTTACCACATCGAAGATGATGATGCCACACCTTGTCTTCTATTGACCTGAGTACCCATCACTGCAGATGAAGTCTTTACAGTCCAGCTGCCATGCAATTCTTACTTCCTGCAGGTTTGGAACTGAGATGGGAATGTTCTCTGCTTGGGCTGCTTTCAACCAAGTTAGCAGAGCTTCTTTAACTTCAGGAATTAATTTGAATTCAATTCAATTAGTTTTATTGTCACATGTACTCAAATGAGTATAGCAAAAAGTTTGCAAGTTGCCTCATTACAGCACAATCTTAGGTACAAAAATACCTGGGTACAGACTTTTAAGAACAAATACTACAGAAAAAAAATAGAAAAGTAAAGAAATTTTAAAAATCCAGCATTACGGATCATAGAAATAAATTAGAAAAGTAGAGAAATAAAAAGTTCATAATAACAGATCTTCCAACCCAGTCCACGCCTGCACATAGCCCCCAGTAACTGAAAGAGAGACTTCCAGCACCTCACTGCTACCTGCGACAGACCCACCAATGTAGGAATTGCCACACTTTAGATGCCATCTCTTTGCCACTGAGCCCATCGTACTTGCCCCACAGCCAGGAGTCCCTGGCTCTGCTGCTGCCTCACTGACACCAGGAGTGCCTGCTCCTGACATAACACACAGCTGCTGTTGCCTGCTAGCACCAGGAGTCCCATCTCTGGGCTCACTGCAACCAAGAGTCCCTGGCTCCCCTGCCAGGCCAGACCGCCGCCACACCAACTGTCCCACTTCGTCTGAAAGACAGCTGTTCTCCTTCTCCTCCTTGCTGGAGAGATTGCCTACTTGTCAAAAGGTTAGATGATATTTACTTTGTTTTTTAGAATAGTTGGTAAATTCAATGCTGAAATTTCCCACACCTTTGCGATGTCCGATTTTCACTTCATGCTATGATTTTCCAAATGCTGTAGCAACTTCACCTTCTCTCTAATAAACAACATGTTTATTTTTTGCACAGAATGAACAATATTTGCAGGGTTTTGAATATGTTTTCACAAGGAGATCGCAATGTCAAGTGGTGCCTTGTCTAGTGCTCCAAGATTTTGTGGCTGTTGCATGGCATACTCTATTCTGATTTGTCATTGTGGTCGCGTGATAAGCTTACAAAAGTTCAATTAACCTGGAGTTAATATTTCACAATTTTGGTTTATCATAAACAACAATCTATTAGATTTGATTTCCTGCTGATGAGAATGGCTGATGACTTTCACATAAGCTTGTCTTCATTGCTCAGACCATTGAGTATAGGAGTTGGGACATCATGTTGAGTTTGGACATGCCACTTTTGGAGTACTGTGTAAAAGTTCTGGTCACCCTGCTATAGGAAAGACATTATTAAATTGAAGAGGGTTCAGAAAAGATTTACCAGAATGCTGCTGGGACTTGAGGATTTGAGTTATAAGGGTAGGCTAGATAGTCTGGGACGTTTTCACTGGAGCATAGGAAGTTTAGGGGTGACCTTATAGAGGTTTATAAAATCATGAGAGGCATTGATAAGGTGAATAGCAAAGGTCTTTTCCCTTGGGTGGGTGATTTCAAAACTAGGGAGCATATTTTTAAGGTGAGAGGAGAAAGATTTAAAAGTGAATCAAGAGGCAACTTTTTCACATTCAGGGTCGTCTGTTTGTCGAAACAACTGCCAGAGAAAGTGGTAGATGCAGGTACAGTTACAAAATTTGTGATGATACTATAGTTTTAAGAGGTATATTTTGTCCTGATCTTTTTTCATGACTTTTTCAGTAGTTGGAAAAGGTGCAGAGGAGATTTACCCGGATGTTGCCTGGAATGGAGGGAAGGTCTTATGAGGAAAGGTTGAGAGCGCTAGGGCTTTTCTCTTTAGAACGACGAAGGATGAGAGGTGACTTGATAGAGGTGTACAAAATGATCAGAGGTATAGATAGAGTGGACAGCCAGAGACTTTTTCATAGGGTAGAGGTAGCTATTACAAGGGGGCATAGTTTTAAAGTGAGTGGAGGTAGATATAAGGGAGACGTCAGAGGTTGGTTCTTTACTCAGAGTGGTAGGGGTGTGGAATTCATTGCCGGAGAGGGTAGTGGAGTCGGCCTCATTAGGGGCATTTAAGCGGCTATTAGATAGGCATATGGATGATGGTATAAGGTAGGGGTGGAGGTTAGATAGACCTTAGGATTAGTGTAAAAGTTTGGCACAACATCGTGGGCCGAAGGGCCTGTATTGTGCTGTACTATTCTATGTTCTATGTTCTATGCTGGGGTCCTGAAGCTGGATGTGGAAGCTCTTATTCCTCTCTCTGTTACAGCTAAAAGCCACTAGAATTGCATGTGAGCCAATCTACTTTACTAAATTTGTCTTTGTCAAGGCTGTGTTTATGGGATGTTACTATATTGGAACAATTAATTAGTATTAGTTATAGAGTCATAGAGGTGTATAACACAGAAACAGGCCCTTCGATCCAACTCATCCATGCTGGCCAGATATCCGAAAATAATCATGTCCCATTTGTCAGCATTTGGCCCATATCCCTCTAAAGCCTCTCCTTATAGCTCAAACCTTCCAACCCTGACAACATCCTCGTAAATCTTTTCTGAACACTTTCAAGTTTCACAACATCTTTCCTATAGCAGGGAGGCCAGAATTAAATGCAGTATTCCTTGTAAAGCATTTCAATAGAGTTACAGTTAAGCCAATTCTTTTCTTTTGCTTTTATTTTGTCTGCATTTTAACTGAAGTGTAAAATTAATGTGTTGTTTTCTTAATATTGAGAAGTTTGACCAATTGAATTGCATACTGAATGCAATGCTCTACACTTACCATTAATATAAGAAAAAAAACATGATCTAGGCTATCTTCTTAATATAATTTGATGGGGTTTGGTCTGATACAAATCAAATTTAAAAGTCATTTGGACAGGTACATGAATAGGAAAGGTTTTGAGAGATAGGAGCCAAATGCAAGCAAATAGGACTGGCTTAGTTCGGGAAACTTGGTTGGCATGGATGAGTTGGACCATGCTGTTTGATTCTATGACTTTATGATCAGCGTTCAACGTCATTCAGATGTGACTCTTCCTGATTTCACTGTATTTGAATTAATCTTATGGCTCTTCAGGTTTGCTGCAGGTCACTTTTGCTTGCTTTTAGTTTATTGCTTGTCAAACAATTTACTCCAGTTCCCAGGCACAGACGTTGTATGAATTGAACCAGCCTTGTCAAATATTGTTGCCAAATGAATAGGTGCAATCTCTCTGAAACTGCAAGACCAGCCTGACATCTTAACTGCACATACAAATGATTATAACTTTCTGGGTGGAAAGTTGTTTTTACAGTTCCGAGGGCACATACAGGATTTGCTCTGTGAAGGAATTAACCCTATTACATGATCTAACATCACACGTTGTTTGTAATGATGAGGGTAAATTGAATGGTGTTACATGCTTATCATAGACATCCTGATAATGCCAGCAAGTTTGACATTCAGACTTGATTTCTAGTTGGCTGATTAAAAGTCTTCCTCTGTCATATATATGGTATACATGAGCACAATGGAATTTTTAGATGACAGTAACACTTTGACCTGTAATTAATGAATCTGTAGCTGTCACTGAGTTCATTGCAGTCTTGCCTCTGAGTCAGACAGTTGTGAATTCAAGTTCCAATTGAACACAGTAACCAGTCAGACTCCAAAATAAAGATATTGCTCTTTGGATGTGACATTGGACTGAGGGTCTGTCTTCTCCGGTCAATTTAAAAGATTCAAAATGTTATTGATGAGAGAGACATGCTGTCAAAGAATTCTGTCTTGTATTCATCAGGACAAATGCAAGAATGCTAAATTTCAAATTATCACAGCAATTTACTCCACAGAAGAAGAGGGGTACTGCAATTGCAATTGGCAAGTCAATTCTGATTAGCTAAGTCATTGTCATAGAACAAATAAAAGGGAACTAAAGGCTCCCTCGGCTTACAATTTACAAAAGGAACAGGCTTGACCATATTCCATTTGTTTGCAGTGAAATGATCCCAGCATATGGAAAAGCATAAGTGAACCATGTTATGTGCTAAATTGGTTATCTTAAACTTGGCTGTTAGAGTAGCCATTATAACACTCCTGATTGTTCAGAAAGTGCTGCCAAATCACAGAATCAGATTTAATAGTGGATGTGAGACAACAAGGTGCAGGGCTGGATGAACACAGCAGGTCAAGCAGCATCATAGGAGCAGAGAGGCTGATGTTTCGGGCCTTGACCCTTCATCAGAAAAGCGGGGAGGGGAAGGGGGTTCTGAAATAAATAGGGGAAGAGTGGGAGGCAGATAGAAGATGGATAGAGGAGAGGATAAGTGGAGAGGAAACAAACAGGTCGAAGAGGCGGGGATGGCCGTCCTCCCTTGACTGACCTATCCCCTCCCTAACTCCCCACCTACACTCACCTTTACTGGCCCCATCCCCGCCTCTTTGACCTGTTTGTTTTCTCTCCACCTATCTTCTCCTCTATCCATCTTCTATCCGCCTCCCACTCTTCCCCTATTTATTTCAGAACCCCCTTCCCCTCCCCCCTTTTCTGATGAAGGGTCAAGGCCCGAAACGTCAGCCTCTCTGCTCCTATGATGCTGCTTGACCTGCTGTGTTCACCCAGCCCTGCACCTTGTTGTCTCGGATTCACCAGCATCTGCAGTTCCTACTATCTCTGATTTAATAGTGGATGTGTTGCTTTTGATTTTGCAAGCATAGATTGAGCACAGTATATATTCTGATTATCATGAAAAGCCAGAGGAACATGTTGTTTGATTAAAGCATTGTTCCCTAATGCTTTCTCCATGGTAAAGGCTCAAAAATGATATCCAACTTGACAAGCAATAAACAAGCTGTTCCGGTCATATTTATTTCCATTGCAAATGCACAAAGCTGGACCATTTAACTAGATAGTTACCTGCCATTTTCATTGCATCTCACATCACAATCCCAGATATAACTGTAACAGTTGACATGGTGCTCAATACAACAGCATCCATTACATTTTTTTTCCCATATAATAAATATTGAATATCTGCACTCTTAAACTAGAGATTCTACAAATATTCGCAAGAAATTTATGCCTCAGTGATGTCAATTTTGTTAGCTGTTTGTTGAGTATTTATTTATTGGTAGCTTTGAAACTGTATTTTATCCTTTACAAACTGTACCTTCCATACCTGCAGATATTTCCTCTCCCCCTCCCAATACAACCATCCCCTCTTTTTGCTTGCAGCTTTCCCTTTCCCCCACCTGGCAGCCTCCTCCTCTCTCTTCCTGTAGCCTCTTTCTTCCCCCATCCCTTTTACAACCTCCTTTCCTTTCCACTAGCCTCCTTGTAACCTCTTTCCCACAACCACCCAGCAGATGAAAATTCAAATACATGGCGTTTCCCAGACATCTGGCGACAAAAGTCTTCTCCCCTCTGGCATCAATGTCCTCTCTGCCCACCTCACTCCCCTACCAGTAAAAGGCTTCCCCCGTTCAACTCCCTCTGGCAACGGATTTCTCTCCAAGCAACCTGATGACCCACTAATCTTCTATTCTTTGTTGCGTACCATGCCCATTCTTCTCCAATTATAAGTTGTGTCTCTCTCGGGATTTGCTCTTAATAGGTTCACTTTAATTGTCTGTGACTGAGTGAGCAGCCACTTACATTCCATTTATTGGGACCACTTTTCTCTAGTTGCTTATCCCTGTGCTTGAATTTTCTTGAGTATTTGGGGACTCTCAAGGTTAAATTCATTTCATATACATAAGAGCTGGTGTCCATAAGCAGGAAGGTCTTGATAGCATTCAGATACGAGCTGGTAAGTGCTAAGTAAATTTGCATCGCACAAGTGCCAGGCATATGTCTAGCAATAGAGAATCAAACCATCTCTTTTTGATATTTAACAGCAATGCAATCACTGAGTAGCCCTTTATCAATGTTTAGGACTTACCGCGAACCACAAACTGAATTAGAACAGCCATACAAATACTATAACGACAAGGGCAGGTCTGAGCCTAGAGAACTCTGTAGTAGGTAATTCCTGACCCCCAACAGATTGTCCACAAGGTACATATCAAGAAAACAGTGCCTGGATGCAGCTCCAACATCGCTCAATATCTTCTGGAAAAAGAAATAGTCCACTTGGACACTACTCCACCCACCACAGTAAACATTCAGACCCTCCACCAATGACAGACAACAGTAGTAGCATGTGCCATCCAAAAAATGTACAGTATCACCTCACCAAGGCTTCTTTGACAGCACATTCCAACCATATGGCCTCTATCAGCAACAGCTACATGGCAAGACCACCACCTACAAGTTTCCCTTCAAACCACATCCTGACTTGGAACTACATTAATATTTTTTATTGCCACTGGGAAATATCCCTCCTTAACTGCATAATGGGTGTATCTACATCACATTGATTTCAGCGATTCAAGATGGCACCCTCAATGATAGCTTCTCAAGGATGATTAGGTACAGGCAAAAAATGTTGGGTTTTCAGTTTTGCCTCCATTCTGTGAAAGAATTAAACTCATTGATTATATTCAATCTATAAATGATTTATTTTTGGATCTTAAATGATTCAATGGATGTGTATAGTTGATTTAAGGATTAGTCATTGTAATTATCTTGAAGGAGATCATTTACTTTTAAAAATAAAGGGTTAGGCTAGAAAGATTCAAATTTTAAACAACATCTTTTACTGTGCAAAAATTAAGCATGTAGTCATAGCTTAACTAATTATTCCCTAAACTCTTGCTACTTAAAGACAAAATCTTAACATACTATTTTCTGTTATGTTTTTAATTGTATCCAAGAGTTCCTATACACTTCCAAGACCTTGAGTATTCTTTTATTTCTGAAGGAACTAAACCAAGGTGTGCTGCATATCTCAGGAATTCACTTTGACTCTCCCTAGATTTACAGTCTGGCACTTAGGCTTTTAATGCACTCTATTTTGCAAGGATTCCAATGTTGCTCTCTTCCATTAGCCTGAACTTATAATTCCTGCTGAATGACTCTAAATCAGGAACACAACTGTTTCCTAAGGTGTCTATGGTCCTTGTCTTACTTGCCGGCGGATATACCATAACATTTTCACAGTCTTCTGCACTGATTCTATCAGAAAACACAGATAAACCCCAAACAAAAGCTACCTTCCTGCAATCCATCCTGATGACAATGTGTCACACCTGATATAGTCCAAACAAAGATTCAAGTCGGTCATTCATAATTTCCAAGACTGTCATTTGATCTGGAAAGTATATTTACCTTTAAGAACTTCCTTCGTTTACCAGTTGCTTTTCAACCTTGTTTTCATCTGAGAACAGCATAAATTATTTGAACCCCTTAAGAAGACAACTATTGACACCATATCTCCACAAAGAGTCAGTAAGTGGCTTTTTATGTTGTTCATCATTTTTGAACCTCCAACTGTGACCTTTGCATGGAAATGTGAATTATCCTTTGAATTCCCATTGTACTATGTTTTGTTTATCACTCTTTCAAACCCTTCATCTACTTTTAAAAATTACATTTCCAAATCTAAAAGTTATATTCATAAAACAAACGAATCATTATGCTACATATTCATAGCATTGTGACCTTATGAAACGGCTAAGAATGCTCCAAGATCCAACTGACATACATCTGCTCCAATTTCTTACATCGGTTACAAATAAAGTTGTAGAAGTTGTCACTTGAACTCTTAAGGATCCTTATGATCCTAAACTGCACCTTGATTTCATGAGCATGTCAGCTACTATACCTCAGTAACATTAGTCTAAATTATCCAGAGTATATTTTGAGTGCAAAGGCAGGAAACCTGTAGCTTTCTACATCATTAGCTCGTACTCTGACATATTCAAATGTATCGTACAATCAAGAATCTATAAGATGACAGATTGACAAGAAGCATGATAGGTTGCAAAGGTAGCATATTAAAGTTGAACAAAGACATTGATGAATTTTATGTGATATTCCTTACTCAGAATTCCTTCTGAGCTGTTAATAATACTCAATTATGAGGAATTCACTCTTTTCAATTTTGATTTTACACTGGTTACAAACATACTGAATAACTGCAGATTTGAAATGTGTTCAGATCACTCTTTCCAAGAGGTCTGACATCTCCAGCCAAATATCAAACAAATACATGTTTGCTTAAGTTACAGTGCAATTGTTCTGCTACAGTTCTTTCCCAAGGATCTCACTCTCCAAATTTTGCACCTTTGAAAAGGTGTCCACTTAAAGGGATTTCCAGTTATTTTACAATAACAAGAACATGATGTAGAAATAAACAATGGCAAAACACTGCAGATGATGGAAATAAAAATATAAAATTCTAGAAATGCTCAACAGATGAGCGAGAAATACAGCTAATGTTTCAGTATGTTGACCTTTTATAAGGAATATCCTAACTAGCTGAGATTTTGCAAAGCAACTCAATGGGGAAGACAGTATTAATATCACTGGCCAATAATTCAGGTTCCAACAACATGGGATTCATATCCCACTGTAGTGAAATACCAATTTAATAGAAATCTAGAATAAAATGATAGCCTGATGTTGTTCATGCATCCATTGTAGCAGATACCCATCTAGTTCATGAATGTCCATTAGAGAAGGAAGACTACTGTTCTTATCTGTTATACCGTTTTGAGGAAGGGGCACTGGACCCGAAATGTTAACTCTGATTTCTCTTCACAGATGCTGCCAGACCTGCTGAGCTTTTCTAGCAACTTCTATTACTGTACTTAGCTGGTCTGACCTACATGTTGATATTTAACTGCCCTCTGGATAATTAGTGATGGACTATAAATGGTAGCAGTGCCCACATCTCATGAATAATGATAATTTAATATTTTCCTGCTGAATCTCCATTTCAAATTTTTAACTCCTCAGTTCATTCTGGTAAAACTTCCATAATAGATTGTCCACTGTGATTGATTTAGTTCAAAATTAATTTACATCAAAAGTGATTTAACAAAAAAAGACAAAGAGCTTACATTTGTACAGTGCATTTTTTATGCTAAGAAGTTCAAATATCTTTTGAAGTGTAGTTGTCGTTGCACTTAAAGCAAGTCCTTACAAACAGCAATGAGAACATGTCCAGGTAATTTGCTTTTCTTCAGTACTGTTGGCTGAGGAATACTTTTGGCCAGGGCATCAGGATGAATTCTCCTACTCTCCTTCAAAAAGTGGCATGGCATATTTTTTATTGCTGAAAGGAGAAACACGTTGCCAAGCAAATGATTGACATGAGGCAAGGCACAAACCACTATAACCAAAGTGTATAAGTGAGTGCTCAAATGGGAATCAGCAGCAGTCTTCGTCTGATATAAGAATGAAAAATAAACACCAGTTAAGAAACAGAAGGTCTTGCTGCTATTAACCCATTGACCCTAGTGACCATCATTTACTTTGCTTGACCCATTCATTCATGCTGCAGTAATTTAAACCCCTCTCATCTGTCAGGTTGTGCATTTGTCCTACATTATATTTAAACGAAAACAGAAATTGCTGAAGAAACTCAGCAAATCTAGTAGCGTCTGTGGATGGAAAACAGAGTTAATGTTTCAATCTAATGACCTTTGTAGAGTCTTGTGTGTTTGCTTGTGCATGCCAGAATCAAGATTTTTTTCTTATGGAGTGGTTATAATTATATAACTCTGCACTGGTCTGTAAATCGTGCCAAATCAGTAACAATGGCATACTCACTTGTAAAGTGACACTTATGATATGCTGAATTAGATTTGTTTTATCAAGTAAGGGCAGGCAGGAAAGTCGAGTTAAGACCAAAATCATTTCAACATTTTATTGAATGGCAGACAGGCTCAAGGACCTATTCCTGCTATTAGTTATTATGTTCTTTCATTTGTCTCTTAACCCCTTTGTAACTTCTCCATTCTTAAATTGCTGTAAGCCCAATTCTACAACGTGGTGGTTAATCTCAAGGAATAAACTTTTGCATTTAATGCTTATTTGTTTGAGACTGTAAGACATAGATACACTTTTCCAAAAAAATCTGAAACAATTTTCACCTCCTAACGGACCCTATTACCAATCCATACACTGCTGCATTTTGTTTTGTCATTGCTCTATTATATCTCTGTCATGTCTTGATTCATCTTGTGTTCAGACTATTCCCTTGTTCAAGGCATATAGAAGTTACTGGCCTTAATTCAACACATTGAATTACAATGTTTTACTTAATGTATAATATGGAAAAGATTTACAAGGTTGTTGCCAGGGTTGAAGGGAGAGAAGCTGTTGGGAGGGGCTGAATAGGCTGAGGTTATTTTCCCTGGAGCATCAGAGGTTGAAGAGTAACCTTATAGAGGTTTACAAAATCATGAGGGGCATGGAAAGGGTAAATTGATGAAGTCTTTTTCTCAGAGTAGGGAAGTCCAAAACTAGAGGCCATAGCTTAAGGTGCGAGAGGAAAGACTTAAAAGGGACCTAAGGGGCAACTTTTTCACGCAGAGGGTGATGCGTGTATGGAACGAGCTGCCAGAGGAAGTGGTGGAGACTGGTATCATTACAGCATTTAAAAGGCATCTAGATGGATACACAAATAGGAAGGGTCTAGATTAATATGTGCCAAATGCGGGCAAATGGGACTAGATTAGTTTAAAACATGTAGTCGGCATGGATGAGTTCGACAGAAGACTCTGTTTCTCTGCTGTACAACTCTATGACTCTATGGCATAAGTGGATTCACAATGCTTTTTCTGAATGAAGTATGAAACCCTCTGCATAGAAGAGTTAGGAAGAGCAATAGTTTTAGTGTTGTGGACAGTAATCACGAGTGAACTAATGAATAGCAACATGTAGGGGGAGGCAATGGCCTGATGGTATTATCACTGGACTGTTAATCAAGAGAGCCAGACAACATTCTGGGGATGGGGTTTTGAATCCCACCATGACAGATGGTGGAATTTGAATTCAATAAAATATCTGGAATTAAAAATCTAATGATGACCGTGAATCCATTGTCAATTGTCAGGGGAAAAACCCATCTGGTTCCCTAATGCCCTAATGTCCTAAGGAAACTGCCATCCTCTCCAGACCCACAGCAATGTGGTTGACTCTGAACTGCCCTCTGGGCAGTAAAAGCTGCCTAGCCAGTGACTCCCTCATCCTGTTAATTAATAAAGGAAAAAAAAAACAAATAATTCCAGTTAATAAGTGTTGCCTATTACACCAAATTATTTTAATCAGTACTGATGATTTTTGCTTCATAAAGGTGCTGAATAATTAATAGATGCTCAGTGTTGTCAGTGCATTTCAATTAACAGGTCTCATGTGTTGGTATGCACTAAAAGCACAAACTTTGAGCTTGTGAATTAGCAGCAACAATTTCACAATGTTAAAAATGGCACTAGAAGTTCAAATTCAAAATTTATTATTTTCATCATAGCTTCAAAGTTGTGATCATATTTTTCCTATGATAACTTTTTATCCTGAAATTTTTATGTGCAGATCAAACTTCATGTGATCATTATAAATGTGCAATGTTCTATGACTTACACATCCAACTGAACTTAAACAATGAACAAGATCAAAAGTTGCTGGAAAAGCTCAGCATGTCTGGCAGCATCTGTGAAGAAAAAGTCAGAGTTAACGTTCTGCATCCAGTGACCCTTCCTCAGAACCTGCTGAGATTTTCAAGCAATTTCCGTTTTCGTTCTTGATTTACAGCATTCACAGTTCTTTCGGTTTTCAACATAACTTAAACATTTTAAAAATGCAACTGTTTGATTATGCAATAACTTACAAGTAGGAAGCTTCAGCATGCGTTGGCCTTCAAATTTGCTTTAATTTTCAAGGCTTGACAATTAGAGAGGATTTAAAAATGCAACTTTAATATCCATGCTTGGAGTGCAGACTCCATTGTTAAGATAACCATTAATAACCCAACTCAAATTGTTCTGAAAAGCTAATGGTCTGTTTTCTTCATAAATTACCACACTCTATTTCATGAAGGTGTTCCCGCAATGTAATTTGGTAATGGACTTCGGGATTTTGTCCAAGTGACAATAAAGGGAGGGTCATATCAGGATTGTGTCTGAGCTTGAGAGGAACCTATACGTCTGTTGACTTTTCCTCCTAAGAGGACATGATTTCAGGTTGGGGAGATGCTGCCAAAGAAGGCTTGATAAGATTTTCTTTTTTCCTCATCACAAAATCACCATGGATTTGTTTTTCATCTTTTAACTGCCACCAGCAAATCCTCCGTGTTTCTAATTGAACAATTTATATCCAAACCTATTAACAGCAATAACACAGTGTGGAGCTGGAGGAACGCAACAGGCCAGGCAGCATCAGAGGAGCAGGAAAGCTGACGTTTCGGGTCGGCACCCTTCTTCAGAAATTGGGGAGGGAGAAGGGAGCTCTGAAATAAATAGAGAGGAGGGGTGGGTCTGGGGAAGGCAGTTGGGATGGTGATAGGTCCACCTACCTTCCCCAGCCCCACCCCTCCTCTCTCTATTTATTTCAGAGCTCTCTTCCCCCTCCCCCATTTCTGAAGAAGGGTCCCGACCCGAAACGTCAGCTTTCCTGCTCCTCTGATGCTTTTTGGCTTGCTGTGTTCCTCCAGCTCCACACTATGTTATCTCTGACTCCTGCATCAGCAGTTCGTACTATCCCTGTAAACAGCAATCCTTGTTAAGTTTTGCATGCCATGTTAAACAGAGTACATTTGATGTTATGGTTCTGACATGACTGCATTTTTATTTTAGTGCAAGCTACTAGATGGGTAGGGCGTGAAAGACTTTTGTGAAAGGGAAATCATGTTGAACAAATTTAATGGAATTAAAGTCATAGAGTCATGCAGCTTGGAAACAGACCCTTTGGCCCAACCAGCCCATGCTGAACGTAATCCCAAACTAAACTATTCCTACTTGCCTGCTCCTGGCACATCTCTCCAAACCTTTCCTATTCATGTACTTATTCAAATGTCTTTTAAATGTTGTAAACGTGTCAACATCTATCACTTCCTCAGGAAGTTTATTCCACATGCGAATCACCCTCTGAGTAAAAAATTGCCTCATGTCTTTTTTAAATCTCTCTCCTCTGACCTTCAAAATGTGTCCCCTAGTCTTGAAATCTGCCATCCTAGGGAAAAGACACCCACCATTAATCCTACCTATACCCCTCATGATTTTATAAACTTCTATAAGATCACCTCTCAATCTCCTATGCTCCAGTGGAATAATGTCCCAGCCTACTCAGCCTTTCTTGATAACTTAAACCTTCCATATCTGGTAACATCCTGGTAAATCTTTTCTGAACTCCCTCCAGCTTATTAATATCCTTTTGCAACCTTGTGAACAGAACTGGACACAGTAATACAGAAGAAGCATCACCAATGTCCTGTACAACTTCAACATGAATTCCCAAGACCTTCAAAGGTGTGAACAATGAAAGCAAGCACGCTAAACACCATTTTAACCACCCTGAATATATGTGATGTAAACTTCAAAGAATTATCTACCTGTACCCTGAGGACCCTCTGCTCTATAACTATTAATTGTATACGTCCTACCCTGTTGTGGATAAGAGGAAATGGTGGTTGTTACATACTTAAATCTCCAGAAGGCATTTGTTTAGAATCCAAAAACAAAACTTTATTGCAGAAAATAAAAGCTTAAGATGCAGTGGATATGTAAAGATAATGTTATGTTATCTTCTGTATATCTGAATGTGGTTAAAAAAAAGAATTATTTGAAATCAAAGAACTACGAAATGAATTGCTGTACTTCTGAAAACAAGTTACTGAAACTCATTATGTGTGGTATTTACACAGCTAATTTGTTCAAGCAGTGGAGAAGCTGTTTATAGATGGCACGGTACCTGTGTGTGCTGAGTGAGATTTGGCTGGCAACAAATGACTGATTGGTTTGTGCACTTGTGACCAGCCATGCATGTTAAAGATCATTAGCTTAATTACAGCTCGTGTTTCCTGGGCAATTGAATAGCTTGTGGGCACGAACAGAAACATTCAGAATGCTAGTAGAGTAAGCGATCTCTGTATGTGTCTCTCTCTGCATAAGATTAATTTAGGATTTCTAGTCAACATGGACAAGTTGGACCAAAGGGTCTGTTTCTGTGCTGTGCAACTATGACTCTAAAAACACCTGAAGCCCGAAAAAGCCAGTACCTTCTCTCACCAGTTGCCTCAAGCTGTTGCCTTTATGAGTAACTGACAGGCTGAGTAGTTAGTGGACCAATTGCTCTGTACCTTCTGTAAAGGAATAAAAAGAACCTTGAGGAAGGACATTGAAGAGCAGAAAGTGCTGGCAAGCAAAATGGTCATTCAGTTAACCCTGGGAAATTGTGTTATTGAACTTTAATGCCCAATTGTTTTCCTGCTATTTTTAAAACCATTTTTTTTTGTTTTTCTGTTTCTGTCTGCATATGCGTGGCTAGAGGTTTTAAAAGTGGATAAGAGTTTTAGCCAGTAGACCTATATGTTGATAAACTATAGCTGTTTACTTTGGGTTAGAGTTTCTTCATTTGTAATAAACAATCATTGTTATTAAGTTCAGGAACCTGGTCAGAGTTTCTGTTAACTGGGTTCCATCAGACAGGTAAGTCTGGGACTTTGTATGTCTTAATTAGATCATTAAATTTTGTGGTGACCTCGGGAGCAGTGGGGCTTGAGAATCTGCTCATTTTCCCAAGCAGGTCACAGCAGGTCATGTAGATAGGAGACTGGTGAGCTAATGGGAAACAGAGTGTAGACACCAATGGGTAATTTTCAAGTTAGCAAGGTGTAATGAATGATGTGTCACAGGGATTAGTGCTGGGTCCTCCCCTTTAAAGAAGGAAAATAAATCAAAGAACTGCTGATGCTTGGAATTGCAAATAAAAACAAAAATATCTGGGAGAAAGTCAGTATCTTTTCCTAGCTGTAATCAGTTCTGATGAAGGGCCACTAGACCTGAAAAATTGACTCTGCTTTCTCTCCACAGATGCTGCCAGCCCTGCTGAGGTTTTCCTGCAATTTCTGTTTCTGTAGTGGATAGAGGGAAGTTTTTATTCATTTACTTGTGCGCTGTGGGCAACGCTGTCTGGACCAGCATTTGTGAATTTCATTGAATTTCAAGGAGAGAGAATTAGACTGGTCTCCGTGTTGAGATTGTGATTGTACAGCAGCTGTATGTCATTAATGTTTCTTGCAACTTATTGAAAACAAGCAGGCTATTGGTGAGCTCAGTAACGTTCCTGTTGTCTTCATTCAAAACCTTTTGTTGATCATGAATAGGATGAGAGGGACATAATTGTTAAGGTAGTTATGTCCTGCTTCCAAAGGATAGGATTAAGCTGTGAAATTTTACACATTGTTGGTTAGATGCTAGTGTGTTGTTGATCTAGAAAGGCTTGACTTGAAGTATGTCAAGGTCTGAAGCACAAGTCTTCAGGAACACAGTTGGGACATATAAGCTTTGGTGTTTTCAGTGGATTCAACTGTGTTTCTTGATATCATGTAAAGTGAATTGATTTGGTTGAAGAATGGCATCTGTGAAGGTTAGGTCCTCAGGAAGAGTTCAAAAGAGTTCATTCACTTAGCACTGTTGGCTGAAAATGGTTGTTAGTGCTTCTGTCCTTGTCTTTCTAATTCAAGATAAGTTACCATTCTTTAAGATGTGTTATGTTCTTGGAACGTATACATCCAAGAATGCTGACATTTAAGAGATTATATCCCCTTGTCCATGCCAGGGGGAATATCTAGTAACAGATACTAGACTAAAACAAATTCATCAAGAATGTGTATATAAAGCCATAATGTTGAAAAATGAAAACCTTCTCATGTTCATGAATATTCTCAAAGTAATTGGGTATCCTCCCATATTATTATCCCATACAGAAAATTAGAAAACATTAACTGTCTCTCACTGGATGTATTTTCAAAATATACTTCAGTAACAATGTACAAATTAGTCACCAGTGGCCTTTGGTAATGACCATAATTCTTCTGCTTTAATTAATAATGTCTTTAAGCCAGTTCCCTCATTTTACTAGCATGATTTACACTATGAGCCCCCGAAGCACTGATGCAAAGCATTTTGCATTTAATAGATCCATTTTCAGTTTGACCCATGATTCTGAAATTTATGCTACAGCTTTATCTTTGCTGTGTAGTACAACTTTGCTACAATGCTGCTGTTGTAGTATGACTGCTATAACCGTGATATTCAAAACAATGCAGAAAAGACAGCTGGGAACAAGAAGAGGAATAATATAGCTAATCACTAATCTTTACAAGTATTAAAAATGACCATGAAAGGAGAAACATTCATTTTGTTGGCTCAGTGGTTAGCACTGCTGCCTCACAGTGCCAGGGACCCGGGTTCAATTGCACTCTCGGGTAACTGTCTGTGCGGAGTTTGCACGTTCTCCCTGTGTCTGCGTGGGTTTCCTCCAGGTGCTCCGGTTTCCTTCCACAGACCAAAGATGTGTTGGTTAGGTGAATTGGCCATGCTAAATTGCCCATGGTAACCAGGGATGTTTAGGTTAGGTGGGTTAGACATGGGAAAATGCAGGGGTACGGGAATGGGTCTGGGTCAAATGTTCTTCAGAGGGGCAGTGTGGACTTGTTGGGTCAAATGGCCTGTTTCCACACTGTAGAGATTCTATGATAATGCAGAATGAACTGAAAATAGATGGAAAAACCTTATGAAGCAAGTCTAGATGTTGCAACTTGAGGAAAATGTATTTTTCAATTGGCTAAAGGGAGGGTTTAATTTGGTTTTCCTTTGAGTATGCAGTTCCATCAAATTTGTTTTACTAATTGAATACTTGACCACTTAGTTTGTCTGTTCCCACACTGATCTACAGTCACTGATCTACAATAAGACATGTCACTTCCAGGCACTTTAATAGCAATGTTATGCCTAACTTACTAACACATGTAGAAATTACAGTATGGCAGCAGGCAATTCAGTCCCACCACTTGTGGGGACATAGTCCAAATGCTAGAGACCTCATAACCTTCTGTATGTGGTATGTCAATCATGTAGAATTGAATTCACTGATTGGACAATGTCAATGGCAATGTCAAAAACTTATCTGGAAATTGAGAGAAACTTGCAATAATTGCACTTGCTATGCATTATCTGCTGTACTGCAGAATGTCCTTGGCAAATAAATTAAGAAAGAAAAGTTAGAAGTTATTTACTGCCATTGATTGGCAAGAAAGAATATTGAGAGATACAAATGTAATTTTGTTAGAAGACTATTGATGTCTCAAAAACTGAAGAACAAAGTAGTAGACAAGTGACCTTAGGGCCATGCATGCAAACGGAATCACTTTTCCATAATATTTGCATGCTTGACCTAGCTGACAGCAATAAAATATATTTTAATATAAATTAAAATGCTAATTCAGTAGAACTTTAGGTTGTCAAAGCCAAATTTAAAAGAAGGTTGGATTCACATATCAGAAAGCATATAGCATTTGACATTTACTCGAAATTGCCAAGGACATTGCGTTTCATTATCATAAATGCAATCACAGTAAATAGTTCCCAACACACCAGGTAAATCTAATATAATAAAGACAAGCTTTAACGAATAAACTTGATCTCATATACCAGCTGTAAAAATTTGGAAATCTTTATAAGTTTCTGGTAAAATTCATTCATAAAATTAGTCCTATTCACTCCTTACAGCCCTGATTATGCCTTTCCTTAACTTACTATTTCATGGAATGAAGGCATTGCTGGCTGGACCAGCAGTTGTCACCCATTCCTAATTGCCCTTGAGAAGGTGATGATGAGCTGCTTTCTTGAAGTTCAGCAGTACATATAAATTTCACAAAATAAAAAAAGTCTGTAATGATAGTTTCTGATATAATCTGAAGAATGCATAAATCGATAAGGACATTGATTCTTTCCTGGGCAGTGATGATGGATCTAGTTTGGTAAATTCCCATTGAAAGTAGACATAGATAATCTTGATTTTTTTCTTTACATTTAGTTTTGTTAATTTCCGAACAGAATCCATTTCTTATCCCAACCAAAGGTGAATGACACCCCTTTGAATTTTTTTGAAATAGTGTCAGAAATTAGTAGCATTCTTGTCTCTGGCAAGACGATTGTGTGTTCAAGGTTTCAGAGAGAAGGATCAAACTTGAAGCTCACATCAAGTATTGAGGGAATGCTGCACTGTCAAAGATGTTACTATGTATGAACTGTTAAACAGAGCTCTTAAATGGATATAAAAATCCCATGACTGTTTAAAAAAGAGCAGCAAACTTATCTCTCGAGTTCTGAACAAAAATTATCCCTTAATCAACAACTTAAAAATAATTTATCTAGTCATTATCACGGTACTGTATTCATAAAGTGGTTTGAAATGTCCTGAGATTGTGAAAGGTACTGTACATGTCCAAACTATTCATTTATTTAATTTCCTTTAAAGGGACAAAATAGACCGAGAGAGTGGTTAATAAAACATGCAGTATTCTAGGCTCATTAATAGAGGCCTTACAGAAGGAAGAAAGTTATGTCGAAATTGCATAACAATGGTTCAGCCTCAGTTGGAGTATTATGTTCAGTATCAACACTTTAAGACTTGACGTCATTCGAAACAGTACAAAAGAAAAGAATGGGAATGGTTGCAGGTTTGAGGAAAATCAGTTAGGAAGATAGACTAGAGAATCAAGGACAGTTTCCCTTGAAGGCTGAGAGGAGATTTAATCGAGATATACAAAATCATCAAGGATTTGGAAAAGAGTAGACAGGGAGAAACTGCCCCACTCATGAAAGGATCAAGAATGACAGAGCACACGTTTAAAATAATTGGTAAAAGAAGCAAGAGGGATATGAGAAACCTTTGTCACACAGAGCGATTCACATCTGGATTGTACAGCCCTAGAGCCCAATAGAAGCAGGTGCAATTAAGATTTTCAAAAGGGGATTAGACTGTTATCACAAAAGGAAGAATGCATAGTGTTATGGTGAGAAGGCAGTGGAATAGCATTAAGTAGATTGTTCATTCAGAGAGTTTGTTCAGGCCTAATGAGCCGAATGGCCCTTGTCTGCACTTTAACAATTCTCCAATTCTGTGTGTATATCATACAAGCCTAAAAAAATGGAGGGGTCCAGTTGCCACTTGACAGCTCAGTTAGCTAAATGCAATAGGAAACTAGGTATAATAGGAAACAGGGCAGGTAATAGAAGCATTGCTGTAAACGGAACATTTTCAGATTGCCATGATCACTGAACGAAATAGCATGGTGCTCAGTGCTGGAGTCTCAGTTATTCACAATTCAATTCAAATGACTTGTCTATAGAGACAGAATGTATGATGGTTACATTTTCTGATTATAAGTAGGTGGGTAGGAAAATAACTTGTGAAGTGGACACAAATCTCCAAAGGTGGATGGCCAGGTGAAGTGAGTGGCTAAAAATCTGGCAGATGGAGTGTAATGTTGGAAAATGTGAGTTTTCCCACTTTGGCAGGAATAATAGAAAGCTACGTAGTATCTAAGTGGAGAGATTGCAGAACTCAGACATACGGAGGTATTTGGATGTTTTGATAAATAAATCATGAAAAGTTTGTATGCAGCAAGAGCAAATGATTAGAAAGGCAACTGAATCGTGGTCATTGTTGCAAGGGACTTGAATATAAACATATGAATGTTTTGATATTGCTGTTTATGATGTTGATAAAACCACATCTGAAGCAATGTGTACAGCTTTAACCTCCTTTACTTAAGAAAAGATTTAAAATTCTTAGAAGCTGTTCAGAAAATGTACAATTAACTGATTCTTGCAATGGGAAAGGGTTGTTTTATGAGGTAAGGTTGGACTGTTTCAGCCTGTATCCTTTGTGTTTAGCTGCATGATAGAAAATCTTGCTGAAACATGTAAGAGCTTAAGTGGCTCTGACAAATTGGATGCTGAAAGGATGTTTTCTCTTGCGAGAGGAACTTGAACTAAGGGACATAGTTTACAAATAAGGATTTTACATTTAGACAAGGAGAATATGTTTCTCTCAGTGGATTTGAATTTTTAGAACACTCTTCCCCAGAGACCAGTGCAGGCAGGGACATTGAATATTCTTACAACAGACATACAAAATTTTTGACGAAGGACGAGTCAAGGGATAGGTAGGATTGTGGATTGAGGCCATAATCAGATCAACCATGATGCTACTGAAAGAGGGAATCAGCTTGAAGGGTACAGTGACCAACTCTTGCTTCTAATTCTTCTGTTCATATGTACTTCGAATGAAGCCTGAGATTCTTCTCACAGTTAGCTGAGTAGCAAAGTGTTGCATGGGAAGTTAATAACCAACTTGAAAGAAACTTGTTTTCAGCTGCCTTTGTTCAAATTACAATCATCTGCTGCAAACTATGATAACGTCTGAAAGGAAAGAAACAGGGGAGAGGAGATTAAAGAAAGGATGTACTTTCATTTTCACTACTTTTCATGACGACCAAGCACTTTACGGCCAATTATCAGGTTTTATTTGTGTGGAGTGCAAGTAATGTTATATTGTAGGAAAAGTATGAGTTTACAAACAGCAATGTGATAACAGTCTTTTATAGCGATATTGGTTGAGGAATAAATATTGGTTAGGACACAGAAGAGAGTTCCCCTGCTCCTTGCAACAATGCCATGTGATCTTTTATATCCATCTGGGGAGGCAGGCAGTCTATATACTCGAATCTCTGGTGAGCTTGTGACTCAGAGGCAAGAGAGCTGTTGAAACCGACACGTTGACAGCCTACGAGATAAAACGTGCAATGAGGACATGGTCAGAGTTGATCTATCACAGCTTAAAATAGAGGAAGCATCAAAGCTGATATAATATAAACTCTAGCTGATATGAGTTACGCCAGATAGATCAAATATGTTCCAAAGTAAATCTTTTCATGTGAAATCTTTTGTATGTAACTTTACTCATTAAAAAAAATTTAACTCCTTTAAAATGATTTAATAACAGGCCTTCAAATTCTTTTTGCCTGAAGAATAATATTACTTTCCATGTCTTTGTGAGAAACAAATGTTCATATTAAGTCTTCTAAGTGAAAGAAATTCTTATAGAGCAAATAAAGGGAGCAGGGCGAGACAGTGCTTTTTACATATTCTTGACAGTATTTCGATATCTGTTAAACATGGGCCACCACTCCCTCCATCTGTTTATTGTATTTCAAGAAGGTGTTCATTACGATAAACCTCCTCCATTTTTTAAAATTTCTTCTCTTAGCACAAAGAGTGGACAAGGAAGATGCTGAACAGAGACAAGATTTAGAAAAGATCTGCTTAGAAGTGACAGGGCCTTCTTTAAAACAATACAGAACATTGATTAAAAATGATTCAAAATTTCACAGATTCATTACTTTTTAAGAGGTGGACTTCTGAACAGGTGCACTGCTGTTTGAGATTCTGACCGAAACAAAGTTTGTTATAAATTAGAGATAACAAGGTGTAGAGCTGGATGAACACAGCAGGCCAAGCAGCATCAGAGGAGCAGGAAGGCTGACGTTTCGGGCCTAGACCCTTCTTCAGAAATGGAGGAGGGGAAGGGGGTTCTGAAATAAATAGGGAGAGAGGGGGAGGCAGATAAAAGATGGATAGAGGAGAAGATAGGTGGAGAGGAGACAGACAGGTCAAAGAGGCGGGGATGGAGCCAGTAAAGGTGAGTGTAGGTGGGGAGGTAGGGAGGAGATAGGTCAGTCCAGGGAGGATGGACAGGTCAAGGGGGCGGGATGAGGTTAGTAAGTAGGGGATAGGGTGGGGCTTGGGGTGGGAGGAGGGGATAGGTGGGAGGAAG
>NC_063339.1:19533731-19635811 GCF_021869965.1 Rhincodon typus
TCTGATGAAGGGTCTAGGCCTGAAACGTCAGCCTTTCTGCTCCTATGATGCTGCTTGGCCTGCTGTGTTCATCCAGCTCTGCACTAAGTGGGGCATTGTGTTGCATTGCTGAGAGCTCAGATTGACATTAGAACCCAAACTCTTGAAAAGCCTGGATTCCTGAAGAATCAAATTTTTAAGAAGTCCCTAACAGAGGGTAGTTGAGGTTGTAATTCCTTCCTTTCCAGATAAATATTACCCAAGTTGGCCAACTTACTCCCACATCGCCAGGGATTTTCAGTGGTGGAGAGGTGACAAATGCAGTAGGTGGGTCCTCTCATTCCTCAAGGTTCTTTACTGGAGGAATCTGTTGTCAGATGAATCCTATTCATCATGGTTTGAGAGATGTCTGGCAGAGTTGCTGCCAGATATTCTCTCAGATTCATAGAATCATACAGCAAGAAGAGGGTTTTTTGGCCCATTGAGTCTATACTGCCAAGAATGTGTTCTTTTCAAACTTGAAAGTTTGGTTACATCTCTAGGATGAAGTCTGTTGACTTGGATTCTGTCCTTGAGAGTGTTCTGTTGGTTCCTTTAAACTGGAAAACAATTTATTTCATAGATTTGTGCTACTGAAGATGTGTTTCCTACTAAAACAGGCAAAACAGGCAAATGCTCCATTATAAAAAAACGAAAGATGCTGAAATCAGAAACAAAAACAGAAATTGCTGGAAAAACGCAGCACGTCTAGTAGCATCTGTAGAGAGTAATCAGAGTTAACATTTTGGGTTGAGTCACCCTTCCTTAGAGTTAAATGCCCCAATATATCTGGAAGAACTGTAATCTCTGGAATTTCTTTTGTGGTGGACAGTTTCTCTGTTGAAACTGACACAATTTTTTACAGTATCCTGAATTGCCAAATTAGGTAATTTCCTCTTGACTGCGCCCTGAATCTTTTGGGATGTTGTTTATCCTATCTCAATGATGGCATCCATGGAGTCATATGCACCACAACCTCAATCTGTCACAATAGATATTATGTGCAATCTGCTTGTAAATCTGTGTTAGTGTATAAAACTTTACTTCAACTTGTTCTTTCACATGGAACCACTTAATTGTTTATGGAGATTTGTAGCATTCGTGAAGCCAAAATTTTCTTGACTGTAATAAAACTGGCTAGGTCTCATCACGGTCCAACAAGAAAATCTGTCTCTGCTAAATTCTGACTTAAATTCTCTAGAGTCACACTGTTCCATTAATCTGTAGAAATCAGTAATGGAAGTATCAGTAGATTATGCCGGTTTATTAACTCTTCCATTTTTGGTTTTCTTCCAATAATTTAATTTGTTCAGAGATTAAAATAATTCTCAAAAGCTTGAAGACTTTCGTAAAAAGTATATATTTCTTCTTTAACACTTTGGTGTGCTATAACATCTTCAGCTCTAAACCCAATTGCATGCAACAAAATACACTCAGCTTCCGATCTAGGATCTAATTTGGAATCAATTCTACATCTTCAAAATAGTTTTCTCCAAGATGTCCAATGTTGTGTTCCACTTGAACCAAATCTGAATTGTCATCTGCCTAGTAACATGATTTTTGCTGCCAGGTCTTGCTAGTATGATTATCTATTTTCTTTGAATTTTAATTCTGCAGTATAGCAATGCTGTACTAGAAGCACTTCTCATACTTTTGCAGTCGAAGTGGAAACTCCTCTCTTCTGTGAATAAAATGGATGATTTCCAGTTTTTTCACAGTCTCTCTTGATGAATTGTGCTAAATGCAAACTTATTAAATTATTCCTGATTTCCTTGACAGCTTTACTGAATGATTCCTGCCATTGTGGGTGTTGATGATGATTCCTACTCATTTTACCAAGTCTTATTGAACAAATGCTACTCTCCATGGCTTTGGTTTGTTTTGATTTTTTATTGTCGTATGTATCTTGTTACAAAATACAGGGAAAAGTTAGGTCTGGTTTTGCCACTCTCCAGCACCATCTTAAAACATAGAAAAATAAAGCAGTAAAGAAAGGGTCCAAATTTACAGTTCTTCTTGTTAAGCGCTCCATCATGGACCATGGGCCTGGTGGCCAGGCATGAGTCTGCTTCACTGTGCTGTCACCACTGAAGCAAAAGTCACCATTTTTTGGTGCCATCTCCACTGATGCTCTTGCCTCTCTGAATCCTCGCTGAGCCTCACCAATGCAGATGCTACCGATGTAGCCGGGTACAACACAGGCCCAAACTCTACTCCGCCACTGTCATGAGTCTGTTTTGGGCCCACTTTGCCAATGCAGCAGCTTCTGATGCCACAGGGTCTTGTACTGGGCACAAATTCACCTCCATCGCCACCTCCATGAATCTGCGCTGGACGGAGATGCTGCCAGGAGGCCATGTAAGATGTGTCCCATTCCTTTAAAGGTTTTTCCCAGGCGAATCCCACAGTCTGTGGCTCCAACTCCGCATGAGTGCAGATGGTTCTCCAGCAAATTCAGTGAGTAGAATTACATCAATCTTAATTACTTATAGTACTGTGGTGTGCAGCTTTATTTTGACAAGGTATCTTCCCGATCATCTGCATTCTTGTGGGCGACACGTTGTCACAATTTGCAACTGATATTCAAAAGCACCAATTTGATTCAGAATTTTAAGTGTTAATGTTAATTTAAGCACCTTTATCATTAGCAAAAAGCCCTGAATCTGACATGGGATTAGTGAGGTTTAAAGGAATTTGACAGCATTGAAGTCTAATGGTAAAAGAATATAGCCTTCCTGTAGTTACTGGCAGAATATATGTGTTAAGTATATTGATTAGTGTCACATAACTCATATGTAGGGATTAATGTGTGACATCTGTCACATTTAAAATTTAATGGCTTTTTTCCCACTAAAATCATATCTTGTCAGAAGCATTACACAGACAATATTATAATCCTAAATTTTGTTTGAACAATGTAATTATATTTCACTGACCAAATCATAGTCTTGGCTAAATCAATATAACATCACATTCATACCTTTTCTGTAGTCATGCATTTTTCTATTAATTTATGAAAAAGCAAACATTTCTTAGAATTATTCATTAGAACAGACTTTACATATTTGCACAATATTCATGGATTAAACATATTTTGCTCCTTTCAAAAACAGAGGAAAGCATGGAATGGGAAAAGGTATTTTGTTCGATTGGGACCACTTCGGTCACAAATTCTGTAACATTTCACAGAATTGATGCCAAACTGTGTATTTATCCATTATGGAAAATCAATAATTTTTCTCCTTGAAGCTGAAGGGAACTGTGGTGCTAGAGTTCTTGTGCTTTTTCAAAAAAAAAAATTGTTCTGACTATCTCTCCACATCTCTAATTGCAAAAGACACACTCAAACTAATCCTAGTTTAATCCAGCAGCCAGGACTTTGACAGATTCTAACCTCCACCACCTTAGCAGCACTAGAGGATGGGGGTTAGAATGTACATCCACAGCATGGACCTTTTCAGAAAGGACATTTTGCAAATCAAAGAAAACTGGCTGGGAAAATGTTGCATTTGCAGAGAGCACAAGTTGATTGACTGGAGTCAGACTGTGCAATAATTTGACAGTAAGGTCACACGGCCCAGTTTGTGGCAGAAAATGTAATGGATTTGCACACAGACATGGTGAACTGATTCTTACATTTTATTTTTGTCTTGTGTCAGCTGTGGCATGTTTCATAGAGGGTTTCTCACCGCAATGTGTAATGATATCTCTCAACATACTTTTACCAAACTTGCCTCATTAACTACCCACCATAGTCTATGGCATCCCAGTCGTCAGATTCTAGACCGACCCTACCACTTGCCATACCCAGAACAACTCACTGCTTGCCACATATATGCTGAAAGATGTCATTACTGGCACCATTACCATCTATAAAAAGTAGCTGTATCCACAGACCAGTTTTGGCAATCTACCACTGCCTTTCACCTGCAGCAGAATGGCACTGCAGATCGAAGCCACACTCCTCACAGCACGTAGCAGGAAAGGCTAACATTTCCTCACACATACAATCCCATTATCTTGCCCAAGTCACAGTTTAACCACTAGGGTCACGCTGTTTATCTGTCAATATGTAGATCCCATTTGAACATCCTCTCCTGGTCACCACTACTCTGTCTCCAATGCTGACTGGATGCCTGCTTCTTGTTATTGGCCAGTAGGGGAACAAGCAATTGGAAAATTCCAAAGAAAAGCTTTTATTTACTTACAGCAAGAGCAAACACAAACAAAATGAACAGTGGCTGCACTTGGCAGCCAAAATACAAATCAAACATTCATATGATGACCAATTACTACTTGAAAGTCCATAATAGTCTGCTCCACCCAGCTTTCATCTACTGGGATATGTCTGGCTTGTAGCACTCAATGCAGCTGAGCCCAACCATGTACAAGGACAGCTTCCTCCTTCACAATGTCCACTCCCTCCCCCTTGAAAGGCTACTCTAATTCCTCCAGTTGCTCAGCATCCAGCACACAGCCTGTTTGCTTCCTCCAATTATGCAGAGCACAGCACATTCTGTCTGGACATTACCAGAGTGCACCCCCTCCTCTGGTTCTAGCAGTAGAACTCTTTCATCAGCAACCCTATTGTCTGCTCCTCTATGGCATCGGACAAAACATGAGTGACATTGTATCTGAACTCTGCATTAGTCAGGCAATTGTGTAATGTTGCCACAAGCCATGGTCACCGTGGGTATCCCTTGTCCCCTGGTAACCAGCCTTGCAAGAAGGTACTTGAACACTCAAATACACCAAGTACACAAGAGTACTCCAGGGTGCCATGACAGTTGCCATGTTAGTGGGCACACATCTCCAGAAAGTGGTAACGGTGATTACAGATCACGTGAACATTAACCAAATGGAATCCTTTCCTATTAATGGATTCTGAAGCCATGGTGTGCACTTAAGTGCACTGTACACTTGGCGGAAGCCAGCTATGTCCCCAAATCTTACTGACTGGGCTGAAGCACTGACCTTATCATGGGAGGTTCAAACTTTCCAAAGTTGCACAACCCTCTGAGAGAAAATAATTTCCTTCATCTCAGTCTTTTACACATTAAAACTGTGCCTCTGATTTCTGTACTGACCCATAAGAATAACCCCTTTCCACATCCGCCCTCTCAAGGCCATTCAGGATCTTATAAATTCCAATCACATCATCCTGCTCTACAGAACTCTCATGAAAACAAGGCCAGCGTGTACAAAAATTTCTCAGAGGACAACCCACTCAACCCAGGAATCAATCTAGTAAACCTTCTCCAAACTGCACCCTACGTATTTATATCCTTTCCTAAATAAGAAGACAAAAATTGGGCACAGTAATCAAGATATGGCCTCAACAATGTCCTGTATCACTGAAGCATAACATCCGTACTTTTATGTTCAATTCCTCTTCTAATGAAGGGTAACAACCCATAAGTTATCCTGATGATGTACTGAACCTACACAGTAACATTTTGTGACTCACACGTGAGAATAGCTAGATCCCTCTTGCACCTCGAAATTCTGCAGTCATTCTAAATTTAACTAATATCTTGTTTTTCTTTTCATTCTTATTGCCAAAGCAAACAACTATTCATTTTCCCAAATCATACTCTATGTGCCAGATTTTTGCCCATTCATTTTACCCAGTCTCAAACTAAATACAGCATGGTGGCTCAGCAGTCAACATAGCTGCCTCACAGTGCCAAGGACCTGGGTTCAATACCATCCTTGTTACTGTCTGTTTGGGTTTCTTCTGGATGCTCCAGTTTCCTCCCACAGTCTAAAGATGTGCAGATTAGGTGGGTTGGCAGTGTTAAATTGCCTATAGTGTCCAAGGATGTGTAGGTTGGGTGGATTAGCCATGGGATATGCAGGGTTACAGGGACAGGGTGGGGGATGTTTCTGGGTGGGATGCTCTGCAGAAGGTTGGTGTGGATTCAATGGGCTGAATGGCCTTCTTCCACGCTGTGGGGTTTCTTAAAATGTGACAAAAAGTGAAGCAGTTCCTTGTGTTTTTATTGGAGGTTGGCGTGGAGAGAGCATTGGTAATGGTTTTCAGCAAAGAAAAGAATATGGGATTCATGGTATGAGGGACTGAGTGATTTCCTTTGTGATTATTATTCTGTGTGGTTTTGGCAACAAGAACATAATCCTGTATTAATTTACACATCTCAACCGAATGTATTATTGAATGGTTGGATCGACTATCCACCATTTAAGTGGAAGTCTGTGTGGCTTGGATTCAAGAAAGTGGAGTTAAGAGCTGAACTGTGGGATTGACCAGGGTGAGAAATGAGTTATACTTTTATACTTTTAATGAGGATTAAGGCATCAAAAGGTAATGTGAAATTATGGCTGAGGAAATAGTTGCTGCAGCAATGCTGCGGTGAATGGAATGCAAGATGCTTGGACTTTGAAAATGCAGTTGTAATTGAATTGGAGAATTTTTGCAAGGGTAGGTCCCTAAGGAGATAAGATCTGGAATTGGGTGGTCTGAGACTGATATAAAATTGGTTGGTGATCAGATTTGTGATTGCCATATTGGGAGTAGTGATATACGGCAGACAGCAAAGTCATGGGGTTGGCTGTGATTATGGGTTGTGTATTTGAATGAGGCAAAGTTTAAGACTGGGTGGGAGGACAATGCACTCGAAGGGAGCGAACATGATGTAATGAAACGGAGGCAAAATCATTAAGAATGAGTAATGCTTGGAGCAAAGACTGAGGGAGGAACATGGTGGTGATATCACAGTGAGAAAACTGTCAAGGGGAAAGAAAAGGATTTAGATGTATAAAATGCCTTTGAATCCTCAAGGCATTCCAATGCAACTTATGAAAAACCTTTTAAGTTTACTCACTATTGCAAAGGAGGAAATTTGTGTAAAGCAAGCTCTCATAACAATATGAAATTGATCAGATATTCTATGTTTATATTGTTGATTGAGGATTAATTATTGACTGGGATATGAGTCAAGTTCCTTGAAAGCTTCTTTGAAATAAACATGAGACCTCTTACACTTACCTATAAGTGCAGAAAAGATCTCAGCTTAAAGTTTGACCAGAAATAGTTTAGTGCTCCCTCAACATAACATTGAAGCTGTAGAATTTTGGGCTGAGGTTTTGAATGAATATAAGTCCACAACTTACAGGATCAAACGTAAGTGTGTAATTGACTGAACCATAGTTGCATTGAGAGTGAAGATTGTCAAGATTTCTTTCTAACCTTCACCTCATGATTTTCTATGGTCAATTGAGTACTTTCAAGTGGCAAAATTTGCATAGCAAAGTTCCACTAACAATAATGTGATAACAGCTAGATCATTTATTTTTTGTGGTATTAAGTGTTGGCCAAGACACTACTGGAGCTTATGGGCATAAATCTCTGGATTGGGACTTGATCCGACAACATTTTGTACCCACTAAAAATCCTTGAAGAACTAAAGTACAAATCTGCAATTCAATCGAACACATTTTCTATCATTATATGTTCATGCAATGAGGCCATTGCAGCCCACCCTTGAAAAATAGTTAAGAGTCCACCACATTGTTGGAGGACTGGAGTCACATGTGGACAAGAGCAGTTAAAGATGACCGATATTTTTCTCCAAATCTCAATACTGATCGAGATAGTTTTTAATGACAAATGCATGAGATTGTTTCATAGTTACTATTACTTTGACTAGATGCCCATTCCAGATTTTTGTTAATTTAAATTTATAATGAAAATTATATGTAATTACACGGAGGCATGGCATTAATATATTCAGCAACAGCTAAAAGTTTGACTTTATGTACCACATCTGATATTCCAATTTTAGTAAATTGTAACTTCTCTCCTGTTGTGTTTTGTTCTGTTTAACTGGATCAAATATTCAACCTTTGACGCCCAAAACAGAGCACTTAATGTATTCATGACACAGAAATATGAACAACTCAACCCAGTTCTTCAGGTGTATACAAAACAATTACTACATTTTAAAGTTTCGTTTTTTTGATAAGGCACTAAATTGCCCAAAATAACAAGATCTTAAGCAAGTTCTCTTGTTCAGTTTTTGCACCAAATATCTAACCTGATCAAAAACAAAATTTGAAATGTTTTGGTGCATTCTGAAATAAAATATGGAATAGAACCTTAAAAATAAACCTGGCACTTCCAGGTTTTTCAAATGGAAGAATTCCACTCTGGATTGTTATATTAGTCCAGCAGCACCTCAAGAGAGTCCAACTAGCTTACTGTTTGGTAACTTTTCCAATTACAAGAACTGTTCTTTTAAAATTAGCATACATATTGGGGTAATAAAGAATTCATGAGATTATAATTATGATTTGATATTCCTGAAGGTTAGTTCAATGAGGCAAAAGTGTCTTATTGCGAGAGGTGAAGACAGCATTGCAGGAATTTGTCTGCAGATCAAATTAGTCTGCATGTAATTCTCTAAAATCAGATGCACAGCCATAGCTTGTTATCAGAAAATCATCCCTTGCTGCGTGCTACCCATTACCTGAATGTTTGTTCACAGTGAGCCTCAGCTGGATTTTGTGTCCTGTTATCAGATTCCTGACAGATTTATTATTCAGTGTGTCATTTATCAGTAATTCCATTAATAGTTTCTATTATGAACACCATGATGTGATGGAGCTGGTGCAGATGGTGCTTGCGATGCTACTTACAGCTGTCACTGTTAAACCAGTGAGAATTAATAATGATTGACATCTCATATGCAAATCAACATAGGACAAGTGCCAGGTAGCTTGTGCAAAAAAACAGAATTTAGAAAACGGATGAAAACAGTTTGCACATTTTTACAGCATTGAAAGTATGTATTTAAACAATTTAATATATTTAAGATATCCATTAGTATTTAGCTGAAGTATATTAAACAATTAATTTCAATTTAATATATTGATATAGTTTATTCAATAATAGATATTCTATGAACCATACAGAAAATAACAACTGGTCTATATCCAAATTCTTTAGGCTTGGCTATCATGGTATGATGTTATGAAAATGTGAACATTTAAGAATCAGACCCTTTTCTCTGCTACATTAACCTATTTAAATCAAATGAGATAGCACCCTGTTAAAGTAATAATCAGTTTCCTGATATCACTTTGTATGTCCTGCATTAACATCTGTACAATAACACTGATCCTCATCGTAAGTCCCCAGGATTATGTGGCAATTGAAATGATATACTGTCAGTTAAAAACAGCTAATAAAGAATTTTGATTGAAAATCTTTGCTCTATTTCTGAGTAGCTTTAAAAGATTTAATTCAATCTGTCTACTAATAATCTGCTTTATAAGTATTCAGCTTTATGCTCAATTATATAGTTTACTGCAACAGCAAAGATACCAAACTAAACCTGTAGGCATGGCTCAGAATTTTGCTTGCACTTCATTATTGAGAAACAAATCAGTAAAAACTGCTTCTTTTGGAATGAATTGAGTCCTGATTTCGACCATCAACAGAATTGCCATCAATCATCAAAACATATTCTTGCATGCATATTATATGTTTAATGTAAGTGTTGTTAGGGAAAATACTGTCAATAATTTTGTGGTGAGTTACCATACTCGAACGAATATATAATGAAAGCAATTGCATGGATAATAAACAGATCTTGTTATTTCTTCCAAAGGAAGTGATGACCGCACCAATACTTATTACCCATCACTAAATGTCCTGGATAAGATGGCGGTGAAATTCTTTCTTGAACAACTGCCGTCCATGTGGTAGACATACATTGAAAATAACATTATAGATCTAAGTTAAGATGGTGTGTGATGGTATGGACCAACAAATTGGTTTTTCCAGCCTTGGCTGACTGTCTGTGTGGAGTTTGCACATTCTCCCTGTGTCTGCGTGGGTTTCCTCCGGGTGCTCCGGTTTCCTCCCACAGTCCAAAGATGTGCAGGCTAGGTGGATTGGCCATGCTAAATTGCCCCATAGTGCCCAGGGATGTGTATGCTAGGCGGGTTAGACATGGGAACTGCAGGGTTGGGGGAATGGGTCTGGGTGGGATGCTGTTTGGAGGGGCAGTGTGGATCTGTTGGGCCGAATGGCCTGTTTCCATGCTGTAGGGATTCTATGATTCTATGAACTCAGTGCTGGTCAAAAACAACCAACTATTTTAATCCCATTTTCCAGCACTTGACCCATAGTCTTGTATGCTTTGGCATTGCAAATGCACATCTAGATACTTATTAAATGTTATGAGGGTTTCTGCTTTTACCTCCCTTACAAAGTTAGAAGTCACACAAAACCAGGCTATAGTCCAATAGGCTTTTTTGAAATCACAAGCTTTTGGAGCATAGCCCCTTCACTAGGAAAAGTGAGAGAGTGTTCCGTGTGTTTCTCTCTCACTTCACCCGATGAAGGGGCTACACTCCACAAGCTTGTGATTTCAAATAAACCTGTTGAACTATAACCTGGCGTTGTGTGATTTCTGACTTTGTCCACCCCAGTCCAACACTGGCACCTCAAAACCATGACCATCCTCACAGGCAGTGAGTGCCAGATTCCCACCACACTCTGGATAAAAAAAACAATCTTGCGTCGCCTCTAAACCTCCTATCTCTTACCTTAAATCTATGCCCCCCGTCATAGATCCCTCTACCAAGCAGAAATATTCATTTCTGTCTACCCTATCTATGCCCCTCATAATTCTATAAACCTCAATCAAGTCCCTTTGATCTCCTCTACTCCACGGAAAACAACCCCAGTCTATCCAACATCTCTTCATAACTAAAACGCTTTGGCCCAGGTGACACCCTGGTAAGTCTCCTCCTCTTTGGCCCCTCCAGTACAATCTCAAGCCTCTTATAACATAGATTCTAGAATCGCACTTAATATTCTAACTGTGGCCTAACCAACATTTCATACAGTTCCAGCATAGCCTCCCTACTATTACATTCAATGTCTCTTAACCAATTTATCTACCTATTGTGCAATCTTAAGATTCTGGTGGACATGCACATATGTCCCTTTGATCCTTGGTGCTTTCCAGGATCCTAATGTTCATCATCTTTTCCTTTGTTGTCTTTATTCTGTCCAAATGCATCACCTCACACTTATCCTGATTTAATTCCATTTGCTACTGATCAGCCCATCTGACCAGCCTGTCTATATCCTCCTGTAATCTAAAGCTATCCTCCTCTCCACCACCTACCAATTTTCATATAATATATAAACTTGGTCCCCAAGCCTCCTACATTGAAGTATGAATCATTTATATATACCACAAATAGCAAAGGCCTCAGCACTGATCCCATCAGAACTACACTGGACACTGTGACTTGCAGTCACAAAAACACCCCTCAGCCATCACCCTCTGTTTCTGACTGCTCAGTAAATTCTGAATCCAATTAGCAAAATTTCCTTGAATCCCATGGGCTCTTAATACCGCCATCCATCTTCCATCCAGGATCTTATCAACCACCTTGCTGAAGTCCAAATAGTCCATGTCAACTGCATTGCCTTTATCTACACACCTTCAAAATTCAACCACATTGTTCAGGCATGACCTCCCCTTTACAAAACTATTCTGACTGACCTTGATTCATCCCCATTTCTCCAAGTGCAGACTAATTCTGACCCTCAGAATTGCTTTTAAAAGTTTCCCACCACTGCGGTTAGACTTATTGGTCTGTATTTTCCTGATTTACCCCTCCCTCCCTTCTCAGATAATATTGGCTGTCCTCTAATCCTTTGGCACCTCTTCTGTGGCCAAGGACAAATCTCTGTTTTGGTCAATTTGGTAGCTAGACAGTAACAGCCTTGTTTTCCCATGGGGCAAATACTTTTTTTTAAATTAAGGAATTAATTGTAGATCATTTAGCAGATCATTATATCATCAGGCAAAGTGGTAATATGAAAGGGAAATCATGTTTAACTAATTTATTTGAATTCTTTGAAGTAGTTGGAAGGAAGATGGATAAAAAGTAAGATGTAGATCTGGTCTATACCTTTCCAAAAGGCATTCAGTAAGGACTCATGGTGTAGGCGGTAATATATTAGTGTACGAGAGGATTTGTTATTAAAAAGGAACTACAGGATAATGACAAATGAGTCATTTTTTGGTTGGCAATCTATTACTTATGGACGATTGCTGCTTTGCCTCAACTACTTCCAATCTATATGGGCAAGTTTTGTTACAACTGGACAGGTGCTTATTATGGTCACACCTGGAGTGTTGTATACAGTTTCAGTTTACTACCTTAGGAAATGCATTCAGAATAACATTAGAAACAATTAAATGAATGATGAAGAGGTTAAGTTATATAGAATGATTGAGAAAGTTGACCTAAACTCCATGCAGTTTGAAGAATGAGAGGTGACCTTATTGAAACATAGAAGATCCTGAAGGGACACTATGGGGTGGATATTCAAAAGATGTTTTCCCTTGTGTGAGGGTTTATGAAGAGTGAACACAGTTTAGAAGTTTAGGGGTATCACATTTAGAAGAGATTAGGAGAATTTTGTATCTCTCAAAGCGTTGTTAGCTTGTGTTATGTTCTTGGCCAATGGGCGGTGGAGGCACAGGCAGAGAAGTGAAGGTGAGGCCACAACCAGATCAGTTATAATCTTATCAAATGCCGAAGTGAGGTCAAGGGCTAAGTAGTTTATTCCTGCTCCCAATTCTTATGTTCTTCTGACATCACTGCATTCATCCTTCCATTTTGACTCATAATTAGCCTCTGCTTTAGCCACTTTGTTATTCACGCAGTAACTTCTCCAGTATCCCCAATGTCAAGGCACTGGTAATACATGACCATTTTTGATGGGCAGGCCACAGTGTCTGCATGCCCGACATAAGACTCCCTAAAAATATGCTCTATTCTGAGCTCCATGTTGGTAAGTGATCACTTGGAAGGCAGAGAAAACACTACAAGCACACTCTGAAAGCCTCATTAAACAAATGCAACATCCTCACCGTCACAAGGGAATTACTTGCCTAGTGCAAACAGCAGAAAGACTGCATGGAATCTAGAACATCCCACCCACTCACCTCTTCAAACACAACCCGTCCTACTTAGGCAGAGTTGAGATTTTAGGACTGTGGTTAGCACTGCTGCCTCACAACGCCAGGGACCCGGGTTTGATTCCAGCTTCGGGCAACTGTCTGTGTGGAGTTTGTACATTCTCCCTGTGTCTGCGTGGGTTTGCTCCGGTTTCCTTCCACAGTCCAAAGATGTGTAGATTGGCCATGCTAAATTGCCGGTAGTGTTCAGGGATGTGTAGATTAGGTGGGTTGTAGAGGGGTGGATCTGGGGGGGTTGTTCTGTGGGTCTGTGTGGACTTGTTGGGCCGGAGGGCCTGTTTCCACACCGTAGGGATTCTATGAGTTCTATGACTGGAACACTCACCCACCCCAGAAATCCCCCCTTAAAAATTGTAGACTCCTATTTCCAACTCCTGTTCATCCTTGCCTCCATCTGGAATAAGATGCAAATGTCCCCTCCTATCATTATATAAGCTAATGATGTTAAGATAATGATAAAGCACAGTCCCCTTTTTTTATGTGGCAAGTGCCTTTGCTGAAGCAGATTGAGCGAATAGAGTAATGGTTGCATTAAGATCTTTGCCAGAAGGATGTCAAGCTATCTGCTTGTACTTCCATTGCTTCCTGCCTCTAAAATAGATTCTTGTCTCACTTACCACATTGGGGAGTAGGAGTGGGGAGGCTGTGAGGAAATCAGGAGTTTTGCCAGCTGGCATTGCTGGTAGCACACTCTGTAACATGCCTACTGCTAATACTGCTGTTGCCCAGCTCCCTTGGCTGCAATAAGCCACCCATATGGATCAAGTCGAAGGTTGGTTTTACACCTCACTGAATATTATCATCCATTGATTTTAATGGAAAAGAAAATCATGTAAGCTGTCAGGCTCACATTCAATTCTATTTCATCAACTTCCAAACAGTGAGTTACATTAAAAAAAACATTGAGGTCTAAAAGTGACCTTCCACCTGATCCCGTTGGGGGAGCTGGGTTAAAATTACTTCATACGTCTCTGAAGTATATATCTCTCTGTGAGTGATGAGGATGTACTAGAAATCAATGGCTAAAACACAGAGATTCGACAAGCATGGATATGATAAAACAAAAGTATCTGCAAGACAAACTCAAATGATAAGACAGTGCAGACTTCAGCTGCCAATCATTCTTTTCTACACACTGCAATATTAGCCCTTGGAATACATCAATATTGTGAGTGAAATTCTTCTTATTCCCATTCATAGTCACATTGATTTGTTTCTCTTATGAATTGAGAGCAGTGCATTCCTGTCAAAGTTTCACAATGGAGGCCACAAAAATGATCCATAAGATAAAAATGCTGCATTATGCAGCATTTTTTTTAACAATATGCATACCTATTGATCAGAGTCATTTCAATTGGGTCTAAACTATTATTTAAGGATTACTGCTGCTAATCAATTGATATCACAAGTTTCACATCAAAACAGTCCTTCGTTTGATTTGAAACTTTCAGTAATAGAGTGGGCTAGTAAAAACTTACAAACATCTTTCCACTTGGCAGCTACAATGTCCTGAGAGAATATGGATATATTTGAGACAGTTCTGCTTCAAGGTTGCATTTTCCAGTTTGCCTGATAAAATGCAAGAAAACTTAATTGTTGCTACAGAATTCAGGAATTTTATATGAAGGAGGCAGGAAATCACAGCTTTGACTGCAAAAAGGCCCCACCAAACCGCATAGAGATACAGGATTATTATTTTGAAGAAAATAATGTTTTGAAAGGAAAATAATACAGCATCTCTACCATGCAGAACTGACAGTTTTATTAGAACCAAGTACAACAGGGCTATATTGAACACTGTAAAAACATGTAAAACAAATAAAATAAAACACAATTTAATTTGTGCAAGATTAAAGGCTTTTATGTCAGGAATACAGCAGCATTTAGATGCTACAGAAGTTAAAACAGCTTTAAGGGAAGAAGAAAAAAGTAATCAGATTAAGAAGACCTGGGAGGAGAATAATACTGCTGCAGAGATTTACTATCAGAGATGAACCAAACAACACAGGATTTTACATCTTGGAGCAAGCAATTGTTAAGATATAGAATTGCTTTAAATTTAAATTAGAAGCTCAATTGAAACTGGTTGGTAAGCACAATAGTAATCATGGATTTTTAAAAATTCTTCTAATAGGCTTATTCTTTAAATTACTAAACAATTAATAAAAATGACTTTCAAAATGATGCCTAACAGCACTTCTAACTAATAAATTTGACTTTTTTTCTCTGTCTCAGTTAAAAAGCAGGGATACAGAGAGAGATATAAATAGAGAGAGGCAGGTTTCATCTCAAGTCTTGATCACCAAGAAAGGGGTTGGGGATTGGTTCTGATCTAACGAGTTGAGTTTAACTAAGGCTGACCTGTTCATCTCTAATATTGTACACTCTGATCTACCCGCAGTGGGATTCATAAGAAAATGAGAATCAGAATCATGTTCATTTTCAGACTTGAACAGAAATGGCTGGGAAAAATCAGCAGATCTGGCAGCATCTGTGGAGAGAAAGCAAAGTTAACATTTCAGATCCAGTGACCCCTCTTCAGAATGCATTCTAGCATTAAATAGTAGTAGATTCATAAAGGAATATAATAATTTTAGGATTACCCAGGAATAGCATTGTAACAATATATAAAACCTAATTAACTATATCAGAAATGGCATTATGGGTGATGTATTGTTCTTACATGATATGAATCCCATAATGAGCCATTGTACGTATCTGCAGCTTGACAAGCTTTGGCTTAGAGTTGTTGAGCTTCAGACACTGTGGCACATCAAGAAATTGCCTTGACACTATGTTCCAGGCAGTCACACCCAGTAGCTTAAATATTTCAAAATTGACCGCTGGTCAGGGGCAGGAGGGTGTGACAGGAAGAGAGGCAGGTAGAAGGATCCTGAACATAGGATTCGAGGAGCTTCAGCTCTTGACCTTGTCCAACAGGTATGAGGTACTTGCACCTTCATGGATGAGGAAAGAGGGAGGATGGTCAAACTGACCACTGCACTGTAGTCCCAGAAGCCATTCAAGTGGGAAGAGCACAAATAACAGAGATAGTGGTTGGGGATTCTATAATGTGAGGGACAGATGTACAAGATGATGAGAGGCATGGATAGAGTGGATACTCAGAGACTTTTTCCCAGGGTGGAAATGACTCTTACGAGGGGACATAATTTTAAGGTGATTGGAGGAAGGTATAGGAAAGATGTCAGAGGTGGGTTCTTTACACAGAGAGTGGTGGGTGCGTGGAATATGCTGCTGGTAGTGGTAGTAGAGTCAGATACATTAGAGACATTTAAGCAACTCTTGGATAGGCACATGGATGATAGTAAAATGTAGGCTATGCAGGGTAGTTTGATCTCAGCGGAGGATAATAGGTCGGCACAACATCGTGGGCCAAAGGGCCTGTACTGTGCTGTATTGTTCTATGTTCTACGTTCTATGTATGTTCTAGATAGCATCCTTTGTGAGCAGGATTGAGAGTCCCGCATGGTGTGTTTCCTATCTAGTGCCAAAGTAAAGATATCATGTGTCAGCTTGAAAGGATACTGGAGATAAAGGGGGAGAATGTGGTCCATGTTGACACCAACAGCATAAGCAAGTGTAGGCAAGAGGTCCTGTTTGGGGAATATTAGGAATTAGGAACAAAATGAAGAAAACAGGATGTCAAAGGTTATAATTTGCATTACTACCTGAGCTATGTGCAAACTGCAAAGAGATAAGAAGATTAGAGAAGTAAACGTGTAGCTAAAGGAGTGGAATGGGAAATGGTGTTTCATTTCATGGTGCACTGGCATCGGTCTTGGGACAGGAAGGAACTGTGCTGATGGGACAAACTTCACCTGAACTGACCTGGAACCAGGATTCTAACAGAAAGACTAAACAGTGTGATTACAAGGACTTTAAACCAGTTAAAGGGGGGTAGGGCTCAGGAGAGGCTATTAAAATTTCCAGAACATGTAAATAGACAAAGATGATGGAATGGGTCAGGATTCTAATGTCAGACACAGCAAATAAGGGGATGACTATGAGAAGGGGGGCATTCAACACAGGACTGATGATGTTTTACTTAAATGCACGCGATGTGTAAAACAAGGTAAATGAGTGCAGATTGTAATTGGCAGCTATGTTGTGGGCATCACAGAGACATGGTTGCAAGAGGATCAGGGCTGGGAGATAAATATGCAAATGTACACACCCTATTGAAAGGACAGGCAGATGGGCAGAGAGGGCCTTGTTAATGAGAAATTAAATTAATTCAATAGCATGAAGTGATATAAGGTCAGAAAGCATAGATTGTGCTGGGTAGAGTTCAGGAACTGCAAAGAAAAAAGACCCCAATGGAAGTTTTGTACAGGCCTCCTAGCAGTAGTCAGGATATGGGGCAGAAAATAAATCAGGAGATAGAAAATCATGTAAGAAAGGCACTATTACAATAATCATGGGAGACTTCAATATGCAGGTGGACTTGGAAAATCAGATTAGTTAAAGAAATACAATGCTGGTCCGAGGCAGTGGAAGAGCATCTCCAGGATTGCTTGGAGTCAGTGTACTCAGCAGAAAACCTAGACAAGTTTGCCATCAACATCACAGACTTCTTTTGTAAAAGCGTGGCGGACTGTGTACCAAAAGAAGTCAATCCGGGTGTTCTGCAACTGGAAGCCTTGAATGAACCGAGAAATCCACTCTGTGCCGAAGACCAGGCGCGCAGCATTCATGTCAGACAACCCAGACCTATATAGATCATCCAGATATGACCTTTGCAAAGCCATCAGGGATGCCAAGAGGCAGTACTAGACCAGTTAGAGGCCCTAACTGACCGTACAGACTCCTGCTGCCTGTGGCAAGGCCTAAATAACATAATGGGATACAAAATGAAGCAGAGCAAGATAGCGGACAAAGACACAGCCCTCCCTGATGCTCTCAATGCTTTCGATGCTCGGTTTGGGTAGAATGCCAGTGGGGCGGTGTCACCTGCCCCAACAACACCGGACACACCCATTCCCTCCAACACCGCCAGAGACGTCAGATTCGTTCTTCCTGAGAGTCAATCCAAGGAAAGTGATGGGCCCAGACGGAATCCCCAGCCATGCACTTTGATCCTGTGTGGACCAACTGGTGGAGGTATTCACTGACATTTTCAACCTGTCCCTCCTATAAGCCGAAGTCCCCACCTGCTTCAAGAAGACCACCATCATCCCAGTACCTAAGAAAGCACAAGCAACGTGCCTTAATGACTACCATCCAGTGGCTCTGACCTCCATAATCATGAAGAGCTTCAAGAGGCTGGTCAGGGCCACATTGACTCAAGTCTCCCAGCCTGCCTCGATTGTCTACAGTTTGCTGAATGACACAATAAGTCCTCAGATGATACCATTTCCCTAGCCCTGCACTCATTCCTGGAACACTTGGGCAACAAGGACACCTATGTCAAGTTCCTGCTCATCGACTACAGCTCTGCCTTCAGCACCATTATCCCCTCCAGACTGATCTCAAAATTCCAAGACCTAGGTCTTGGGTCCACCCTCTGCAACTGGATCCGTAGCTTCCTAACCCGTAGAGCACAATCAGTGAGGATAGGTAACTGCCCCTCCTCCACAATAACACTCAACAATGGAGCCCCCCCAAGGATGCATTCTCAGCCCCCTAATATACTCCCTGTACAGCCACAACTGTATAGCTAAGTTCCGATCAAACGCCATCTATCAGTTTGCTGATGACACCACCGTGGTAGGACGGATATCAAACAATGATGAGTCAGAATACATGATAGAGGGCTTGGTAATGCGGTACACTGATAACAATCTCTGTGTCAGTGTCAGCAAAACTAAAGAACTGATCATTGACTTCAGGAAAAGAAGGAGGACATGCACCACCCCCCTTCCTCCCCCACCCCCACCCCCCCAACCATCTACATCAACGGAGTGGAGGTTGAAAGGGTTGAGAGTGTCAAGTTCCTAGGAGGGATGATAACTGACAACCTGTCCTGGACTTCCCACGTAGATGCAACGCTTCAGTAGGCACAACAATGCCCCTTCTTCCCCAGGCATGTTAGGAAATTCAGCATCTCCATAAGAACCCTCACCAACTTTTACAAATGCACAATAGAAAGCACACTAGCCAGGGGCATAACAGCCACGTACGGCTCTGCCCAGGACCGTAAGAAACTACAGAAGATGGTGTGCACAGCCCAGACCTTCACAGAAGCCAACCTTCCATCCATTGACTCTATATACACCTCTTGTTGCCGCAGAAAGGCTGCTGACATGATCAAAGACCCACCTCACCCCAGTAATGCTGTCCTATAACCTCTTCCATCAGGCAGAAGATACAGAAACCTGAACACACACATCATCAAGTTCAAGAAATACTTTTTCCCTGTCATTATTAATGGTCACTCTAACTTCAAATAATGTTGATCCCATTAATGTTGATCTTGCTTTGCACACGTCCTGTGCGGTGTAACCTGTATGCTTCAATCTGTCCAAGTGTCTTTTTTCACCCTATGATCTGTATGTCTATGCCTACTATGATCTGCTGCAAACAAAGCTTTTCATTGTACTTAGGTACACGTGAAAATAAATCAAATCAATCAATCCTAAGAAAATGAATTTGTGTAATGTCTACGAGATGGTTGTTTTGGAGCAGATTGTTGTAGAGCCTATTAGGGAACAGGCAATTCTGGATTTGGTGATGTGTTATGAGGCAGACTGGATTAGGGAGCTTCAGGGAAAGGACCCCTCGGGGACAGTGACCATAATATGATAGAATTCACCCTGCAGGTTGCAAGGGAGAAACTGGAATCAGATATAACAGTATTACAATTGAATAAAGGTGACTGAAAGAGGAGCCAAGCAGGGAAAACGGTGGAGCAGCAATGGCAAGGAGTTTCTTGGGGCAATTAGAACAGCAGAAATTCATCCCAAGGGATAAGAAACATAAGAGGAAGAGGCTGACAAGGGAAGTCAGGGAAACAGCACCAAAGCCAAACAAAAAATAAAACGTGTTGAAGATTAGCGTGAAGTTTAGGGATTGGGAAGCCTTTAAAAGCCAATAGAGGACAACTAAAAAAACAATAAGGGGAGAGAAGATGAAGTATGAGGGTAAGATAGGTAATAATATAAAAGAAGATTGCAAGAATTTTTTTGAAATGTAAGTGGTAAGACAGAGGCAAGAATATACATTAGACTGCCGGAAAATGAGACTGGAGGGAAATAATGGGAAACAAAGAAACAGTGGAGGAGCTGGGTAGATACTTTGCATCAGCTTTCATGGTGGAAAAAATGAGCAGCTTACTAGAACTTCAAGAAAGTCAGGGGGAGGGATACATGTAGAGGCCATCACTGAGGAGAAGCTGCTGGGGAAGCTAAAGGTGGATACATCACCCAAACTGGATGGGCTACATCCTAGAGTTCTGAAGGAGATAACTGAGGGGATTGTAGATGCATCAGTGGTGTTCTTTCAGGAAAAATTGGAGTCAGGGAGGGTGTGGGGTGTGGTGGCATGGTGGCCAAGTGGGAAGCTGTTGGTCTTGTAAACTAGAAATTGTGGGTTTGATCTCTGGCAGTCCATTGGCTATCAATTCCTGAGCTAAAACTGTGCTCTATTGGGCTTTTAGGGGCGGCACAGTGACTCAGTGGATAGCACTGCTGCCTCATAGCAACAAGGGCCTGGGTTCAATTCCTTGGATGACTGTCTGTGTGGCATTTATATTCTCCCTGTGTCTGTGTGAGTTCCCTCCGGGTGCTCTGGTTTCCTCCCACAGTCCAAAGATGTGCAGGCTTGGTGGATTAGCCATGGGAAATGTAGGATTATAGGGATAGGGTGGGGAGGTTGGGCCTGGTTCAGAGGGTCAGTGTGAACTCGATGGGCCAATTGGCCTGCTTCCACACAGTAGGAATTCTATGATTCAGGGACGGTCTGGCAAATGGCTAATGTGACATCTGCATTTAAGAAGGAGAAGAGGTAGAAAATGGGAAATTATAGGATGGTTAGCCTGACCCTGGCTGTTGGCTCGATTTTAGAGTCTATTATTAAGGATGAGATTGCAGAGTACTTGGGAGTACATGGTAAAATAGGGCTGAGTCAGCATGGCTTCATCAAGGGGAGGTTAAGCCTGACAAATCTGTTAGAATTCTTTAAGGAGTTAATGAACAAGTTAGACAAAGGAGAGTTAGCGGACGTGATCTATTTAGATTTCAAAAAATCCTTTGAAAAGGTGCTGCACAAGAGACTGGTAATAAGATAAAAGGATCAAATCAAGGAATTGGAGTAAGGTACGATCGAGGATTGGCTGACTGGCAGAAGGCAGTGACTGGGTAAAAAGAGGTCTTTTTCAGATGGCAACCAGTGGTCTGTCATGTTCCACAAGGGGCAGTGTTGGGACTGCAACTATTGAAATTATACATTTATGATCTGGACAAAGGAACTGAGGGCATTTTTGCTAATTTTGCAGATGACAGAAAGATGGTTGGAGGGACAGGTATTGTTGAGGAAGCAGGGAGGGTGGAGAAGGACTTGAACAGGCTAGGAGAGTAGGCAAAGATGGGTCAGGTGGAATACAATGTGGGAAAGTGTGAGGTTATGCATTTTGGTTAATATATGATTAATATATTCAAAGGTGGATGTGTGCATTTTCTTAACTTTGATTGGCGCAGTGACAAGCTTTCAGGCACTTAAAACTGACAACAGTTATTTTGTTTCTCACAATATTTTCCCCAAAGATTAATGAAACGTGACACTTCACTCATTTGACTCCCACATGTTGCCAACAGAGATGATGGCTTCATAGTATTTTCACTGAACTGTTTAATCTAGAAATTCAGGTAATGTTCTAGGGGCTTGGGTTCAAAGCCCACCATGGTGGAATTTGAATTCAATTTGAAAAATAAAGTTGTAATTAAATGCCTAATGATAACTTTGAAACAATTGTTGATTTTCCTGAGGAAAAACCCGGCTGGTTCACTAATGTCCTATAGGGAGAAAAATTTGCCATCCTTACCTAGTCTGGCCTACATGTGACTCCAGAGCCACAGCAATATGGTTGACTCTTAACTTCCCTCTGGGCAATTAACGATGGCCAATAAATGCTCTATAAAGTGATGCCCCCATCCTGTGAATGAATTTAAAATGTACACAGAAAAATATTGGATGAAAAGCAAAGTGCTCTCAAGTTGTCTCGGCTTGTGGGCAAAATTGTTCTAACTTCTAAGGCTAAACTTTGTCAGTCTCATTGAGAAACGTAGTGATAATTGGAGGGACAGGTATTGTTAAGGAAGTGGGGAGGGTGGAGAAGGACTTGAACAGGCTAGGACAGTAGGCTAGGATGTGCCAGGTGGAGTACAATGTGGGAAAGTGTGAGGTTATGCATTTTGGTTGGGAGAATAGAGGCATAGACTATTTTTTAAATGGGGAAAGGCTTCAGAAATATGAACCAAAAGAAGGACTTGAGACTTCAAGATTCAAGATTCTCTTAAGGTTAACATGCAGGTTCAGTTGATAGTTAGGAAGGCAATGCAATGTTAGCATTAATTTTGAGAGGGCTGGAATACAAAGACAGAGCTGTACTGCTGAGGCTGTATAAGACTCTGGTCAGACTGAATTTTGAACATTATGATCGGTTTTAGGCTCCATATCCAAGGAATAATGTGCTGGCCTTAGAGGACATCCAGAGAAATTTCTCAAGAATGCTCCTGGGAACAATAGTCTTGTCATATGAGGAGCAATTGAGAACTCTGGGTCCGTACTCAACGAGGTTTTGAAGAATGATTGAAACATACAGAATGCTGAGAGGCCTGACTAGAACAGATGTGGAGAAAACAGCCTTTATTCTATGACTGCGCTCAATCTCCCAGTTTGTAAAAATATCCATCCTGAAAGTAACCGATTGAGCCCTGTAAGAATGTTGTATATTTGAATGAGATTACCTCTCATTGCAGAGAACTGGAGGGGATAAAGGCATGGATTATTTAATCTTTCCTCACATGAAGATCCCTCCATGGTAGGAATTAGCTTGATGAACTTCTCTTGCACTCTCTCTATAGCAGGTGTATCCTTCTATAAGTAAGGAAACCAAAACTGCTCGCAATACTTTAGCTGTGGCCTCACCAAGGATCAAAGGACTGCAGGAAGACCATCTTTACTCCAAAATACAAATCCTGTTGTAATAAAGGCCAACAGAATGTCTTTGAAATGGGCATTTAAATGTTACACTTATCTAATTGTCATCAATGAATTTTAAGTATTTTATTTGCCCATGATTAATATATTCATAGGTGAACATGTGTATTTTCTTAACCTTGATTGATGCAATTTAAAAAAAGCATTGAGAAGCTTTCATGCACTTAAAACTGACAACATTTATTTCGTTTCTCACAATATTTTCCCCAAAGATTAATTAAACATGACACTTCACTCATTTGACTCCCACATGTTGCTGACAGTGGAGATGATGGCCTCGTGGTATTTTCACTGGACTGTTTAATCTAGAAATTCAGGTAATGTTGTAGGGGCTTGGGTTCAAAGCCCACCATGGTGGAATTTGAATTCAATTTTGAAAAAGAATATTGAAATTAAATGTCTAATGATCACTATGAAACAATTGTTGATTTGCCTGAGGAAAAACCCGTCTGGTTCACTACCGTCCTTTAGGGAAGAAAATTGCCATCCCTACCTAGTCTGGCCTACATGTGACTCCAGAGCCGCAGCGATATGGTTGACTCGTAACTTCCCTCTGGACAATTAGTGATGGCCAATAAATGCTGGCCTAGCTAGTGATGCCCTCATCCTGCGAATGAATTTAAAATATACATAGAAAAATATTGGATGAAAACCAAAGTGTTCTCAAGTTGTCTCGGCTTGTGGGCAAAATTATTCTAACTTCTAAGGCTAAGCTTTGTCAGTCGAATTGAGAAACTTGATAACAGTCATTCAAATTATAAATGTGAGTTTGCAATGACAATTATATATGGTCAGTGTTACATTTATAGTTAGGTTACTGGGGGGTGGTATTGTGGTTATGCCGCTGGACGAGTAATCCAGAACACCAGGCCAATTTTCTGGCGACATTGGTAAAAATCCCATTATGGCTGATGGTGAAATTTAAATTCAATAAAAGAAGTCTGGAATAGAGAGTTGGCCTGATGCCAATCTTGCAACCATTGCCAACTGTAATAGAAACCCAGCTGGATCACAAATATCATTTAGAGAAGAAATCTGCCATTCATCACCTGGTCTGACCGACATGTGACTCCAGATCCACAGAAATGTATTGGCTCTTAACTGCACCTGAGACAATTAATGCTGGCCTAGCCATCAATGCTCAATGAATGAATTAAAGAGAGAGAGAAAAAATCCTCTTAGATTCCAGTATTGTGTGCACTTCCAATTCTCGCCACTGGTCACCAGGCTAATCGTACCATCAGGGTCCTGGCCCTCAGCTCTGGAATCCTCTCATTAAAACTGTCCTCACTCATGTACACCTTTCCTCCTTTAAGGCATGATTTACAAACTATATATTTGAACAGGCTTTTGGTCAACTACCTCAATATTTTCGAAATGTCAAATTTTGTTTTTTTTTAACCCTCCTGTGTTGCATCTTTGGATGCTTTACTGCAAGAAAGGTATCATAAAAATTCAGCTTCCCTTAACTTATTATTCAACTTCTGAATGGACATCTCAGATTTTAAAGTTAATGTTTATCTTGCTCTTTGTGCACTTTCTCTATAGCCATGACATTTTATTCCCTGCTCTGTTTTATTACCCTTATGTACTTTGTACGGTATGATCTGCCTGTACCGCATGCAAAACAAAACTTTTCATTGTACCTAGGTACATGTGACAATGATAAATCAAATCAAATCAGATCAAAAAACTCTATTGTTCATAAATAAAATTTCATTTGTAAGTTTATTTTGAGTACATTGCACATTTGTTAAAATATTATGCCTAAGTAAATAATAGCAAGAGAAGAAAAAGTTACTCAATCATAGAAGTCTAACTTTAATTCAAATATGTATTAAAATTATCCCATTGTAATTAGAGTAATTAGTCAGTGTGTCCATCAGCTTCTGTTAAAGGTTCTGTTGCAGAAGGCTATAAAGAAGTTCAGGAGCCAATTTATCCTGCATCTGAAGGATCATAGCTTTTACCCTAAACACATCCAACAATCATACTGGAACAAGGGTTGATTCTCATTGTTCATGTCACTCTTTTCTTCAAAATTCTTCAAGAGCAGATTTTGTCGTGAAGTATTCCAATCTGTTTTAATAATCCCTGCACCCTTAAAATGTCTGCTTTCTAAAAATAGCTATATCAGGCAAGGCTTCTAAAATGGATAACATTCTCAACTATAGCTGTATAAAATGAGATTGTAGAATCAACTCAAAAAAGGTTGTAATTTTCTGAGCTACTACAGCAGTGTGTGTCACTTAGCCACCTCATCACTGTTACCTTCAATTCAATTTTCCATCCACTTTGACATTGATGCTTGTAGTGGTTAACTCTTTAAATAGCTGCATCATGAATCTTCACACAGGCAATATAATTAACTACATCTTCCCTGAAATCTATTGTTGTTATTAAGATAATATGTGTGAACAGAATAAAAATACTGCTAACACAGTGCTGTCAGGTATGAATTGAGAAAGATTGAAAAATATAAATGCTACATGGAATAGAGGAACCACAAAACAGGTTTTACTTAGCATCCACCATTTATATTTCCCCGAGATGTTATAGAAGGACTACATCTCTTAGTAATACAGAATTAACTCAATCAATTTAATTTCTTAAGGAGGAAGAGATAAATTGAACCATTACAGAGACATTATATCCAAGGCAATGCAACACTGTTTTAAATGGCAGAATTTCTATTGAGCCAGCAGTCTACTCTCTGTAAACTGAAGCCTGTAAGTACTTAAATTGGCTGAATGCCAACCAGTCTACCGTCAGAAAATAATAAACAGCACATCTATTTTATAATATTTTGATACAAATTAAATTTCCTGCACTGACATACCAGAAAAAAATGTAATGGGCCTCCCAATTTTGATTATGCTGCAGAGCCATATAATTTCTTGTCACACAGTTTTGTATTTACAGATTTTCACCATTAACTTAAATTTCTTATATGCCCTAGTATGTGGAGTTTCAGAGTGGATGAAGATATCATATACTTGACAGCAAGAATAGAACAATTCTCATAAATATTAATCAACTATTCAATCACTGACTGTGCCTGGTGCTAATTCCTTTCTGCTATTAAAGTATTATATCAGGGGATACATTTCATGATGTGCAGAGGCTAGTGCCTTTGCTGAGTGAGGTTGAATTGAGCACGAGCTTTCAAACTAAATTTGCAACTCTAATTTTTTTTCATATTGTACAATTCCTTAACTTCCATAATTCTCTCTTCTGGTATTGTAGCTGAAAATGATGAGCATAATGCATGTAATGTAAATGCATACAGCATTTTAGTGTAATATTCTATTCATAACAGTTCCATAATTATACATTGAAGGTGATTATATACATTGTGGTTACGTGAGAGAGACTGAATAGCCTGGGACTCTTTGCTTGAGAAAACAGATCTAATAGAGGACTTAAAACTTATGAAGTGGGCTCGATCAGGAGAATACAACAAATAAGCTTCATTTGGTTGGTAAGCCAAAACTTGAGGTCACAAAGATAGTCACTTATAAATCTAATGATGGATCAGCTTGTTACCAGCTGGGACTAAGGCTAGGGTTTGCTCAAGGTGAGCGTCAATTCCTTCCTGACTTCAAGTGTAGAAGTGATGCATTACTAACAACACCATGCTGGTCCCTCACTAGAGTGCACTGGAAAGTCATGAGTCACTCACACATCCCACAGCGGGATTGAGCCTCAGTATGCAGGTGACATTTGTGACTGTGATCACTGGGAAAGTGAATTCTAAGTTATTGTTGAACCTTCTGAAGCATACGAGGAAATGAGTCATTCACTCAACATCTGGAAAACCAAAGTTCTCTTCCAATCAGCACACAGCTCCCCCATCAGTCAAGATCAATGTCAAAGTCCTGAAACACCTCTTGAGAAAGGCAGATATAGATGAATAAATTCATTGTTGCTCCATTGTACCAAGTCGGGCTTTGGTCAACTGAAAAGAAAATGTATTTGAGAAGTTGGAACTCAAACGTACAACAAAGGTCATGATTTACTTGGCAAGTAGTGAGTCCCTAGCTCTTAAATGCTGGGAAACCTACAGAGTGTATATCAACACAGTGGAAAATTAGCATCAGTGATCCCTTCACAAGATACCCCAAATCTGATAACAAGAAGGATGGTTTAACAGCAGAACTGCCCCACCCTCCACACAACCCCCCCACCCCCCATCACCATCTCAATGAAACTAATTTGTACAGCATTGAGGTGGTAACTGCTGTGGTTGGGACCTGCTGTTTGTACATCTGACACCAAAACAACTACTCCGTCACGTCAGGAGACCCCAGTGGGATATTAGAAATATTTTTGGGATGTCTTTAAGGTATCCCTGTAAAGATCCAACATCCCTGCCTCATCAAGGGAGTCCATAGCTTAATTCTGACCAAAACGGGGAACATTTATTCAGAAAGGCCTCAATTTAACATCTCATGTGAAAAGACAGGAATTCCAATAAGGCAGTACTTCTTCACTGGAGTGAAACCTTGATTTTCATGCTCAATTCCTGGAATGAGTCTTGAATTCAACACCCTTCCAATTTTCAGGGAAAAGAGAACTATCAAATGAGCAAGAGCTGAAGCATTAATCCAATTGAAAGAACCATGGAACTTAAGTAAAATTCTACCATTTATGTAATGTAAAATTATCAGCAAAGTAAGTCAGGCTGATGGCAAAACTCAATTAACATCTTCATATCAACAATATTTATAACAGCCATTGGTGCTTTTGACATATACAGATACTAACCAATGAACCTGAATTAATATTTTATATGTCACATTCAATATTTTACTTCCAATCTTTGTCATGGAGATTTCAACTCCCTTCATTTGAATGCTAATTTCCCTTGCAAGGATCAGAGAACAAACAACTTGAATGCTATTGTTTGTTACATTGATGTGGCATAATAAGAAAGATTTGCCTCCATCTGTGATGTACTTCCAATAAATTCAGTTGTGTTTCTGATAATGTACTTGGATTCCCTCAGTGGTTGCCCATGACAGTTAGGAGACATTGGCTTTGCAGAATATTAACTTTAAAGAATAAATTAAGCTATCACAAATATAAAATGGGACATAAATTAAGGACAGTAAACACTATTTAAAATGGATTACTGAATACCACTTCCATAATTATGAAGTACAAACTTTTTAGCCACATTTGCCTTCTTAAATCCTTCATTATTTATCATCATAGTGGAATTATTTGCTATATTCCAACAAACTTTCACTAATCTGACTATCTCTGTTTGCTAAATATTCATCAGACTTGCATTCAATTCTAGTGTTGCTACAAGCTCAGTTGGCTGTGAGGCGATGCAGAGTGATGCCAACTGTATGGGTTCAATTCCTGCATCAGCTGAGATCAACAAAAGGGCTCTCCTTCTCAACCACTCCCCTTGCCTGAGGTGTGGTGACCCTCAGGTTAAATTATCACCGGCCATCTCTCTCTAATGATAGGGAGGAGCTACGGTGACTTTACCTTTTGTCATTAATATGCAGCAAAAGCTTTCAACATTTGTAAAGTCAATGTGTAATAAATCAGAAGCTATCTACTTTAAGTAGAAAAGATACAACACTGAGTAGAATTAACATATTAGATTTTGACATTTTTGTTGCAGTACCAGGGTGATTACAAGAAATAATTGGATGCAATATTAAAAGCTGCATCAAACAGCCATGATAGAAGACGATATCATTTAAATTTAAGATATATTTCTTATGGCAAAATTATTTCTTAATAGTAAGACAAAGAACATACTTTTTATTACATTGGTTTTCAGGATGGTGGGGCTTATGGAAATTATACTTTGGATGTGAATCAAATAATAATTGGCTATTATTTTGGGAAGGAATTTACAGAAATTGCTGGTTAACTCTGACTTCAATGAGGACAGCAACATATGCTTTCACATCTGCACAGTGAGCCATCCAAGAGCATCAATTAACATAAAAGGTCACGTTAAGGGATGTAAGCCTCTGAAATAACATGTGGAAGATGGAGTCAGCTGTTAGTCCAATTATTAAATTGAAGAGTGCAGCTAACCAAACACAGAAAAGGACCATTCTTTTTGATTTCTGATGATGTAATTGATTGGATATATTAACCCTATGTGCTTCTCTACACAAATGTTGTCTGACTTGCTCAGTGATTCCCAGACTTTCTAGTCTTATTAAAGATAGAGAGCCATGAGAAACGACAAGCTTGCTGAACAATTGAGTAGGCACTCACCATTCCTTAAGTTAGTCCATGGGAAGATCTTACATTTAATTCTCAAAGATATGCTCTTGGTCAGCTTCAATATACTGGGAATTGAATATGCTGATTTTATAGCTTTGCATTTTCATTGAAAAACAATTTACCTTCTGGGAATGCAAATTGAAAAATCCTAGATCATAACTATGCTGGCTATTGATGCTGAAACAACTATTGTCATTTACACTGTCTCTATGGTTCATCTTTTATTTCCTTACTTGTCTGACCACATCTCCTTTTGCTTTGCAGCATTCTGAATCTCCACTGTCATTCATCTATTACAGAAATTTTTCTTTTTCTCTTTATTTCAACCTTTCTCTACACCGTATAAGCTAAAAACATGCAGATTCTCTCATACTTTTCCACTTCTAGTTATCTTAACATCTCTCTTTGGAAAAAAAAATGCAAGTAGCTTTGGTTAAAAGCATTACTTCAAGGTAGCCAAGCAGAGTCAGCATGGTTTTGTGAAAGGGAAATCATGCTTTACCAATCTATTGGTGTTCTTTTAGAAAGTACCATGTTTCATGGATACAGGAAAACCAGTAGATATACCATACTTAGTTTTGAGAAGGTATTGAAACAGTATCGTATCTTATTTTAAGATCATTGCTGATAATAAAAGCTTGCCATGTAGATCTTGGCATTTTGGCATCAGTAGAAGATTAACTGGATAACAGGAAGCAGAGAAAAGGTTTAAATGGTTCTTTTTCAGGTTGGCAAGATATAATGAATAGAGCATCACAGGATCCCATAGTTGGGACCTCAACTGTTTACAATTTATATAAATGACTTGAATAAAGAGATGGGGTTATGGTTGCCAAGTTTGCTGATGACTCAAAGGTAGGTGGGAAGATAAGGGTGAGGAGGATATAAAGAGATTACCTCAAATACAGGTAGATTAAGCAAGAGGGGTAAGTCTTGAAAAATGGAGTATATTATGGAAAAATGTGAATTTATTCATTTTGGCAGAAAGAATAAAAAAGAAGCCTATTATCTATGTGGTGAGAGATTGCAGAGTTCTCAAATAGAGAAGAAATTGTGTGTCCAACAGCATGAATTGCACAAAGTTAGTGTGAAGCTATAGAAGTAGTTAGGGAAGTTAATGGATTTTTATAATTAATTTTGGGGGGAATTGAATGCAAAAATAGGGAGGTTATGTTTCAGTTGTCCTGATTAGACTATGTTTCGAGTATTGTGTAACATGTATTAGAAGCACTGCAGGGAAGGTTTACCAGACCTGGAAGGTGGGTTGCCTTATTAGGAAAGGTTGGGCAGGCCGAACATAAGAGGTGACATTGATTGAAACATACAAGATCCTGAGGGGTGTTGACAGGATTCAGAAGAAGTGTCATATTAACATTTTAAGATGTGTTGAAACATTAACTCTGTTCCTCTCTCCACATATATTACTGGACGTGTTGAGTTTTTATTTCAAATCTACAACAACTGCAGTATTTTGCTTTCATTTGTAAATGTGGAAACTACGTTTTATCTTATTGAAAAGTCTAGAGCAAAGGCTCACTGTTGACAAAGTTAGGGGTCACTCATTGAAAACAGATGAGGTGAAAAAAGTTTTCATAAAATACCGTGAGTGCTTGGAATTCTTATCCTGAAAAGTCAGTGGAACCAGAGTCTTTGAATATTTTTAAGGTAGAAATGGATAGATTGTTCATGAGCAAGGGCATGAAATATTATCAGGGATAGGCTGCAGTGTTGATCTGAGGCTACAATCATATCAGCCATGATCTCACCAAGAGGTAGAATGTGCCTGAGGGGCTGAATGACCTTACTTCTATTTCTTTTTCATGTGTTCATAACCGTTTCCGATAACAGATTATTCCATGTCAGATTCCAATTACAATTTCACCTTTTATTTATAAAACAATCCATAATGAGAGATAACACAAGTATATTCAGCTTTTTCTTGAACTGCCTCTTATGCAGCATGAAACAAATTAATGGGGTATTTTGAGAGAATCTTTTTCCACTGGTGGAGATAATCTAAGAGAGGGGGCATAATATTATAATCAGAGCCAGTCCAGTCAAGAGAGTGGAAAGTGCCATCTTCAACCAGAAGTGCCAAATAGTTGATCAATTCTGGTCTTCACCTGCCTTCGGAGATGTTACTTCCAGCCAATTCATTTATTCTATATGATATCAAGAAATGCCTGAAGGTGAAGGATACAGTAAAGCTATAGACCCTGACAGCATCACCACCGTTGTTCTTAAGGTTTATTCTTCAGTATTAACTACCCCACCAGCCAAGTTGTTCTAATACAGCTACAGCATTGGCATCTGCCAGGCAAAGTGGAAAATTGCCCAGGAATATCCTGCCTGCAAAAAAACCAAATCCATTCTAGCCAATTACAACCCATCAGTCTACTTTCAATCAATAGCAAAGTAATGGAAGACATCATCAACTGCAGTATCAGGCAACATTTACACAATAAGAGCCTGCTCAACAAAGCACAGTTTGGCTTCTGTCAGGTGAATTCAGCTCTAAAGTTCATTGTGTCATAGACTAAAGACCTGCATTGAAGAGGTCATGTTCAAATGACCGCAAGGCAGCATTTGGCTAGGGGCGACAACAAGGAGCCCCAGTGAAAGCTGAAATGAATGAAAATCATCGATAACTTTCCACCAGCTGGAGGTATATCTGGTACAAAGGAAGATGGTTATGATTATTGGAGGCCAGTCATTTCAGGCCCAAAACATTGCAATGGGAGTTCCTCAGCTTCATGTCTAAGACCGATCATTTTCAGTTGTCTCATCCATAATCGTCCTTCCATCACAGAGTGGAAGGTCATGAATTGTGCAGGACTTGTTTATTTCACTGCAAGGTGCACTCTGGATTAGAGCACAAATATCCATCCTGCACCTTGGAGGAAATGTTGGTTAAGAAACAGGTCAGCTGCAATTTCATTCAATATTTCTCATGTCGCTTTGGCTTTCTCAATGTTGCACAGTTTCTAATCTATCGTGCTCAGGTTCACAGGAGGGAGCATATAAAAATTTTTAAAAAATCAAGTTAAATGGCACTTTTTCTTTGTGAGTTCAAGCGCTTTACTATCAATACAGCTCTTTTGAAGTGTAGGCCCTGCAATAATAAAAGAAAACCTAGCAGTCAGTTTGTGCTTATGCAACAAGGCCACATAATCAACAATGTAATGGTGAGATCATCTGTTTTGAGTGTTGCTTGAGGAATAAATATTGGCCAGAGCATGAGGAAAAATTAGAATTAGAATAGCTTTATGAGTACAGTGAAATCTTTATAAGTCACCATTTACAGTATAGATTCTTAAGTACAAATTCTTAGGGAAACAAAAAGTTCGAAAAATAAAGAAATAAAAGTTCTGAATAAGAGTCTTTCCAACCCAGTCCATGTGGAAACCTGCTTCCAGTCCACACCAGGCTTCACCTCGAGACTGGAAGTCCACGCTGAGGTCACACCAGGCAACCGAGAGACTGCCACGCCAGGCTGCCGAGAAACTGCTATGCCAAGCGTCCAAGAGACTGCCATGCTGGGCCAGGGGACCACCACACTGGGCCACCAAGAGATTGCCACTTTTGGCCAGGATACAGCTACACTGGGCCACCAAAAGACCGCCATGCAAGGTCTGCGCTGAGGCCGGGAGTTCAGGACATCATCATGAAGAAAGAAGGAAAAAGACACAAAAAAGGAAAAAAAGAGAGAAAAGAAGAAATAGATGGAGTGGATAAGCTCCAGCTGGAGAGTCCTACTTTACCGCCATCTTGAAAATTATAGGAAGGGAATTAAGGGAAGGTCAGGCCTGATGAACATGCTAGGTTTTCTTTGAAGTCCTTAACATTTATTCAAAATGCTGTTTTGGAATCTTTTATACATAACAAGGAGGGCTTTGTGTCTCATCTGAAAATTTATTTTTCCATCAGATCTTTTATCTTTGCAGAAACTCAAGGGCAAGTCAGAAAATATCATTATTAACCCCCAAATATTTCAGTTCTCCTTTTGCTTTGACTATAAATGTCAATTCAGTCTGAAATATAAACTATTTTGACCAGAAATGACCAAAATATTTTGGATTTCAAGGCCATAGATTCAGGGTTCGTAAGCTCTGTCCAGCATTTTGCCAGCATTCAGGTATAAACACCATCTTGGTTAAAAAAAAGTTGGCCTGCTTATAGATCTTCCAGAGCTTTAGAAACAAATATGTTTATTCCTCAATTCCCATTGAAAGTCTCAGCTATTTTGACAGTTGATTCCACATTTGCAGATCGATTATGTGAGCTGTGAATTTTGTTCCAAGTTTTTCAGTTTTGTAGGCACTGATCCTGAGCTCACTTCTGTAGTTTGGGTATTTTTGGGGCGATGTTCACAATGTCAGTTTGCATCCTTAGGGCTGCAAGTCTCTCAAGGAACTTTTGAAATATTGTAATAATGGATTTTCCAATTCATTTTTTGGTGTAAAATGCATGGATTCTGAGCCTGCCTTTTGTTGTCCTTTGCATAAAGAGTTAGTTGCTTGTGGCTTCAGCTGTGCCAGATATGCTGTTGGGTGTTCAATGCAGAGTTACTATATGAGATTTGAAAATTTTGGAAGACTTTAGTCAAGGCAAATATGTTTATCTGTACAGACAGTCAACTCTTAACAATATTATTTAATTTGGAGGTGTCGATAATATGATGAAAGGTGTGTGATTTATACATAATGTTAACATTTTTAGAGTTAAGATTTCAAAATAGTGGCATATGGCTGTTGGTTATTATTGGGAAATGAAAACTGGTTCAGGTAGCCCTTCTGCAACAATGACCTCAATCCAGTATATAATGGAGAGGTAGTGACTATGAACACCTGGGGTGTGAATGGAAAACTGTTTACATTGGTTTCAGGCAAGTAATATAGACATTCAGAGATATCGAGGATTGATTCAATTTTAGAAAATCCTGAGACTGAAACATTTTTATGGCAGTTTGAAGGAAATCTGAGCACTCTCCGAGAAGATTGTACAAGACAGTTCAAAGAAAACTCAGTCTTTTTAGTTGGAAACTGGTAGTTTTTGACACCTGCGAACCAGAAGTGTTTTGTTGGAAATCTATGGGTATTAAAAGCTAAGGAACTTTAAGCTTGCAGCTTCATGAACATTTATGTAAGAAGACTTCACAGTTCACAGGAAAGAAACTGGGATGAATTATTTAAGTCAAACTTGAAGATTTGATATTAAGATGAAATTTCTCCAGACTTGAATCTCAGTGATAGCTGGTGTCAGAAAGTAGGTTGAAACTTTGTTTTGCTGTGTGTTTTAAGATATTTCTAACTGTGTTCTACACCAAAATAACTTTTTCTATTGTCTTTTTATCTTTTGTACAGTAATGCTCTGTCCTGTTTGAAGAAACAGTGTGGCCATTTGTGACTATGTTTCGCTGAATGAGCACCACAATTAACTAAACTTAAAAAAAAAAACACAAGTAGATGATCTATCAAGACAGATTTTATTCCGGGATCTGACTTGATTGCAGCATAACTCCATTGTAACAGGAGTTTGGATGTTCTGGCCCTTTGAAATGTTATTTTTCAGTGGAGGGAGTTCAGAATTGCCCAGCCGTTAGCCTTTAGAATAACACATTTCAGCACCAGGACATCTCTGCAGGAGTTCCTCAAGGTGGGTTTCTAGGCCCAACCATCTTAGCTGCTTCATGAATGATCTTCCCTCTATCATAAAGTCAGAAGTGGGGATGTTTGCCGATGATTGCATAGTGTTTAGCACCATCTGCGACTCCTCAGGTACTGAAAAGGTCCAGTTCAAATGCAATAAGATCTGGACAATATCCAGGCTTGAGCTGCCAAGTGGCAAGTAACATTTGCGCCACATAAATGCCAGGCTATGACTATCACAAATAAGAGACAATCTATCCATCAATTAATCCCCTATTGACAATATCCTGGGGGTTGTCATCAACCAGAAACTCAAATGGAATCACTACATAAACACAGGAGCTACACGAGCAGGTCAGAGGCTAGGAATACCGTGGCAAGTAACTCACCTCCTGACTCCCCAAAGTCTGTCCACCATCTACAGGCACAAGGCAGGAGTGTGATGGAATACTCCCCACTTGCCTGGATGAGTGCAGCCCCAACAACACTCCAGAAGCTTGACACCATCCAGCACAAAGCAGCCCACTTGGTTGGCATTACATCCACAAGCATCCACTCCCTCCACTACCATTGCTCAGTAGCAGCAGTGTGTACAATCTACAACAAGCACTGCAGAAATTCATCAAAGATCCTCAAGCAGCGCCTTCCAAACCCACGAACACCTTTCAATCTAGAAGGACAAGAGCAGCAGAAGCATAGAAACACTCCTCCTTCAAGTTCTCCTCACTCACCATCCTGAATTGGAAAGATATCACCATTCCTTCACTGTCGCTCGGTCAAAATCCTGGAATTCCCTCCCTAAAGACATTGTGCGTCAACCCACAGCAGATGCACCTCTCCCTCTATTCCGTGTGATCTAATCTTGCTAACCAGTCTACTATGAGGAACCTAGTCGAACACCTTACTGACTTCTATATAGGTCACGTCCACCGCTCTGCTCTCATCAATCTTCTTTGGTACTTCTTCAAAAAATCAAGCAAAATCGTGAAACATGATTTCCCACACAAGTTGACTACTCCTAATTAGTCCTTGCTTTTCCAAGTACATATAAATCCTATCCCTCAGAATTCCCTTCAACAACTTGCCCACCACAAATGGCAGGCTCACTGGTCGACAGTTCCCTGGCTTTTTCTTACCACCTTTCTAAAATAATGGCACCACATTAGCCAACCTCCAGACTTCTGGCACGTCCCCTTTCGATGATATAAGTATCTCAGCAAGGGGCCCAGCAATTTTTTCCTTAGCTTCCCACAGAGGGTACACTTGATCAGGTCCCAGGAATTTATGCAACTTTACTCTTTTAAAATGTCCAGCACCTCCTCCTATGTAATATGGATATTTCAAGATGTCGCTATTTATTTCCCGACATACTCTATCTTCCATATCTTTCTCCACAGTAAATGCTGATGGAAAATAATCATTTAGTATCTCCCCCATCTTCCAAGGTTCCACACAAAGGTGGCCTTGCTGAACTTTAAGAGGCCCAATTCTCTCCCTAGTTACCCTTAACGTATTTTTGGAATGCCTTTGGATTCTCCTCAACCCGATTTGCCAAAGCGATCTCATGTCCCCTTTTTGCCTTCCTGATTTCCCTCTTACTGCATTTAAACTCTTTTAGGGAATCACTGGATTTCTGCTGTCTATACCTGCCATATGCTTCCTCCTTATTCTTGACCAAAACCTCATTTTCTCAAGTCATCTATCAGTGTTTTTCCCGTTCATATCTTGTAGACTTCAATCAGAACACCCCTTAACCTTCTAAATTCTAGAGGAAACAGGCCTAATTTGTATAATCCTGATTGGTATAATGTTTGATCAATTACTGATGAGGGCTTGCTTGTTTTCCCAAGGAAAGAGGCTAATCTCTTGGTTTTAATGAACTTTACATTCAGGCTTAGCTTGCTCAGCTGTTATCACCTATGTCATCCAATAAATTGTATGATATTGACACAGTACAATTCTATAATAAATCACATATTGTTTAGTTGATAAATAGTCATATTATCGCATTAAATTCATTGTGTTTGTTTTAAAACACGACTCCAGACTTTTGGAGCTGCTGCCGCATTTTGATGCATCACTGTTGAGTTGAAGGTAAATAAAGTGACCATAGTGTTACCAGAACACAGGGCTGCTTTCTGATTAGAGAGGGACTGACGGTAGTTGACCTGAGGGTCACCATGCCTTATTTGAGGGGAGAAGTTTAGAAGGGGAATCTTTCATGGTAACCAATGTGAGAACAACACTAAGTTAAATGTATCCACATTTCTTCAGACACAGAAACATTACGATCATTGACCTTTCCAATCATTAGGTCATCATGTAATCATTAACTTTTCCAATAAGGTAAACTTATTTTTATTTTGTTTCCTTTCATTTCATTTTATTTTGACTAAGTCAACAAATCTTATGTTAATACTTACATTGACCATTGAATAAAAGTTTTCTGCAGAGAATCATGTGTAGCTTCTTTAACTAGTATAATGGTAAGAGCCAAATGGCTACAGGTTTTTGGTTGGCACATAGAAAATGTTTTGTTTTCTGAATATCGTCTGCACCATCTTCAAAATGGCAGACCAGATGTTGCCTTCAGTTATGTGTTTGGCAGCACCACTTTGACATTTGAGGGATAATATTAATGGCACTCATTATGACATTCTGAATGCATAATGTGTTTATCTGCTAATACTCTAATCCAATACTTGTAAACTTAAAATACAGACAAAATTATTATGTATTAAGAAGACGGAGATGAGTTTACCCTTTTGTTGAAACTAGCACCTCAGAAAATCATTCGGCCAGAAATAAAAAATTGTCACAAAGTCTGCAATGACTAATAAGTGAATGTTGGCAGAGTAAACTGAAATAACATAAATATTATAAAATAATGAATAATATCAAAAACATGTTTTCATTCACAACAGAGCTGAAGTAAACATTTACAAATAGATGAGTTCCCGGATCAACCAAACTGACATATTGAGAACGTAAATTCAATGGGGCTCAGTGGGTCAAAACCTGATAAATAAAAATAAGAAAAGTATTCCTGACAGATGCCTGGTGAGAGAAATAATGAGCTCCTTTAGCTGTTAGCTGACAGCTACATGAACAATACTGGAGGCCATCTAACAAATTTGAAAACACTGATTTTACAGTCCAGTTACAATTCGGCTAACCACAGTGAGAGTAGCATGTGCACTTTTGGATACCAGAGCTCAAATAAAATGCGGAAGATCTAGAGAGCATTCAGTGTACATTTGCTAGGATGATGTCAGGGAATATTGCTTAGAAGACTTGAGGTACGAAGCATTTTCCAATAAAGCAGCAAAAGATAAGGGGAGATTTAATTGAGCTTTCGGAAACTATGAGAGGTTTTGGAATGAACATTGACAGGTCTTTTCCTCTTGTTATTTTTGTATCTTTCATTTTCTTCCCTTAGAGAACAGTGTGAACAGAGGAATGACTCATAGGCTGATTAACAGTTTGATAGGCTGCAACATAAACTCTTCTTCCATGTCTGTGTCTATCATAATACCAACCAATAGGGAGGTTAGAGCTGGTACAAAAACAGAAATTGCTGGAGAAAATCAGCAGTTCTGAAAAAGGGTCACTGGCTTTGAAATATTAACTCTTCATTCTCTCCACAGATCCTGCCAGAACTGCTGAATTTCTCCACCAATTTCAGTTTTGTTTCAAATTTTCAACATGTGCAGTTCTTTCATTTTACTTCAGGTTAGTGCTGGATGTTGTAAGATTATTTTAATGGCTTCTAAAACTTAAGTTTAAAGAGATGATTTCAGCTTCCACTGGTCACTTTGATCTACTGAACACCAATATCAATAAGTATCAGCTTTGGCTCAGTTGGTGTATCTGAATCACAAAGTCCTACATTCCAGTCCCACTCCCAGGTTTGGGGGTTGGTTTGGCTGGATGGCTGGTTTGCAATGTGGAGTGATACCAACAGCATGGATTCAATTCCTACCTAGGATGAGATAACCATTTTTGATTGAAGCATATGCTATGCGTGCTTGGTTTTTGTTAAGTTCCACATGGAGTAGAAAAGGCTCAGTCAAGTTTAAGTTCAGAACTAAAATAAAGTAATGAACAGTGCATGCTGGAAATCTGAAACAAAAACAGAAAGTGTTTGAGAAACTCAGCAGATCTGGCAAAATCTGTAGAGAGAGGAACAGAGTTAATGTTTCATGTCCAGTGACCCTTCATCAGAACTGAAAGCAGTTGGGGAACGGTGATATTTATGCTGATGACAGCCACCCCACTCCCCATGATCAGTAGAAATAACCCCCTTTCCCAACTGCTTTCAGTCCTGATGAAGGCTCACTGGACTCTAATCTTTACCTCTGTTCCTCTCTTACAGATGCTGCCAGGTCTGTTAAATTCAGACTAAACAAAAACCAAAAGAACTGCAATGCTGGAAATCAGGAACGAAAACAGAAGTTGCTGGAAAAGCTCAGCAGGTCTGGCAGCATCTGTGAAGAAAAATCAGAGTTAACTTTTCGGGTCTGGTGACCCTTCCTCAGAACCAGTTATATTGTTGCTTATATAAAGGCAATGTATCTTCAAGACCATTAAATGTGTTCAAGCCATTTGACTTTCTGGTGTGAAGTCACAGGGCTGTGAAGTCAGTGCACTTTGTCGTAGGTCAGTGGGCGATGTGTAGTGTTAAAATCATATACATTCTGTATGTAAGTCTGAGATCTCATAACAATGTAAGCAGTTAATGTTGTTAATAAGCATCAAGACGTCAGTCTCTATGAAAACCCAACCCTCATGGCATTTACAAGCAATCCCAGGTTGCAACTGGTTTTCATTCTGGCAACTGTTTGCAGGTCAATTTGTACACAAGTTGAAACACAGTGTAGGACAATATAAAGGAACTATTCGTAAGAACAGGAAATGTTCCGATGTTCTCTACAAGATCATGTTCCTAAGTATGAGGGTTCGAAAGTCAAACATGCGTAAATTGAGAACGCTTGTGGTGCGTGAGACCATATCATACTGGCAGTGATATTTGTCCAAATTGCCCCGCAAAATTTCACACCATCTTGACTTGAAACTATATCACTAGTCCTCTACTGAGACTGGGTAAAAAAAACCCGAAGCCACGTCACACCGGTTGAAAACCACTAATATATGGAAACTCTAGTTTATATTAGTTTTTGATGCATTCTCATGGACAATTAGGAACAGACAATAAAGGTTAGCCTTAGGCAATCACACCCCATGAAAGATAACAGTGGGATCTTGGTGTCCTTGTGCATGAATCATAAAAAGTTGGTTTGCAGATCCAGCAGGTAATTAAGAAGGCAAATTGAATATTGTCCTTCATTGCTCGAGGGATAAAGTTTAAAAACGGGGAGGTTATGCTGCAGAAATAACTCAGTGTGGAGCTGGAGGAACACAGCAGGCCAGGCAGCATCAGAGGAGCAGGAAGGTTGATGTTTCGGGTCGGGACCCTTCTTCAGAAATGGGTTATGCTGCAGCTGTGTAGGGTGCTAGTGAAGCCACACTTGGAGTACTGTGTACAGTTTTGATCTCCTTACTTGAGAAAGGATGTACTGGCACTGGAGGGGGTGCAGAGGAGGTCCACTAGGTTGATTCTGGGGCTGTGAGGATTGGTTTATGAGGAGAGATTGAGTAGACTGGGATTATATTCACTGGAATTTAGAAGAATAGTGGGGGGGGGGGGCGGGTCTTATAGAATCTTATAAAATTATGAAGTGAATAGATAAGATAGAAGTAAGGAGGTTGTTTCCACTGACAGGTGAAACTAGAACTATGGAGCATAACCTCAAAATAAGGGAAAGTAGATTTAGAACTGGGTTGAGGAGGAACTTCTTCACCCAAAGGGTTGTGAATCCTTGGAATTCCTTGCCCAGTAACGCAGCTGAGGCTACCTCATTGAATGTTTTTAAGGCAAAGATAGATAGATTTTTGAACAGTAAAGGAATTAAGGGTTATGGTGAATGGGCAGGTAAGTGGAGCTGAGTCTACAACCATGATCTTATTGCATGGGCCATGTGGCCTACACCTGCTCCTATTTCTCATGTTCTTATCTCCATTTTTGAAAGCCTTCAATTTCCTAGTTATTAGAGTACAATTTCCAGTTGACAAATTAAATTGAGTGCTGTGAAATCAAAATCATTGAATACCATCACCAGTGAAACACTGCAACACGCAACATAGTTGCAACTCATTGCACAACTGCATTGCACTGCATGACTGCAAAATAGAGTGCCCGATAACTAAAAACAGATTTTTGATCAACCAATTTGTTAAGCTTTAAAAAGGAAGGTACAATTTTAGGAATAGTATATTGGTAAGGCATTGAAGTTGCATTTTGAAAAATGATTGCCTCCACTCCCCACCTTAAAAATTCACTCTTTCCATTACAAATGTACAGTAGCATTTGAGTATGCTATTGGCAAGCTTTACTGCAAAAATGCCAAAGCTTCTTCCAAGTGACTTCCAAGGCTGCACACAGTTCTATCCTTTTCTGAAACTTTGGCGAAAGGGTGTTCAAGTAATGAGACCGATTTGAGTTTGGAATTCGTTTTTTTATTAAATTCCAGCTGTTGTTGGACCAATTTCTGTGCACTTTTTAAGGCATGGGTGTGGCTATCTGTCCTTTCATCCGTCCATCATAAAATTTTATAATGCCAATAAATGTTCGGTTTTCATCATATGATGTGAAATGTGACATTAACAGCTTGTAAGTGCCAGTTACCAGTGAAACATAATATTCATATTGATTTGGAGACAGTAAGGACTGCAGATGCTGGAAGCCAGAGTCAATAGATGTGAAGCTGAAAAAGCACAGCAAGTCAGACAGTATCCGAGGAGCAGGAAAGTCAATGTTTCAGGCCGAAACCCTTCATCAGGACTGGGGAAGGGAAGGGGAACCCAGAAGTAAATAGAGGGAGGGGTTTGGGGCTGGGGAATGGGTAGGTGGGATGGTGGTAAGTGGATGCAGGTAGGAGGTTTTTGTGATTGGTCAGTGGGAAGGGTGGAGCGGATAGGTGAATAGGAAAATGAACAGGTTAGGTCAGGTCAGGCAGGCAAGGGGGAAGGGAAGGACTGGACATGGGATAAGGCTGCTCCCCGGATGCTGTCTGACCTCCATATTCATATTGATGTCTGCTGATTAAAATCAATGATAAGGCTTTTTTCAAAATTGGCATCTTTTAATTATTTATTATTTTGATTATAAGAATGAAAAAGTCTTACAATATATCCATTTCAAAATATGAAAATAAATCATATTTGGTAAGATTTTCATTCTTGTACCAGAAAATATGAACTCGCAATACAATTAGATTACAGTTCATTAATTTACAGATTGGTATCAGATAAGGGTTTTGCTGTATAATCAATACAAATGTCAAATGCAACAAGACCGATGGACCAATCTGGTATTGTTTAAAATTTAGAGACAATTTTCATCAGTTTTGAAAACAAAAAAAAACCCAGCACACTTTACAACTGTAGAGTTGAAATAATGCACAGCATTTCAGAATAAGAACCGGAAGAACTGTGGATGCTGTAGATCAGGAACGCAAACAAAGTTGCTGGAAAAGCTCAGCAGGTCTGGCAGCATCTGTGAAGGAAAAAAACAGAATTAACGTTTTGGATCCGGCTCAGAAGGGTCACCAGACCCGAAACGTTAATTCTGTTTTTTCCTTCACAGATGCTGCTAGACCTGCTGAACTTTTCTAGCAACTTTGTTTTGCACAGCATTTCAGATTCTCTGATGTCAAAGGTGTGGGTCTTATCTTTTGGAAAAGGTCGGTGATGGTATGCCAGAATTTACCTATTCCCTTGGAGACAAATTTGCGTCATTTGTGGGTTGGGGAAGGGTTGGAATCATTTTTCAAAATGCAGCCTCAATTGCCTTGCCATTATATAGTTCCTAAAATGTTACTTACTTCTCTGCCAGAAGCTATCATCTGGCAACTAGAAAAATGGAATGTAATTTAATTAGTTCATGTCAATAAAACTCATTTTTCTTGCCTCTAGGTAGGAGATTATGGTCATGGACTGTTAATTGTTTGTATCCAAGATGAAGTTGGGCCATATAGAGACTCCACACAATGCTCATACCAATACACTACAGACCAATATAAAACAATAGCACAAAATATCTTCACTTGTATTCAGATAGCGTACAATAACCTGGCATGCTAGTATTTATTTGACATGTGCAATTCAAATAGGTATTCACAAGAATTGACTTTAAAGCTGATCGTTTCAATTTTTAAACTTGGTTATGATCCATAAAGAAACATTGCTGTCAATGCTGCCAATATCTTAACTGATGATGCCTAAAACATGCTGCAGGGTTTCAACTTAGGAACAATGAGAATTCATTACAGTTCATTAGAAACCAAAAGGTGTTCCAGTTTGGTATGATTAGTGGTATTTCTAATGAACAGAAAACTCACTAAGCTGAGAGTGAGAATTATAAGTAAGATGATGAGACTGATCATTTGGGTAGTTTTAGCAAGCTGGCAAGCTGGGCGTTATTAGGCTAAGATAAGCTTCCTTGGTGGGATAGGTACTAGTCACATTTATAAACACAAATGGTCACACCAAGTTTCTCTTTAATATATTTATTTCAAATAGGACAAAAATGCAGAAAAACTTGTACATGTGCATATCAAAATGAGATAATACACTGAAATTAACCTCAGTTATCTAAATTGCGGAATCACTTCCAACAAAAAGATATGTAATTTGCTCATGAAAACAATTCTGCTACCCTCACTGTTTGGACAAAGCAACACAATTAATTCTATTCTAGGGCAAAACATTTAATTTGTTCAAAACACAACATGTGTTAGAGCAATATTAACATCTCCTGTAATAAAGATAATTTTTGTAAAGTGGTGTGATAATTTGAAAACAGTTTGATCCAATTAAATGCATCACAAAGAGGAGTTTAACTGGGATTATGAATATTTCATTTCTTGCTTAGGTAAGTTTTAGACTCAGAAACAGCACTTTCCATCAAACCTATTTTTAGATCTTCTCATATTTTTAGAGTGAGTGAAGAACAGTTGTATAAAAACAATTGCATAATATGTTCTTATTATGGAATATCACAGTTAATCAAATTCAAATTTCAGTTAAAGTAAAAATTTTTCTTGACGTGTTCTGTTATCTTCCGTGACTTAATTGAAAAGCTGTTTTTAATTGTAAGAATAAGGGTATTAAACCAAGAAAACTGACAAAGCATCAATTCTATTTAAAAGTTCCAGTAAGTGAATGGTTAGGTGCAAGATGATTGATCAGATTTCAAGCTTTGTCCAAAAGTGAAGTTGCAGCCTGCTGTAGTAAAAATCTCATGGTAGAGTGGTAATGTCCCTACCTATTAGCCAGGAGCCCAGGGTTTAAATACCAACCACTCCAGAAATGGGTAGTAACATATCTGAATAAGTTGATTAGAAAATATTGTAGATCGAAAGGATTCCAGAGCTGGATAACCAGCCAAACTTATAACAAAGAAAGAAAAAAACGAGAAATGATCATTGTTTTACTTTTTTTTTATTGTATGCCATGTGGGGGCTGCCCATCACCAGTTGGTTGTGCACTCAGAGGCTTATAAGGCTATTTCAGAAGGAAGTTAAGAGTCAGCCACTTTGCCCTTGGTCTGGAATCACCTCTGGTTACACCAGTAAGTTCAGCAGAACCCCTTTCCTAAAGAAAATTAGTAAAGCGAACGACTTTCTACAACAATTGACAGTTTTACACAGTCACCATTACACTAGTTTTTATTTCCAGATATTCATGAATCCACATTTCATCTTCAACCGTGGTGGTAACTGAACTCTATATGTCTAGAACATGTACGCCTAGATCCCTCCGTATGTTCATGTATCTAAGGATTCTGCCATTTGCTATATACTTCCCTCCTGCATTCGACCTTCCAAAATGTACCATCTCACATTTGTAGGATTAAATTTGATCTGCCATTTCTCCGCCTGAGTCTCCAGCCTATCTATATCCTGCTGCGTCCCCTGGCAATCCTCCTCACTAACCACAGCTCCCCTGATCTTTGTGTTGTTTGTCAACTTACCCATCAGACCACTGACATTCTCCTCCAAATTTAATAGGATTATTAGTCCAATGACTTTACTACGACACTACCACCTCCTGCGAAGTTGGAATGTAAAATAAAATATATATTTGAGATGTATTTCCTCCTGTGTTTATGTACCTAAAAAACTTATTGCTTATTGTTTAACCACTTGCAGTATTACCCAAAGATGGAAGAAGTATGTACACGATGGCACCAGAGGCCAGCCACATATCATTCCACAACAAACTGAGCAGTGCTACCTCAGGAGCTGGTTCATGCTTAAACCATTACTTATTTTCCAAATATGGCTATGGGATGGGATGCCACACTCAAAGATTCATTGTCTGAGAGAATAAAAGGAACTGAATTAAGAGTAATTTTCAAAAGAGTATTGTATAAAATACTTGATAAAGGAAAAATAAAACATTTTTTTATATTCGCAAAAGACCAAGAGTATTGGAACTAATTGAATAACTTGTTGAAAGAGCTGCATCAGGCACAATGGGGCAAATGACCTGCTTCTATCATAATAACCTTACAGCTCCCATTTGGAGCATTGTCTTTCCCTCTGAGCATGTGTGTTACTTGAGGTGTTTCAGGGGAAAATATTGTATGGTGCAGGTAGCATACTTTAAGAAACATATTCACTGATGTTAATCTGTCTTTTTTTTAATTGAGGCCATCATGTTCAGACCTTAGACAAGTTAATTTCAAACTGGAATAGATTTTGTTACTTGGTAATTAGATTTTAAAATATCATAGTGACATGAGGTGTATAGTATTGAGTTTGTGTTTTATAATTACTGATTTATAAATTGCCTCAGGAATTGGACTAAGGTTTTGTCTGTCAGAGGATTGCTAATGTTTTGAATTTTCTGCCCCAGAGAACTGGGTGGCTGAGTTATTGAAAAAAATTGAGGCCGAGTTAGATTTTTTGATAAAGCAGTATTCTGGGGAGCAGCCAGGGAAGGGAAGCTGTAGACCTCATCAGGCTATACCAAATGTTGTCCTACAGCATCAACCAGGTCAACCAGGATCTTACTGAATGGCTCAGTGGGTTTAATGTTTCCAAATGGCTGAGTCCTGCTCCTATTTCTTATATTCTTATCTAAGGGAATAAAAACATGCAATGAGCTGGGAAATAACTAGAAAATATGCTATTCTATTTGAACAGATTGTTTCCCACTTGAGACTGTAGTCTTTTCACTCTCTCAGGGATTTTATCTCTAGCAAGTGTTTGGTTTTATAAACAGTAGTCAACTTAGACTCCAACTAAAGTTAGCATTATTATGCTTGTCATATATATAAATGATTTTGAGGAGGATCTAAGAGGGCTGATTGGTAAAGTTGCAAACAACTCCAAGATTGGGGGAGCTGTGGATAGTGAGGAGGATGGCCAGAGGATACAGCATGATATAAGTAGGCTGTGGAGTTGGGTGGAGAGATGGCAGATGGAATTTAATCTGACAAATGTAAGGTGATGCATTTTGGAAAGTGTAAAGGAGATGGAAAGTATACAGTAAATGACAGAGGGATCTCAGCATACAGGTCCACAGTTCCCTTAAAGTGTCAACACAGATGGATAAGGTGGTCAAGAAGGTATATGACATTCTTGCCTTCACAGGTTAAGGCATTGAGTATAAAAGTTGATAAATCATGTAGCAACTGTATAAAACTTTAGTTAGGGCACATTTAGAATATCACATACAGTTCTGGTTGCCACACTATCAGAGGTATGTGGAGGCTTTGGAGAGTATACAGAAATGGTTTAGTAGGATATTTCCTAGTTTGGAGGCTATTAGCTATGAGAAGAGATTGGACGAATTTGGTTTGTTTTCACTTGAACGCTAGAGGCTGAGGGGCAACCTGATAGATGTTTACAAAATTATGAGGGGCATGGATAGAATGGATGGCTAGGGCTTTATCCCCAGGCCAGCAATGTCAATTACTAGGGGGCATAGGTTTAAAGTAAAAGGGGGAAAGTTAAAGGAGATGCGAGAGGCAAGTTTTTTTTACATAGAGAGTATTAATGCTTGAATACACTGCCGGAGGAGTTGGTAGAAGCAATTACAATAGCAATGTTTAAAACACGTCTTGACAGATACATGGTAAAGCAAAGAATTGAAGGATATGGATCATGTAGAGGCAAAAGCTTATTAGTTTAGAAAGGCATGATGTATCGGTGTAGGCTTAGTGGGCCGAAAGGCTTGATCCTGTGATGTATTGTTCATTTTAAAACAAAGAACAGTTACTTTTACAAAGAAAATCTCTATTCCTTGTGGAATAGGAATGGGATTTAGAATCGGACCAAAGTAGTGATCAATAAATAATTGCAGTGCAGAGTTTACAAGGCCCAACTTCTACATGGTCCCTTGCTGGATGTGAACATGGATCAACTATAGGTAAAACTCTGCAGTTCTCATTTTATGGTACAAAATAACAATGCATTCCTTTCTTGTATATTGTTCTACTTGCAAACCTGACAAAGTGCCACTCAAGTTATCCTACCAGATGACAGTTCCAATTTGCTTCTTAAGAAGAAATGATATTATTTCCTGATTAAGCAAAGGGACACAAGGTATTGCTAAAAAGATTCACACATCATATTTGTCCACTTGTGCTCCGTGCATTGAAAAGCTCTCAGTATGGTTCCAATGCCTGACTTTTAACTCAACCAGAAGGGCAACTAAAAGCGCATTCGCCCTCATCTATTATTTCAGAAGAGGATGAGAAAAAAAATTTACTCACATTTATAAGCCCTCAAGCACCCATCTTTGGAATTTGGCAGCTTTGAGATGCATTTACTGCTGTTTTGTTGATAAACACAGCAGCCAGTTTGTACACAAATTCTTCCAAACAGCCATGGAATACATCTTTAGGAAATCTATTCATGACACTGCTGATTAGGGGAAGAATATTGCCCATGACCATCAGGAAGCCACCTTCTTCTTTTTTAAAGAGTGCAACAGGTATTTTTTGCTGCTAGCTGCCCTGTTTAAGTATCATATTCTGAAGATGGCACCGTTGACAACACAGTGTTATCTTAGCACTGTATTACAGACTGAAAAGAAATACCTTCCCTTTAGTATGTGTTTTCCACTCATCTGGAGCCTGATCTTTCATATTTCTGATGGTGCCTGGAATTGCTTCAATTATGTATGTTAGGTTGGTTTAATTATGCATATTCAATTCCAATTTTCCAATTTTTGGAAAAATATCGATCTGGATTTGTCCAAGTCAGAAATATGTTTGAGTTGGTGAAACACCAATAATAACAGCCACACAAATCTGCAAGATCAGCAAAAACTCTTCCTATTTTGAGTACAGTTCCTTCTAGGCAAGGGCTGTGTGAAGAAGCAAATAGCATCGACATATTCACTTATGAGTTTTTTTTTAATTCACTTGTGCCTAGAACATTAAACAAGATCCCTACTAATTTCTTACTGTAAAGCCATCCACTACAACCTTTACTGACTATTAACTAAATTGATCTCATTCTGTACGTGGCATCTTACTTCACATTTACATAAACAAATAATCCACCAAAGCAAATTACATTTCTGCCAATTGAAATCCATTATTGTTATCCCTGACTTGTCATTGTGTAATTACTTCCCAGCAAAAAGCAATTTTAATAACCATCTGGTGTAAACTCTGACAATAAAACAAGCTTTATTTTTCATCTATCTTACATTGTTAGATTTTCTGTAACATAAATCTAAAATTGAAAGATAACTAAACTCAATTAAATTGCTGTGTTCTTCTGTTTAACACAACATTACCAATCAGGCAACAAGGATTGTTAGAGCAGTAATGTTTTTATTGAAAGGAAAGACTATATACATACTGGGAAGCTATGTGGAACATGTCTGAGCTGTCAAATTGCTGCTCTGTTCTTTCTGCAGAGCACACAAAATGACACTTCACACATTGTTTTGTGGTGGATAGTTAGGATCAGCAGATTAGAATACATCCTCAAAGGTACATCACAAGCAGCACCCAATAGAAAATCCAAGATCTATTTTTAAGAAAAAAAATCTCCTTCAAACAATAATATGATTTGCAGGAATATAATATAATGAGTGATAGCTGCGATGGGAACATCCTTAAAGGTTATGGCACATGTTTGGGTTATGATCCCTTTTAGGATCAATAACTTAGAAAAAGAAAAGTGTTTCATTTTCCAGTGATTCACCAGAGGATACATGTGCCAGGATTTCAAGTTTTAAGACTTTTACTGAAATAAACTTTAAAAAATATAGCCAATCGGTAAATGTTTACTTTAAACCCCAGAAAAGGACTTGTGATTGAAATATAGTCAAAAATCCTACACCAGTCATATTTTATGCTGTCCTTTAACTAAGCATGTTGTTCTCCTAAAACTAGTCTAAAGCTATTTTCTGCCCTGATGGTTTGCTTCCAGCAAAGTAACTTCTGATCCTAGGTTTGACTTTTAATGTAAATATAAGAATTTCTTTCCCTCTAGCCATACTAGCTGAACTCTTCATTTCAAACGGTGATTCTTCAATAATTTATGAAATTATCTTCAGTTAATTGTTCAAACTAACAGGCATGTTTATCAGAAAGCATTACAAAATCAAAGACCTCATTAGTTACTTTTGATATCTCATTCCATGTCTATAGGAACTAGCATTGCAAATATTTATTCAACAGTGAAGAGTTGAAAACATGAATAAGGCAGCCTAATTTAAAAATGTGAATTTGGATTTGTATTGATGGAAGAGCATAATACATTGAGGCAGTCATAGCAAGAAAGATCACTGGATGTTAACTGTTCTACCCACCAGGTTTACTGATGCATTACCCAAGGACAGTGATAAAGTCAGAGTTATGTTCACATCGTAAGAGAGACAGTTACTCTATTAATACTATAACTGACTGCAGGGTGACAAATCCTGAGAAAACTTGCTGGAATCAGATTTATAGCCATAATCAATACTTTCCAGGGTAGGTACAAGCTGCTAGGGATGAGTATAAATCTGAGTTGTCAATTTGAGTAGATTCTGTCTTGACCTGCAGACTGGAGCTACAGATTCAGATAATATCTGTCTTTGTTTTATTTTGAAAAACAAAACAAAACTGGGAAATGGAGATCAGAACTGAGCAAACTGCTTCATTATGTATTGAATTGGAAGAAGAGCTAACAATTCTAATCGTTCATATAAGGCTTAGATATACTTTTGATTTGATGACAGCCTCATTGCTTTAGCTAAATTACAGATAAGATAATTTGTGCATTGATCAACTTATTTTATTCTATGATTTTTCTCTTATTAAATAGAACTGGAACTCAATTTGCACAACTTTGTCCCTTTTTATTTGCAGGCATCTGTAGCTAGATCTTCAGTTGCAATTTCCGTCAACTGCTCTCCAAATGCCCAGTTCTATTCTTACTCTCCCCTTTATGATTATAATCGTTGTGAAAAATAACAATAAATCACACTGGCATATACTTTTTTTTTCTTTTCCCACAAATGACTTCCGGTGTGTTGATAGATAAGATATATTGATATAATGACATGTGTGATATTCCTCTATAGCATTCTTTGATTCTAAACCTGCATTTACAACTGATGTGACATTTCCATTTCTTCAAAACTAGTTCAAGATTGGGAATGACAAAAGACCATTTAACTCTTGTGACACACTGGTCATCGATGTTCATGATCCTGTCCGTAAATCATCATTTTGTTGTTTTGTTGAATTAGAAATTCACCTTTCCATGATAGCTATTTTTAGATTGGTGTCAATGGGAGGAAAAGTAGTATTGGTAAACAAAGAAATGGTAGTGGAACTGAATAGGCACATTGCATCAGTTTTCACAGTGGAAGACACCAGTAACAAACTAGAATTTCAAGAAAGTCAAGGGACAGAGGTGAGAGTAGTGGTCATCACTAAGGAGAAGTTACTGGAGAAACTGAAGGTCTGATGGTGGATAAATCACCCAGACCAGACGGACTATACCCCAGAGTTCTGAAAGAAATAACAGGAGGTTGTAAAGGCATTGGTGGTGATCTTTCAAGAATCACTGGATTCAGGGAGGTGCCAGAGGATTGGAAAATGGCAAATGTAACACCCAGTTTTAGAAGATAGGGAGGCAGAAGACAGGAAACTAGATGCTGATTAGGCTGACTTCAGACGTTGGTAAGATTTTAGAGTCATTATTGCTGAGTCGAGTCATAGAGTTATATAGATTGGAAATAGACCCTTCAGTCTAACTCATCCATGCTGACCAAGTTTCCCAAAATAAACTCATCCCATTTGCCTGAGTTTGCCCTGTATCCCTCTAAAACTTTCCTATTCATGTACCAATCAAATATCTTTTAAATGGTTTAACTGGGCCTGCATCTACCACTTCCTCTGGCAGTTCATTCAACATACGAACCACCCTTTGTGAAAAAGTTGCCTCTCATGTTCCTTATAAATCTTTTCCTCTCACCTTAAAATTATGCCCCCTAGTTTTGAGCTACTCTAGAGAAAAGACCTTTGCTATTCACCTTATCTATGCCCCTCATGATTTTATAAACCTCGAAAGTTCACCCCTCAAGCTTCCATGCTCCAGTGAAAAAAGAGCCAGCCTTTCCAGCCTCTCCTTATAACTCAAACCCTCCAGTTCCAGTAAAATCCTTGTAAATCTTTTCTGCACCCTCTCCAATTTAATAATATCCCTCCCATAACAAGATGATCAGAACAGCACACATTACTCCAAATGTGGCCTTACCAATGTCCCGTACAGCCTCAACATAAAGTCTGAACACCTATAGTCAATGTTCTTAGAATACTTAGAGGACTTAGAAGTGCATGGTCAAATTGGGCTCAGTTTGCATGGCTTCATCAAGAGAGATTATGCCTGACAAGTGTATTAGAAATCTTTGCGGAGGTATTGAGTATGTAAGACAAAGGAGAGCCAGAAGGCATGATTTATTTGGAGTTCCAAAAAGTCTTTGAAAAGGTGCTTCAAAAGAGACTGCTAATTAAGATAAGAGCCCACAGTGTTAGTGGCAAAGTACAGACATGGATAGAGGATTGGCTGACTGGCAGAAGGCGGAGAGAGGGGATAATTGAGTCTTTTTCAGGATGCCATCCGGTGACTAGAAGATTTGCACATGGGCCCATTTTGGGGCCACAGCTATTCACATTTTCAATTAACAATCTGCATGAAGGAACTGAGGGCATTGCAACTATGTTTGCAGATGGCACAATGATAGCTGGAGGGAAAATAGTGTTGAAGAGTGGGGAGACTGCAGACGGATTGGGCAGTCTAGGTGAGTAGGCAAAGAAGTAGTAGATGGAATACAATGTATGAAAGTGTGAGGTTATGCACTTTGATCAAAAAAATAGATGCATAGGCTATTTTCTAATTGGGAAAGGCTTCAGAAATCTGAAGGACAAAGGCACTTAGGAGTCCTAGTTGAGGATTCTCTTAAGGTTAAAATGTCGAATCAGTTAGGAAGGAAAATGCAACGTTAGCATTCATTTCGAGAGGGCCGGAATACAAGAGCAGAGATGTACTGCTGAGGCTGTATAAGATCCTGGTCAGACTGCATTTGCGAGCAGTTTTGGGCCCCCTATTTCTTGGCTTTGGAGGGGGGTGCCTGAGGAGGTTTACAAGAATGATAATATCCCTCCTATGAAGGGCTTGTCATGTGAGGAGTAATTGAAGACTCTGTGTCGATACTCAATGTTATTTAGAAGGATGAGGGTGGGATCTGATTGAAACTTAAAGAATACTCAGATGCCTGGGTAGAGTGGATGTGGAGAAGATGTTTCCAATAGTAGAAGAGAGTAGGACCCAAGGGCACAGTCTCAGAATGAAGAGACGACCCTTGAGATGAGGAGGAATTTTTTCAGCCAGAGTATGGCGACTCTGTGGAATTCATTGGTGCAGAGGGCAATGGAGGCCAAGTGATTGAGTGAATTTAAGACAGAATAGATCTTGATTGGTTAGCAAATCAAGGGTTATGGGCAGAAGGCAGGAGAATGGGGTTGAAAAACATATCAGTTATGATAGAATGCTGGAGCAGACTCAACAGGCCAAATAATCTGATTCTGTTCCGATGTCTTCTGTGGCACCACCACTTTCTGAAGAACATATCTTATGCAGGTGAAGCTAACTCCCAAGGGAAACAAATTGCTAAGGTCAGAATCCAATGGGACCTATTATTATTTTTACACCAAATGCGAGCATATCAAATGCAATAGGATTGCATTGAAGTTATTCTGGACTGTTTGAGACCCACAGATTAGAAGTCACTGATCCAAATGCCACATTAACATCTCACATAACTTTAGGTTAGTGCACTAGGTGACAGCCCTCCATAAATTAATCATTCTGTCTCCACATTCCATTTGATCTGAGTAGTTCCAACTATTTCTACTTTAATGTCATAATTTCACAACATTTAAAATCCTTCTTTTATATTAGCATTCAAAATGTACTATGACTATTCTACCAGAGAGATCTTTGTTATCCTGATGAGGAAATTGTGGGAGATATTCACTATTGGATATAAAACAGAACATTGTATTGTGCTGTGCTCTGTTCTATTCTGCTGCAGTATTTTGACTTGTACAGTGTTGCATTGGACCATATCAAATTGCATTAAGTTGACCTGTATTCTGCATCATTGAGTAATGTTCTGCTACACTGCTTTGCACTGTCTGTATTGTATTGTGTTGTGTTATTTTTAGACAAATACCATGGTTTGATACAGTAAGCTTCTTTTTTTTTACAAATTATATTTCTCATTCTTGACCATACAACATAGTATTCCAGAACCATAACTTTTCTTATGATCCTTGAAACGGGACATTGTTTGTCTTATTAAGATTAAGGTTATTGAATTTATCCTGTTACCTTAATCAAACCTTGAGTGATCTGATTCCTAAGCCATTACAGGATGAAGCAAATCAAATTCAGGATATTTTATTGTTCACAGTTTTATTACTATCCCACCGCATGCTTTAACTGAATTTATTTTTGCATTTACCGTTACCTGAAAGTTAAAAGAATTACAATTGTATGTGTGTCATGACCACACCAGGCATGTTGTCCCAATGTTCTGTGAGCTGTTTTTTTTAATAACTCATTTATAACCCACCTTTTAATATTTGGAGTTTTTTATTTTTGGGGATAAAAGGAACCAACTGCAAAGGTTTAGTATTAAACAAAATGAAAAGTTAGTTTGTGCACAACTATTACTAAATGACATTTAAATTGAAAGGTATTAGTTGAAACAAAGATACAAAGATTTAAAGGAAGCAAGGAAAAATGTTAAATATAAGCAAAATGTTGTAGACTATTGGAAATCTGAAATAAAACCATACTGAAGAAAGTCAACAGATCTGACAGCATCTATGGAGATTGATAGAGTTAATAGTTCTGCAGAAAGAAAACAAACTGGACTCAAAATAGCAACTCTTTCTCTCTCCACAGATGTTGCTAGATCTGCTGACAGAATCTGTCTCTAGTATTGTTACAGGTCTAGCTTGCTTGAGGGTTCTTTATCTGAACTGGACAGTCAAAATCTTAGAACCAACATTTGCATTGGCTCTGTAATCGAATAGTCAGAGTTTGCCTTTGCAACTGCGCTCAGTAGGTGCAGCTGCCTGAAGGAGTAAGTAAAGATCCCTTTTCTTTACTGGTTGTGCTGTCACAACACCTAAAAATACTTAAAATCCTTTTCTGAAAAGCGTAGAGGACCCCTTTTCTCTTCTCCCCTCTGTGCCGGAGAGAAAACCAATTTCTTACATGCTGGTTTGTAGTTAGCTCGGCAGGAGGTGGTTCCCCATGTTGTCTTCACATGGTTTCCTAGGAACACTGTAAACATTATGGCTCCTCAGCCAGATTTCAATCAAACTCAAGCAAAATGGCTGCAGGTGTTAACATCAATAAACCATTGTTCCGCAAAGCAATGTCAATTGTCCTGGAATCCCCTCTGCTATCCTCCAGTCTCCTGCACAATTTCGTCACATCTTTGGAGGTTACTTTGAACAGTCCTTAATTTCCTTGAAGCATTTAGTAACCTTTGTGATTGCCTCCTAAGGCAACACATCTGTCTATCTGCCTTTAGCTGCAGTGAGTCAACAACCGAATTCATTGGCTTCTGGTAACCAATTTATAAGACACTGAGCAGTATCCTCCCAGCCTCTGAATGATGTGGAGGGCCATGATGAGAAATTTGATTAAAAAAAGGTAAAATGTCAGACAAGGCCTGCTTTGATGCCAAGAACAATAGCTCGCATTTTCCAACCAAGTCCAGGGTGTCAAGATGAAATTCCTGCCAGTCAACACAAGATACCTATTAGTGGGGATTATCACTTATTTTCAACTTCATTACTGTCACACCTCATCTTATTAATATGCAGGATCCCAGTCTCCTATCCAGGAACGTAATCCCCAAGAACTCCCGTCACAAAACTCTGAGCGTGTAGCTGGTGAGTCTGGCTCACCGCATGATCCTCTGCACCTATATCTTGGTTACTCTGTTAAATGTCTCAGGGCATGCATCATGGGTAGTGGCAGCATGCAATCCACATCTATGGATGTTGGTATTCAACAAGTATCAGCCTCAGCATACCATCTTGGTATATCTCCTATCCAATTACAGCATGCTTTTGCACATTAATGCTGCACTTTGGAACATACTGGCACCTTTCATCTAACTACTGCTGCAAGGTTACAGTGTGCGCAGGGACAGGCACCCAGGTGATGGTGATAGGCAGTCACCGTCACTGTGGATAGGACCAGTTTGCATCTCAGAGCTGCTTGCTCACTCACTCACTCTCTTCGTGCATCCTCAGTTTGAGGTAACGCAGATGTAGCATCGTCCCTGCTTTACCTTGTCTTCACCGATTGTGTTTTGCTTCCTCAGCCTGACCTTTAAGGCTCAGAGTGCTCCTATCTTGCCTTGTTGCATAGTGCAGGCAGAAAGCCAGGAAGCTCCTTAGGGTTAACAAGGTGTAGAGCTGGATGAACACAGCAGACCAAGCAGCATCTGAAGAAGGGTCTAGGTCCGAAACGGCAGCTTCCCTGCTCCTCTGATGCTGCTTGGTCTGTTGTGTTCATCCCGCACTACACCTTGTTATCCCAGATTCTCCAACGTGTGCAGTTCCTACTAGCTCCTTAGGGTTGTTAGCACTCATCGGTCAAGTGTGGATGTGTTTCTGTACATTGCCGTGTCATTCTCACACCTACAGCATGTATCAAATACAGGGCAAACACATTGCATGTGCTTCAACCAAACAGCCATGCATCAAGGTCAATGTGGAGTGGTCCTCAGTCAAGTCTTGTTAGTCATAAAGTCATAGTCATAGAGTCATACTGCACAAAAACAGACGCCTGCACAAAAACAGGTCCAACTAGTCCATGCCAACAATTCTCCCAAAATAAACTAGTCCCACCTGTCTGTGTTTGGCCTATATCCCTCCAAAACTTTTATATTCATGTACTTATCCAAATGTCTTTTAAACATTGTAACTGTAGCTGCACCCATCACTTCCTCTGGCATTTCATTCCGCACACTAACCACTCTCCATGTAAAAAAAAAAGTTGCCCCTTATATACTTTTTAAATCTTTCTCCTCTCACCTTAAAAATATGCTCCCTGGTTTTGAACTCCCCCATCTTAGGGAAAAGACCTTTGCTATTCTCCTTATCTATGCCCCTCATGATTTTATCTACTTCAATAAGGTAACCCCTCAACCTCCTATACTCCACTGAAAAAAGGTTCCAGTGTATCCATTCTATTTTTATAACTCAAGCCCTCCATTCCTGGCAACATCCTATTAAATCTTTTCTGAGCCGTCTCCAACTTAACAATATCCTTCCTTTGACTGGGTGACCAGCATTGCTCACAGTACTCCAGAAGAGGTCTCACCAATGTCCTGCACAACCCCAACATGATATCCCAACTCCTACACTCAAAGATCTTCTCTTTGACTCATTAATGATATTAAATACATTTGGCAATATTACTTACCCCTCCATTTCTTGATGTTGTTTTCTATTATTCCTACATTTTAAAGCTATCCTACATTTGTAGTATCTTAATGCTGTCTTTTATAACTCGAAGATGTAATGTTTCTACAGTGTGTAAATTCTGATGCCTTTAAAGCTTGAATTCTTGCATGATTTAAAAAAAAAGTTGTCTTAAAGTCTCTTCAACTATATTTTGGCAATGTTATAGAAATTTCTTTATCTGCAAGCTCTCAATATCTGCATTGTAGCAATGTTGCATTGTTTGCTTCTAACACAATCTTCATCCTGTAGTACATAACGTTGTGGTGTTTTACTTCTTTTAAAAAAATCACTGCCACCAAATATAAATATGCATTTCTGGACTGCTTACTGGGGTTTACCCATGTTTTCATATGATCAAAATTGTGGTTTTTAACCCTTTGGAGGTTTTCCCACTTACTGCAGCCAAGACGTAAGGGCTTAAGTTTAACTTGGATTCTCTCTTTGTTTTACACATTTAAAGCTAACCTCTGTGGAATTCATATGAAGGTCAGGGTTTAGAAATGGGTGTACTTCTCATTCGGTCTAGTTTGTGGAATAGATTTTGTGTAGGGAGGAGTATGAAGGCGGGGATTGTGTTTGTCTATCTACAATGTATAGTCTCTGTCTGTGTGTGTTTGTATCAGTTTGTGTCCAGGACACTTCTAATCTCAACGTTTTCTCTCTTTCCATCACCACCTCTCACTCTCTCTGTCACTCTTTTACTCTCAATCTCTCTCTCTGATTTTCACACTCTTGAGGAGAAAAATGTTGGGTTGGGATGAAGGACCTGGGATGGGAAGGTGGAGGGTAGAGGGATTAGCGGACCAGTCATCATCAACCACTGCATGAGAGCTCATCAAAAGGAGATGAAGGATGGAGGTTGGAATGGTTAGGGAATGGGATGAGGAAGGTGCCATCGATCTTGGGATGCCACTGAAAAGAAAGAGTCAGGGCTGGAGAAAGATGTTGGTTTGAGAGATTGGCAGAGGGAGTAACAGGAACCATCAGCCATGATGGAACACCATTCTGAATGTAGGAATAAGGAGGGTATAATCCAGGGCAGGCCATGTTCACCATTGAGGTTAAGAGGGACCTTCTAGATAGCTGTAAGGCACTAAATTCATCCTAGATTACATTCCTGCTGAACAATAAAACAGTCCCTAAGCGACTGATTTGATTTGTGACCCCCTTGTGACCCAATCAGCCCCCTTTCCTCTGTAGTACAAGTTGTTGTGACCATTTGAAATTTTGTATTATTGACTGGACGAATGCAATATTTTCAACAATATTCAAGTCTTGTATTGCTAAGCTATGATTTGAATAACTTTGACCTATATTTATTGTAACAATTCCTAGTCAGCATATTCATTTTCTGCTTTCTACCTTCTAATAGTTCAATATTTACCTCCTTTGCCGCAAAAAAGCTACATTACAATTGTGTTGTATTCTGAAACACGATTGTTCTATTTGTCATCTCGTCTCCCTTTCCACATTATTTTCAATTGCATTTTTTGAGTTGTGGCTCCAATTTCCTATTCCTGTATCCTGAGACAATTCATTAATTTTAAGTCGCTCATACCTTTGCCAAAAAAAAATCAATTCTCAACAAATTCCATTCCTTACTCCTTACAAAACCTCTCCAACCAATTCATAAATTCAATTATCATGGCCTGGTTTACAATTTCCAATCTCAGTCCAAGAAATAGCTCAAGCTTTTCTCTTGTGCAACTCAATTCTTCAGGTTGTTAACCATTTCCTTATACTTAGTTGTATCTTGAGCGTGGGACTGAGCATGGCGAGGGAGGGGAAAGGCATGGACTGAATGTAAGACAGTGGGAGGGTGGAGATTGGGTGTTGGTGGAGAGGATTGGTGTAATGCAGGAGAGAGGGCTTGAGATTGGGGTTTGGCACGACAGTCCTGAGCACAGAGGATTGTGAGGGGGCACAGGGTTCTGAATCTAATAACCACTTGGTGTTTGTCTCTCTCTCTCTCACACACACAAACACACATGACACACACGTACATGCGTGCACACACACACATACACACACACAAACACACACACATACACACATAAAACAAATAAAATAGCGCATATTTACAAATTACCATTAACTCAGGTTTCCCTCTTGGAAGGCCTATTGTTTCTTGGGTGGTTTTCATGCATTGAAGTTGGGCAGAGGGTCTTGTAAAATGAAGTATTTTCTGCAAGGTGAGTGGTTTCTCGTGATGAAATTTCTGGCAGGATGGTGGTCAGATGAACTTGGAGCTGGAAGAGGGTAGAGGAAATCCTCTCTTGGAATCTCCTGCTTACAAGGTATTGCTGTCAGCTTCTCTGGTTCAGTTCATTGCAACTAATTGCTGGGTTTGAGAAACTGTGTGCAAACAGATCCCAGCTGATTTTAAAAGCAGCCAACAACATGAGTCCTTCATCAGCCAACATCCAGCTCTACACTTTGTTTTCATGATAAGTCATTTTCCAAATAAGAGAGTTGTGCTTACATTAATTTCTAAGCCTGATTTGTGGTTTAAAACCTTAAAGATTTGAGACAGTTGCCTGGAAGGAATGGGACAATGATGGGGCCATCCTCCAGCAATTAAGTTTCAATTTCCTCTTTTGTTCAGATTCTCTGGCTTCAGGCAGACTAGAGCTTACATAGTCCTTCTGTGCTGTTCCATTTTTAGACCAAGAAATGTATGAATTCTCTGGAATGCCAAGGTTGAATTTGGTATTTACTGGTGACTTGGTACCATCTCTTGTTCAAGGGTGAAAGCTCACATGATTTGTAAAAGTCATTTCATAGTTTATGTCCATTCTGAAAAAAAGGTTCACTGAGAGTCAATTATGTGCTGGAGAATGACAACAGTGTTTTGTTTTTCACATTTCAAAATGGTGATGACTAACACTATTAGGACCTGGTTCACATTTTATACTCAGAATGTAAACTGATACTCTAAGGTTCTTGTGATGCCGTGGTAGTGTCCCTACCTCTGGTCCAGGCAGCTTGGTCTCAAGTCCCACCTGCTCCAGAGATGTGTTATAACCTGAACAGGTTGATTAAAAACATCTATAATACGCACTCAATCTAAGAGACCAATGAACAAATTTTCAGCTTTAGTCTCACAGCAAATATTAACTTTCGGTTGAATTCAATGTTTGAGATTTCTCTGTTTGATTCATGTGGATACAAAGACATCTCCTCAAAGTGTGCCTTACATTCTGATATTCTTCAGAAACTTGCTTTGACATTATTTTGGTGACTAATAGTGTATCTTTCTGTAGGGTTGGGAATTATATGGTCATCTTAATGGGAGGTGATGGCCTAAGGGTACCATCTCTAGACTATTAACCTGGGAACCTGAGTTCAAATCCTGGCACAACAGGTAATGAAATTTGAGTTCAGATTTTCTGGGTGGCACGGTGGCTCAGTGGTTAGCACTGCTGCCTCACAGCGCCATGGACCCGGGTTTGATTCCACCCCGGATGACTGTCTGCATGGAATTTGCACATTCTCCCCACATCTGCGTGGGTTTCCTCCGGGTACTCTGGTTTCCTCCCACAATCCAAAGATGTGTGGGCTAGGTGGATTGGCCATGCTAAATTGCCCGTAGTGTTCAGGGATATGTAGTTTAGGGGATGGGTCTAGGTGGGATTCTTTGAGCATAAGTGTGGACTTGTTGGGCCGAAAAGCCTGTTTCCACCCTGTAGGGATTCTATTCTTATCTGAACAACTAATCCAAACTGAATAAAAACCAAAAGAACTGCTGATGCTATAAATCAGTAACAAAAACAGATGTTGCTTGAAAAGCTCAACAGGCATGGCAGCATCTGTGTAGAGGAATGAGAGTTAACTTTTCAGGCCCGGTGAGGTTCTGACAGTTCTGAGGAAGGATCACTGGACCAGGAAGATTAACTCTGACTTCTCTTCATAGATGCTGCCAGACCTGTTAAGCTTTTCCAGAAATTTCTGTTTTAGTCTTAACTGAATTCCACTTGTTTTTTTTTGAGAAGTCAGAGAAACAAATTGATAACAGTAAAAGAGGTACTGAAGATGATAATAACTGAAAACATGCATTCCAACAAGAAACAGAATGTAATTTACAGAAAGAAAGAATATGCTTTGTTGCAATGCTGAAATTCGAAACGCCTTAAAACATGGTGTAGTATTGAATAATCTCGATTCATGCAGAGAGACTTGATTCCTGTGAGGTTTTGACACTTCCATACTTAATCATCTTCTTGCAGTAGGTGCTACAAGAATTGGCCCTCCTGCTAGGTACTGCTGTGCTAATTACACCCTGCATAGTTTCTAATTCAGTCAATCCTCAGGATTTCCTATCCTTCAGTTCAGTAAGAAATGTGTTTTGTAATGACATCACACAGAATTAAAGTACAAAACGCCCACAAAAATTATTTTGACCCGCCGACAAATCCAAAAGGCAAGTGGGTGTTGTGCCCACTTTGTCCATCACTGACCCTATTAACCTGATACCGATAAACAGCACCCCATATCCTATTGTAACATAATACAATGCTGATGCAAGTAAATCCAATATTTTAATAATAGATGCAGAACTATCTTCATTACTATATGAATAATTAACATCAATGCTGTTCTGCAATTATACATTGGAATATCAAACTGTCATTTTAACATAAACCAAAGAACTGCAGATGCTGAAAATCTGAAATAAAGAAAAAATTCTGGTGAAACTCATCAGATCTGGTAGCATCTGTAAGAAGAAAGCAGAGTTAATATTTCAAGTCTGGTGGCTGGAGTGGATGCTTATGGATGTGGTGCCAATCAAATGGGTTGCTTTGTCCTGGATGGTGTCAAGCTTCTCAAGTATCGTTGGAGCTACACCCATCCAGGCAAGTATTCCATCACACTTCTGACTTGTGCCTTATAGGTGGTGGACAAGCTTTGGAGAGTCAGGAGGTGAGTTACTTGCTGCAGTACTCCTAGCCTCTGACTGTGTAACTGCAGTGTTTATGTGGTGAAGCCAGTTGAGTTTCTGGTCAATGGTAATCCCCAGGAGGTTGATGGTGGGGGATTCAGTATTGGTAACACCATTGAATGCTAAGGGGCAGTGGGTAGATTGTCACCTATTAGAGACGATCATTGCCTGGAATTTGTGTGGCATGAATATTACTTGCCACTTGTCAGACCAAGCCTTGATATTGTCCAGATCTTGTCGCATTTGAACCTAGACTGCTTCAGTATCTGAGCATTCACAAATGGTGCTGAACATTGTGCAATCATTGGTGAACATCCACACCTCTGACTTTGTGATGGAGGGAAGGTCATTAAGAGGAAACCAAAGAAGATAATTGGGCCTAGGACACTACCCTAAGGAACTGGCATCTGATTGTTTTGCTGATACAATGACTGCTTCCTCACCGGCTATCAGTATTAGCCTTGCATTTTTTCGCTCTCCTCTCTTCAATCCCCTTTTGACAGTCCATGAATCTTGCTGCTTGACCATTATTCTGAATATCCAACTAATAATCAAAATTGTTAGTACCTTTTCCTGCATGTGTCGCGCTTGTCGCATCCCTCTATTTATTCAACGCTTCCGGAGTATATGTCACTGAACCCATATTCTGATTCACACGCCTGTGAAGGTGATAGCTCGCTCATGTGAGTTATGATCATTCACATTACCACCATATAGTCCTTGAACTGCCAAACTCAGTTCCTCAAGACCTCTATCATAAAATAATGAAATATTTATGTCACAAATTGGATTCATTATTTCCATTAGCTGCTCAGAGTCTAAGATTTTGACATTAATTCTGCTTAATCATAGAAAATGAACTTTAATAATTTAATTCCAATGGCTGTTAATTACTGACGTGCCATTATGAACCAATACTTTATCCAGCCTTACCCTCCCTTTTGTTGTATACAAAATCTCCTGAATTAACTTCTGGGCTGATAATCTCTTACACGACGCCTCATTCCTTTCTGAATCTTCTGCAAGGCCTCAGCCTTGAGGTAACTCATGCATGTAAAGCATTCAAAAGTGCAGGAAAAAAGAAAATAAATCAATTCTAGTATCTTCAAGTGAAGGAAGCACAGAAGGCAATTTGCGGTTTGGACCATAAAGTAATTGATAGAGATTGCAATTCCAACTATCTGAAGAAATCCTTTGTCTGAATGATTCATGCCAGGGTAGTTGTCAACTTGCAATCTGACTGAGCAGCTGAAACTATATGGAAAATTTAGTCAGTCACTACATGATTCCTTTTCAAAAGTACATTGCTGATGGGACTTTCTTGATTATGATGTTCACATCTTACACATCGTTCTGATCTTATCATGACAAACTTATCTTCATCATTTTTCAGAATATTGCTGGTGCTCCTAATCCCATATGTTTCTATTTTTTCCCATGAGTTTGTCTCTTGTTACCCTTTATTCTTAATAAATATTATTGTAAAAACTTGAAATCTGGTTGGCACGTCTACAAACTATGGAATGAGGATGCATAACCTGTGGTAACTACATTGGTAATGTCACTTGGCAAACAAAAAAGACTTGTAATGGATGGTTTAACACCCTCCAAAACATTTTTCATTAACCTCTTCAGACAGTGTAGAAATTTACATATGAGCACTGATTCACAGATCCTCACATTGAATGTTGTCAATTTATCATATAATCTATGAAAGTCATTTGAATTCCATCAATGGAATGTCTCTTTTCCAGAATCTCTCAAAGTCTGATTTTGCCTCATTGACATCTAACAGACCATCCCTCCTATAAAATACATCAAAGAACTCTAATAGAAGATCCAAACCTTTGTTGCAAGCCAATTAAAGTGCATTAAGCTTATAAAATACTTCACTTATGATTTTGTAGGAAGTGATAGCTTCAATGCCATTTATTATTTCTGCTTTAATATGCATATAACCCCTTTCCAATTATCCACTGTTTTGTTTTACTGAACGTACAGTTCAGATTTCAAGAAATTGAAATGAATTTCAAGAACATTGAAATCAAAACCCAAAAGGTCAAGTTTGTTTTCTACGATTTTCCGCAACATTGATTACAATTGTCGTTTTCTGTCTAATTTTTTTCTAGCTTCCAATCTTCCCCTTCAGAGAACCAGCCATACTTAGGTTTGTCAAAGGCAAGACTGGAACCAATATTCTTTAAGCATTTATTTATAGAGAGTTGCACATTGCTAACAAGGATCTCAGTCTATTTGGGTGCAAGAGAATCCCCAACTAATTCACACAATGTGCATATAATTAAACATAATTAGTATGCAATGTACAACTTGCTGATGTCCTTGCTGCCTGTTCAGCAAAGGAATTAACATTGCAGATGATGAAATATCAATGGGAAAATCACCTGCTAATTTATCTGCTAGCTGGATAAAGTAAAAAGTGCTCTTTATGCTTTCATTTAGACTGATCAGGAAGCAAACCCCTTGGCATGTTTTCTTTCTCAATGCCGACGCTATATACTTCATCCTCAATTCAATTACAACTCTAGATACCTCAGCGATTTTGAAAAACAATATAGATGAAGGGAAAAGGAAAAATTGTAACCTTTAAATCTCTACTTGTAAATTGCTTCAAAAACTTTAAAAGCTTTTAAATAAAAAATAATCATTAAAATAAGGGATGTCCAATTTATAGAAAGGGCAAACAATTCTTTCTCTCAGATGTCATCTAATATTGCTTGGGACTGTTTTGCTTTGCAATCAATCTCTGTGCTTTGCAAATCCAGTGTACTGTGTATGCTCAACACTTTAATGTTCACTGTGCCATCTGTGCAAAACATTCAATGTGCATTTATGAAATGTCTCACAATACAAGTAAGTTGAAGAGCAGATTGTACTTATTTCTTTACATGTTTATGCACAAGAATGCCTTGCTGCTGCTTTTTCCATTTGAGGTACGTAGGTGCAAAGCAATTTTGGTGCTTGCTAATTTGTAATTCATCACCCAGGAGAAATTGTATGCTTTGGAACTAAAGTTTGAATATTTTAACTACGTATTTTCCTTTAAATCAATAAAAATGTTAACGTGCTGTGATTTATTTTCTTTAACTGCCCGTTCATCATAAGATATGTTGCTGTATTATTCTTCAATACAATTACAGCGAGTTAGTAAAATAAATCTTATCTTTTTAGGATAGAAATTCAGTATTTCTTTGGAATATTATACTATGATTCCGCCATAATTATTAAGTATTGTTGTACAATATTAGCAACTTAGCACCATACAACACTTTTCACTGTAATTTGTAACAAAATACACACGACCATAAATAAATAAATCATAAAAACCAAAAGAACTGTGGATGCAAAATCATAAACCTATGGAAACTTATTTTTTTTCATATTTATTTATGGGATATGGGAGTCATTGGCTGGGCCAGCATTCATTGCCCAATCTTATCTGCCCTTGAGAATGTGCTGTTGAGCAGCCTTCTGGAATCACTGGAGTCCATGGATGGTAGGTGTACCCGTATTGCTTTTAGGAAGGCAGTTCCATGGTTTTGACCCAGTGACTGTGAAGGAATGGTGATATAAGTACAAGTCCGAATGATGTGTTACTTGGAGGGAAAGTTGCAGTTAGTGGTGTTCCCAAGTATTTGTTGCCCTTGTCCTTTCAGGTAATAGAGGTTGAGTGTTTGGATGATGCTATCAGTGGAGTCTTGCCGAGTTGCCTCAGCATGTCTTGTAGATGGTACCTGTTGCCTCTACTGTGTGATGATGGTGGAAGGAAAGAATTTTGGAGGTGATTGATGGGATGACAATCAAGTGGGTTGTATTGTCCTGGACAGCATTGAGCTAGAGAGGCATTTATAAGGCAAGTGGATAATATTTTATCATATTTTTGATTTGTGGCCTGTAAATAATGAACAGCATTAAAGCAACAGGAGGCAAGTCAGCCATCACACATTTCCTAGAGTCAGACTTGCTCTTGTAGCCACAGTATTTTTGTGTCTGGTTCAATGCAGCTTCAGGTCAATGGTAATCACCAGGATCTCAATAGAGAGGTCTTCAATGAGTAATTCCCTTGAATGTCAAGGGGAGATGGTTAGATTCTCTGCATTGCTGTCTCATTCAGAACTTCCAGGCTCACAGCAGTTCTCGTCTTGCTTCTGTCTTTTAGTGCACAGGCAGAACTAGGTAACCTAAAATGTGAGCGAGCAGTGTCCGCTCAAGAGGGTGGTACTTCAATGTCACACCTGCATCATATGTCAGCAACTTGCAAGGAAAACATACTTCATGCACTTCAAACAAATAATTGTGTCAAACAATAATTATTAAGAGCGTAAGGGGAGTAATCCCTAGTCAAGTCCAGGGGAACTATCATCAGTCAGGGGGTTCCAGTGCAGTAGGTCCCATGCAGCATCCATTATCAATTGCTATGCCCAGTCCCTGGGTGAGGTTCCCCAATTTTTTACAGTTCCAGATTGGTAACCTCAAATCATTACGCTCCTGGGTGAAAAGGGATAAATGGGCTCCTCTTTATACACCTGCACCCTTGGTTGTTTGCAACAATATTCATCAAAAATCAATCCCTTTCCTTCTCTCTATCTTTCTCCCAGAAGCAAATGAATTTATGTCTTGAGTTAACAAAGAGTGAGCTTATTAATTACTAAACATGAGAAGAATTAGTAATGGAACACACATGCACACAAATTTAAAATAAAATGTGAGTCCAAGAACATAAAGGTAAAAGAAAAACAAAGAAGTAGATTAGTCTCCAAATTGTTCATGAAGAGTTGATAGCTGAACATTACAGCAATTGTGGTATATGTAACAGAGAGTGTTAATTCTGGTAATTGAACAGTTGCTTTCAAGATCCTTAGTTTTGCAGGTTGTTTAAGGGTGTAATGCTTTGATTTCTTTTGACCATGATGAGTTCCAGTATTCAGGGCGAGTGTGAGTCCTATTTTATTGTCATGCTCCCTTCTGTTTGGCATACTAGCTAGCTGACTGCTATCACTCAGAATAATGGGATACCTTTACCTGCAACACAGGGGTGATCAAGGAATAGTTCTTTTCCTTACCATCATAGCATGGTAACACTCAAACCCAGATGGTACAAATTAGAACACTTAGCCCCACTAACACATTCCAGTAGAGTTGAAACTTTTTAAATCTGCTACACTTAAGTATTTTTCAAAGGGATAAACATAAAATGTGACCATAATTTGGGACATTATCCTCAGTGAGTGTCTTAATGTTGAGCATGGGGAACATTAGTCTCTCATCATCGTAATAGCCACAAAAGATCATGGTTCAATTTGTTTTGACTTTCCTCTTTCTCATTTGAAGTATTGTCATTTGAAGGTTTGTGAAATTTAGTGGGTTTCTTTCTACATATAGCCACTTAATTTATATATGCAGCTGTTTTTGAATGTATCAGCCCTCTCTTAAAAATGACATTTAGTATTGCAAGTTAAAAATGTCCAAAGTTCTTCAGGATTCTGACCTATAGCCATAACACAGTCCAGGGACTTGGCAAAAAACAGTCTGCCACTTGAGCACATCAGGCTCAGGGAGTCAGACATAGCCAGTCGGGGGATTAGCAGGGAGTCAGTTGGCGAGCAGCACAGAAATCAATCAGGACTCTCATCACTCATCTGTTGAGGCTATCTTTCCACTTCGATCAAAAGGGTGAGTGACTGTCTGAAAGTCAAAGGAGGTTATTGTTGGCCAATACTGACATGGGAACACAGGCAAGGTCAATTTTAGGGATTGGAGGCGACATTCTGAGTTTCAGAGTGGATGTGAAGAGGGTGTAGGAAGCAACGCAAATTATAAGAATGGGAGAAAATTGACCACAGGAGCACAGGGCACAATTATATGCCTGGGACTTAAGGTGTAAAGCAGTTAAATTACATATTGGATGGGAATGTTGGTCGGGACAAAGCTGATAGGGTTAACAGGAAGGGTAAGGCAGAAAGGAACATGAAGATTTGGGGAGTCACCTAGACTGAGAGGCTGAACCTTTGATTTGCTCTGTGAAGTGTTACCTGCATTGACTTCCATGCTCATCCAATTGGAATTCAAAATGACTGCCACTGCACCAGAGAGGGTGGAATAAGTGTTTCTTTTCCTCTGAGGGTTGAAGACATAGGTTATCACATAAGTTTGTATGTGAACCCCATGCACTGACTGACTGAGTTGACCGAAAGTCCTGATCACAATCTTGACCATATTATTCAACATTAAAAAAAAATCCTACCAAGCACAAATAATGACACTTGAACTGTAAATATTAAAATTGGTAGTGAAAGTCACAATCACTTTCCAAGATTCCATGGCCTACACAAGGTGCAGGAGCTGCTCATTTCACTCCTTGAACTTCAAAACTTGTATAAGTTATTTCTTCCATTGATACAAAACAAATGTGGTGAACCTACTGAAAAACTATCCACCAGTAGCCAATGGCCTCGTGGAGTGAGTGAACTTGGTTGGCTGGATAGCTTGTTTGCGATACAGAGGAAATGCCAATAGCACAGGTTCGATTCCTGTACAAGCAGAGTTCACTGTGCAAGCCTTGCCTGAGGTACAGTAAACCTCAGGTCAAACTGACACCAGTTGTTTTTCTCTCTCTAATGAACCCTCTGGGAGTATGGGGTCTTGATCTTTCTCAAGAATTCTGAGTAACACCACTCAAGCTGACACTTCACTCTGCTATTGCCTAAATAGTGAGGCGGAAGAGGAATTGGTCCTGTTCACTAGTTTGGCAACGATAGTCATTGCCACAGTGAATTATGCATGACATCTTCTTGTTCAGGAAGTTTGCATATTTATTTTTGAAGGAAGATAAGTGAGTCAGCTACACTTATGACGCCATTTAAAATCAGCAGATGTTTATGTGATGAATAGACTAAAATAAAACTGTCCAAATTTGCTTTCCCTGGCATCTTTCTAAAATTCATCCTTGTTTAAAATTCTTTTATTTTCGCTGTGTGCAGGTGCTTTGCCCAAGTCAACAAGCTCTGAATTCTATCTGCTGGAGTCCAATCTGTTCTGGAAGATAAATTATCAGTTACCGTTGCTGTTGATTGCAGATACAAATGTGAAGTACAATTATCAAATGTATTTCTTTCTCTTTAGTCTTTAGTACCTGAAGATCCACCATATGGCATGCCAAAAAATGTTCATGTGGCAAATTGATAGATTAAAGAATAGTGGGAAAATGCGGAGAAACTATTACGTTTTAGTGCCTGCCTGATTAAATAAAAATAATAATAAATAATAAAATCACTCATTCAATAAAAATAATAAGAGCAGAAAGCTGTTCTTTGAGGTAAAATCATTACAGTATATCTAATGCCTGGATTACTGGAAGATTTTAATGGAAAGAAGAAGACTTGTAATGGGCCAACAGAACAGAGAAAGGATTCCAATATTCTCAGATATACATTATTGATGGGTTTTGAGAGGAAGAAGAAAGCTACATTTCCACAGGAAATCAAGGCATACATAGGGAAAGAATTGGAAACAGATTGCTAGGGAGGTGAACTCTAAGACTCTGGTTCTGAGGGCTAGACTGCCATGTTGGAAATGGCACTTGAATGGTCATGGTCAGTGAATGTATCTTCTCATAACACCTCCTACTGACTGTACTACCAATCTTTCAAACTGTTCAATGCGCCATAGCCTCATCACTCACTTCCTGGATCAGGACTCATGTTTGATAATGACCTGCTTCACCTCACCCTCACATATGGAGCAATTCTGCCAATTTCAATCCTGCCACATGCAACTTTACATATCTTCACCTGTTCAGCAATGGCAGGTACACACTGTAACTCACTGACATTCTTCCTTCGCTTCTGCAGAACAAGGCCATACATAAGTACAAGGTGCAGTGCATAGACCTGGGGATGTTTGAGGGGTTGGGGTAGAAGTGTGATGCGGTGATAAGAGACAGCATTAACATTTTTTTCTCAACTGGGGGACTTCTGGTTCTCAGTTTGTTGCAAAACAGATGATAGAATTTCACCCTGGGAAATTGATAACTCCAGTAGCATAAAGCCATATTAAGTGCAATATCTTTTGCGTAAATCGTGTGATTGAATGTCATGTGACCAGGTGGCAATGGTCAGATTTCATGCTGCTAGAATCTTGTGTGAACAGACTTCCAAGAATACTTCAACCAGACTCGGCAATCATACTGAAGTCAGTCACTCACTAACACAGCTTACATCCCATTAGTTTCTGGAGGTCATGCTGAGCTATTTTAATGTCTTATACAACCATGCCATTAATCATTGATGTACTGTAAACCATCACACCCTTCTACAAGTCTCTTTGTGAAGCAATTTTTTTTTCAAATTCCAGTCGAAATCCAATCTAACCGGCGATCATTTGTATCCATTAGGACAGACCTCCCCTGTTGAGTAAAGGCTAACACGGATCAGCAGGGTTCTAATAATGTGATGGATTGAGCCCTTCTTAACTGCTGTCAGTTCCATTGCACTTTATGGGAGACTTGGCCTAACAGCAGACCCAGTGGCAGGCTGCAGCATTAAGTATATGAGTCCCATATGTCAGTCCACGCATGGAAATGAACTCAGACTTGAGATAGAACAGGTGGTTCTGACCCGAGTTGACAAAATATGTCGCACAAGTGGCAAATGATAAGATGCATGAACATGCTTTTTGAGAGCTGTAGATTTGACAGTGATGCAGTTGGAGAAACACAGTTCTTTTACAATTCCAATGATACAATTTCCATTAATAAATTCCATATTGTTAAACAAGTTGTCTGCATATATTTGTTTTTGAAATCTGATGAACCGTGTTTAAAGGGAGTTTGAATTCTTTAAAAGTTTAAGAGTTACACACAGTAACATAACAGCACCATTTGAAATGGATTCTTTGATGTCTTATTGTGCTCATTAGCCAATTTCAGCATTAGGTAAGATACAGTTTGGTTGCATGAAAATCTTACTTTATTTTGTGTACAAAGTGTGTCCTGCTTTCAATATTTCAAATTTTTAATAAGTGATGGAAGAGTTTTCAAGGGTTTCAAGGAGAACGGATACAAAAGGTAGAAAAAAACTATTTTCTTTGTTTGCAGTATCTAGAAATATGGAGCTTAGCCTAAAAAATAGAGTCAGATCTTTCATGATCAAAGGTAGAAAGTATTTCTATGTGTAAAAGATGTAGAATTCTAGAAATGGTAATTGATGATTGATCAATTATAAAATGCAAATCTGAACTTGAAAGATTTCTGGCATCTGAAATTATTAAGGCCTATGGAAAAAGGCAAATTTGTGGCATTTGTTCAAAAGTATGTCAGTTTACGAGGCATTCTCACCAGGAACAGAAGGTTCTGGGTTCAAGTCCCACTCAAGAACATGAGCATAAAAACCATGTTGAACTCCAATGCATTTGTTACAATTGACCTGAGTGACATTTCCCAATTCATCACAGTTCCAGACAGAAAATCCCAAACTGTTTAATGCCCGGGAAAGGAGAGATGATCTGGCTCCCCTTCTTTATTTAGCTACCCCCTTGGCTAGTGGCAGCAAAGTCCCAGAACGACGCAGGTAGTGAGTCCTGGGTAGAGAACGGCGGGAGCAGTGGGGAAGGTAGTCCTGGAACTTACCTTGGAGCAGCTGAGAGTTGGTACGGAGCAGAGTGGGGACGGCTGAGGGACTGGGGTCTGGCATGGTCAGTCCGACCACATGCTGAGGCCTTGTGCTGAATTGCTACAATGTAATGTTTATTTGAAACTTTTTACCTGACTATAATGTCAATCCTTTAACAATGTCTTATTTCTAACTTTTTTTTAAACTCTTCAAAATAAAGCAACTACTCCTCGTTAATATCCGAGGTATGTACTTACGTACTCATACCTAAGATGGCACCATAAGAGGCAGACATTGTAAAAGCTTTCCACTGTACTCTTACAATGGAGTACATGTGACAATAAAGGATATTCTATTCTAAGGTTAACTTAAAATAAAAGACCCTTCTCCCTGTGCTCTCGGGAAATAGACTTTTTTTTAATTCAATCACGGGATGAGGGAGTTGCTGTCTAGGCCAGATTTTATTGCCCATCCCTAATTGCCCGGAAAGCAGTTAAAAGTCAACCACATTGTTGTGGTTCTGGAATCACACGTATGCTAGACCAGGTAAGGATAGTAGTTTCCGTCTCTAAAGGACATTAGTGAACCAGACAATCGACAATCAATTCATGGTCATCATTAGACTCTTAATTCCAGTTTTTTTTTATTGAATTCAAATTCTACTTCTACCCTGCAGGATTTGAATCCCAATCCCTAGAATATTAACAATTTAAAGACATTCTTCTCACTCTGGTTCTGCAAATCAGTTTTTAAAGGAAACAGGACATAAAAGGCTCTTTCTCCCCCTGAATGCTGCAATTCAAGAGAGACATCGTTACTACAGAATCTCAGCCAATTATCTCAATCAGAGATAGTAGGAACTGCAGATGCTGGAGAATCCGAGACAACAAGGTGCAGAGCTGGATGAACACAGCAGGCCAAGCAGCATCATAGGAGCAGAGAGGCTGACGTTTCGGGCCTAGACCCTTCATCTGATGAAGGGTCTAGGCCCGAAACGTCAATTATCTCAATTAGACTGGATTACCAGTCTAGCAATAATATCATTAGGCTATTGCCTTACCAACATTGCAACAGATGCACTGCAGAAATTCACCTAAGATCCTGAGACAGCACCTGCCAAACTTCCACCTAGAAGGACGAGGGCATCAAACATATGGGAACACCACCACCTCCAAGTTCCCCACCAAGTCACTCACCATCCTGACTTGGAAATATATCACCATTCCTTCATTGTTGCTGGGTCAAAATCCTAGCATTGTGGGTCAACCCACAGCAGGAGGACCACAGTGGTTCAAGAAGGCAGCTCACCACCACATTCTTAAGGGCAGCTAGGGATGGGCAATAAATGCTGGCCAGCCAGCAATGCCCACATCCCACAAATGAATAGAAAAAAAGAGATTTTACTTCAAAGGTGTTTGTTGGTGTTTTGAGATGTCTTGTGAGCAGAACTATATGAACAGAAGTCTTCTATTCTTTTGGCTACAAATCAGCCATCATTTTGGTGAATGATTTTACAGACACAAAGGACTAACTGACCTTTTCCTAAGTTCCTATGAGCTAATCTATTTGTTTTAGATGGTTAGAGAGAAAGGACAAAGGAACTTAACATGAATGCATGAAGTACACCTACATAAATCTACTACAATCTAATTTCAAAGCATAATGGTCAACCTATCACAAGAAGGATATCACTTGTCCTAACAATAAGGGAAAGGATAAATTGAAAATATTATCAAGTCAAATGTTTCACAATATGGTCTAAACATTTTACTGGAACATATTTTAAAACCAATTTATTCTGAATTTCAATAAGTTAATTTAAAAAAGATGGAAAATATGTAAGAAAAAAATTTCAGTTGAAAATGTTATACATGTGGTTTGTCAATTGTTCTTTTATCATTGTCTGCTCCAGGTAGAATTACAAACTTTTACTTTTATTCTGACCATAATTGCACCAGAACACATTTTTGAATTAATGCTTTGTATGGCAGTCTATTAACAATGAATGTGATTCGGTCACATACCACGCAACTTAAACCATGGCATTTCAGAAATGAAAAATTAATGAAATTTTTTTTTGGTCTGTGTAGCAAACCATATGTTTAGTCATCACAAATCATTGTTTGCAGTCATCAGTCAGTCAAAAAGCAATAAATTGTGCTGTACAAAAGGGCAGAACTAAATTAGTTGTGAATAATTGGTGCAAGGGCGCAATGATGGATTGTCAGAAGGTAACTTCCATTGTTATTTTTAATTCCAGAGAGACAATGAAGCTTTCTTTTGTATTTCCATTATGCTCTTCAAAATTGCTTAGAATTTTATGAAGGTTAAATCGTAGAGCACATTAAAGCTATTTATCACTAGACATCAAAAAATGAAATTACAATTTAAAGTGCATTGAATCTTAAAGAAAGAATTTACATTGAGATTGCATATTACATGCCCTCTTGTTACCTCAAGTGTTTTACAACCAAAAGAATGTAGTCACTGATTTTATCCAAAATATAAAAAACAAGTCTGCAAAGAAAGGTCTTACCAAGCATTACTGAGAATAATGTTCAATCAATCTGATTGGAGGTGTTCAGTGAAGGAGTAAGCATTATCCAGGATATAGGAAGGAGATCCCATCTTTTGCACTTTCGTAAGCGATAAATGTTTGTTTGGATGCCTGAAAGTCTCCAATGTTCTTCTTCAAATAGTAAAATTTGATCGTTTATGTCCAACAGAATAGGTAAACGAGACCTTGGTTTAAAGTTTGATCCAACTCCAAATATAATAATGCTCTCTTACTACTGGACAGAAGTATCAACCAAGGTTCTATGAAGCTTAAACTCACAATCTTTTAGCCCTAAATATGTCACAGGTTACTGTGTGAAACTAAGTTGAGGAAAGATGAACACATTGTAGTTTAGACAAGAAACAACAAAAGAAGGAAAAGGAATGATTAAAATAATGTGATTTGAAAAGACATTGCAAAAGATAAGAGAAACAGAAGTATTATATTTTTTGATATTACCCTTGAATATTTCCTGAATATTTTTATGCTTTGGGTTAAACTCCTCAGTAATGAAACCCCACCAGTGTGGTATAATGAGAATGAGAAAACACAGGTTCATGACATGATAGTGTAGAAGATGTTGTTACACTGACATCCACAGTCACATATGCTGTTTAAATCTCTGAGAAGAGAGGATGGAATACAAGACAGCTGTATTACAGTGCTACGTACAATGGTGAATAAACAAATACTTCTCACAGTCAAAATGTCGTCACTTATAGGTAAGACTGGGGCATTAACATAGCACACTGTAGTTTGAATTAAGTAAGATTTCATTTAAAAATAAAGGATTACAACAGGAAGATGATGACATCTTACTTACAAGTAACATAAGGCACATTTTAGCAAACATGAACCTGCAAGGCTCATGTCAGAAGTAACTGGAAAGGGGCCTTGTACACCCTAAGGTCTGCAGTAACCTTGGGAGCAGATTAAAAGTATAAACAGACTCGTGTAGACAGGATGAGAAAGATTGAGGGCAGAAGATTTCTGTTTATTATAAAAGAATGAACTGTAAACAATGTGAGTGTATATGAGCATGAGGAATTAAAGTTAATGGTTTTCTGTAAGTATCGGACAGAGGTGAAACAAAGCCAAATTCTTTACCAGCTCAGAAGCAGTCTCACTGTTTTTTGCAGTCAAAATGCCCTGTAAACCAGAAGGAAACCAATTTATCCTATAATAGTTTCCTGCAACAGTTATTTTACAGCTGTGACTTCTAACTGATAAGTCAAAGACTTTTTTATGAGTGAACCAGTGAATTGCATCTATAACCAGCCAGTGGAAGCATCAGGAGAAGGAAGACCGAAGCAACATGCTGAACAACAGATGAGTCATGAGGATCATCTCAAGAACAGGACCTGGAGACAAAAACTACTGAACTGTCTTTCCAGTATTTCCCCTCTGCCAATGACTTATTTTATTAAGTCTGTTAGTCTGTTTGTGTGCATGTTAGGACAGGTTTATAATGGAATTAAGAGTTTTAATGAATAGTATCATATGCAGATGATTTATAACTGGTTTACCTGTAGCTAGAGGTTGAACAGTTGTAATAAACAATGATTCTTGTTTAGTTTAGAAACATGGTCAATGCTTTCTATCAATTTGGGTCTGAAAATTAGTAACACTGGGGAATTTTGAGTATGTTATAAAATCTTTAATTTTTGTAACTATTCCAGAAATAGCAAAGCTTGATTTCCAACATGTTAGCCCAGTGAACCGTAATAGTATCTAACAAATATTAAAGTAGCATTCTGTTATTTCCTAAGTGAGTGAGGAACATTTTAAACTAGTGGAATGAACCTAACACTCAGCTGAACAAGTGAAGTTTACTCCTTTTTGCTCCAAGGTGGGTCTTTTGGTTATGTTGTTAATTTTTTACATATAAGGGTGGTTTCTGAACTGTAATGAGATCCCTCCTTTTCACCGTTCCAAGTCTGAAAGGCAACACTTGTTAGTTCTAAAAAGATTTAATATGGCCAAATTCCATGCAAATCTTGGGCCTCACATTTCCCCTGAAGATGAACCCTGCTGAATAGTCAAGTTTGGTTCACATGTTTCTGAATTATAATATTTTCTATTTGAATGTGGTTTATTTAATAGTTCCTACACTGGGCTGTTTTTCCTGACAGGATAAGAAGAGATTATGCAATCACCCCCTCATTCTGGGCTACTGATATCCAAAAATTGCCAACTTCTCAAAATCTTCATTGAACCTCTCCAATCTACTTTGCTTAGGAAGTAATGACTGGATTTCAGGATGCACTGGCAACTAGCACTGAAAGACTCCCACGAGGACCTTTTTGGGCAGAAAGTCATGCACCCTATTCACAATTTTGAAGAAAGGTCACTGGACTTGAAACATTAACTCTGTTTTCTCTTCACAAATGCTGTCAGACCTATGGGTTTTCTCCAGAAATTTCCATTTTTGTTTGCCATGGATTGGATCGGACTGCATCACATGGTTCTCCCTTGCTCCCTTCATACTTGCTCACTTAGCACTTACCTAAATGCTTACATCATCCCAGCCTTGCCCTGCCTTGCGTAATGGTGCAGTCCCACAACCAGACAGCATGCCTTGTTCAGTCAAGGGGGCAGATATCTGTCCTGAACAGCAGTGTGCTACATCAATCTCATAGCTGTACCATGTGCCAGCAGCTTACACAGCAAACAAACTGCATGTGCAGCAAGCAGGAAGCCATGTCTTAAAGTCTTAGGCAGTTGGTTCTCACCAATGTCCACGGAGACAGCCGATAGCTGGAGAGGTCTTGCGTGGTAGGTCAAGGGCAGCCTCCAAATCCTGTCTAGGGTATTGGCCATGATCAGACCACTGGTCAGGATAGTATTGGTAAGGGGGACCATGCCTCTGAAGTCCAGCAAGTGGTTCACAGTCAGTCATATGGCTCCATAGTGGCCAATCCAAGGGTAAGGTGAACACAATCGGGAGGTGTACAGGTATCAGTCAGCGATCTGGGAATTTCTTGTCCAGGGCTGTTCATTAGGTCACTGAATGGAGTAGGCTGCGACCTGTCCATTGAACGCACCCTGAAAAAATTAAAGGTGGTTGGTTGGGTTTGCCGTTGGGTAAGTTGGGGTCAATACTGAGGGATTATACACATGGGAATTGACTGTTGCGGCTTAGGTGAAATGGGGAAAAAAAAACAATTGCTGGGAGGGGGAATATGGTACAGCATGGTTGGAAATGGGATAATGTGGGAGTGGGGAGGAATGGCAGATTATTCCACAGTCAGGGCCACCCTGGCATCAAGGCAGGAAAGAATAGTTGATCAGACTTGGCATGGCCACCTCATATACCAAGGGCTGGGAGGGGAAAGGTGAGCAAGTACAGGCTCATGTAGATTGATTGGGTGGGGATCTGGGGAGATCTGCAAAGCTTATGGAGTTCATGTAAAGGGCTATGGAAAAGGAAATTGGATGTTTGGGGCCTCAACAACACATATTGCTGGAGTCTGAATATCACTGTTAGAAGGACACTCACTGATGCCTTGTACTGTGTTGGAAATGTGGAACGAGAAAGAAAACAGCCATGACCATATCAGAATGAACAGGGTACATGTCTCAACCTGTGAGGAAGGGAGCTTCAAGACTCACTGATGTGAGGCACTTTAGAGGGAAACAGCATTACACACAGATGTATACAGGACCTGGTGGCTCCCAATTCTTCATGACCCTGTATGCTGTACACCTGCCGCCCCAGACATTGTTGAGCACTTCATTCAAGACTAACACTTGTACACACAAAGGTCAGAAAAAGAATAGCAATTTTGAACAAATGATACCACTAGAACCCATTGCCCCATACATGCCTTGTTTGTCTTGTCTCCACATGCTGCAATAGGCTCTTAACCAAGATATCTCTCCATGGTACATCGTAAGTGGTCAGAATGTTAGACATCATGGTGCTATAGTTACATTTGGGGCTAAACAGACTCAAATGAATGGATGCAGTCACATTTAAGGAGCATTGATATACAGTGCAATGTTCTTGTGTCGCCAGTCTGAGATTCTCTCTCTTGTTGGAAATAGTCATTGCCTGGCACTGTGTAACACTAATATTTATTGTCCTTGATCAGATATAATATGTCCACATTTTACTGCATATGGATATGAACTACTTCATTATCTGAGGTGTCACAAATGTTTCTGAGCACCGTGAAATCATCAGCGAATAATCCTACTTCTGGCCTTATGATGGAGAGAAGGTAATTAATGAAGCCACTGATGATGATTCGTATAGCAAAATACTCTGAGAAACTCCTATGGAGATGTCATGGAGTTGAGATAATTGACCTACAGTTGGGGTGTACAGTTTTTATTGAAGCAGATATTGTTGATAATTTGAGGTAAAAAGAAAATAAAAAATTGAAATTGTTAAGAAAATTCATAGGATTAAAGCAAAATAAAAGACCTGAAGAAAATAGAAGCGTGGAAAAAATAACAAATGGAACAGAGAATGGATAAAATATTCAACATGTCTGTATAACAACACATAACAGGGTCAATTTAACTTGTTAGTGAAGCTGTTTAAAAGAATTATGAGAAAAGTCAATGAATCAATTGTTTGAAATTGTGTGTCTACAAACAGTAAGCCTATTTATGTTTAAAATCCTGATTTACTTTCCACTGCATGGATTCATCATTGATTGAACCAATATACTATGCAAAGACAAGGGAATTGCTTCACTAGCACCCACTCAAACAATAAAACAATAGCAAAACTAGAGCCAGATGGGTGACAGTATTTAGAAGTGAATTTAAAATGGAAGTTATTTCATAAAGGAACAATACACTCAGAAGGAATGTCTATGCATTTAAAATTTCTTTTAAACTAAATTAAAATTAAGTAGAATGCGCTTTCAGTTGGTGTGTTCTATTAAATTTTAATAGACACAAAGATTATATATTCCATCTAAGACTTAAAGGCCAAAGGTAAACTTTGTAACAGTTGATTGAAATAAATATTTTCCGTAATATTGTCCTGCAGGAGTCAGTGTATTTCAAAAATTAATTAATTCCTAAGTACTTTGAGATAAATTAATGTCAAATGAGCTATGTAAATTTAACTATTATGAATAAAAAATGAAAGTTCTATGTGGTTAGAATGGAAGATATAGTTGTAAAGTAATTCAGTTTAGGAACTTCTTTCAGGCATAGCATTAACACCCACAAACTTTAGACTGAGAGAACACTAGGTGAACAATTATTAATCCATGACTACAATGTCTTTCAAAAATTAACCATAATTTGACTTTATTATTATTTATCTGTTAATACAGCTCCACGTCTTTCATTGACCAAGTTTAGGTACCTGTCTCCAGAATAACAAAATAAAGGTTAAATTCTGATGAGGTTTAATGGAAAAGATCTGGAGAAGTTTGCAATTGTGAAGATAAACTGGGGGTCATTCTGCCTGTAGAGGCAAGTTACTATATTCATATTAAATGACTGAGGAGAAATTTCAGAAGATTGAGTGGTTAGAATGTGGAGCTTGCTACAATGTCTATAGTTAAGCTGAATAGCATACATGACTTAAAAGGGACTTTCGATATTGAGGGAGAAAACCAAAGAAGGACATGCTGACAGGATTAAATAATAATAGGTGTGAGGAGGCCTATGAGGAATATACATAATTGAAATGTAATAACCTACAAGGTTATATATCAAGAGCTGAAAGGTGGAGAAAAGCTGGAAAGTGATAGGCAGCCAATATGACATGAGCAGTTTCCTCCTTCCAGATTGGCATGTTAACATCACCGTAGATCAAATGGCATGACTCTGCTTTGTAAATTCTACATAATTCCAGGCAGATCTTGTGACAGAGGGGTGACCAGCAGCTGTGGGTTCCAGTTCCACCTCAGATCTTGATGGCTATGGAAACTGTTTCATAACGCAGTCACAAAGGTTTATTATGATCCTTCCTATATATCTGCAGCAGTCAAAAAAGTGAGAATGTTTCCTGGTTCATTGTAAAAAACTCCACACACACACACACTTCCCTGTTCCATTGACATGGAACACCCTTCCTCCACTGAAAACAACAAATGCTGGAGATCACAGCAGGTCAGACAGTATCCATTAATGTTTCGAGTCTAGATGACTTTTCATCGGATGAAGAGTCGTCTAGGCTCAAAATGTTAGCTTGCTGTCTCTCTCTCCATGGATGCTGTCTAACCCACTGTAATCTCCATCACTTGTTGTTTTCAGCACAGATTCCAGCATCTGCAGTAATTTGATCTTTCCCTTCCTCCACCAGTCTTGCCAAAAGCATGCATCTGGATTTGCATGAATAATGGGCTGGCACAAATTTACAACCCAAAATTTAAGTGTGGCAAAGTATAAAGCCAGCTGGTAACAACAAAGTCAGTATTTCTGGTGTTTGATAGCATGCTTATACAGGTAATTTCTTATCTTTGGAAAAAAGCCTCTGAATTCGAACAGTTAACCAAATTGGTATTCCTTTCAGAGAGATCCAAATTTAATGGATTCCCCTTATCCTCCCAGTGCTTTCCTCTTGAGCATGCCCCTGTGTTGCTTAACCATGAGAATTGAAGAGATGCTGGAGAAGCAAATAGTCATGGTTGGTTAACATGTTTTCTTAGTCAGTGGTGTGTTATAACATTACAACATAAACTGAATTGCAGTCATTCTGAGAAGAAGGCATGATGGCTGGAAACAATAGCTTATTTGCTTTTGAGCTGGTTGGTGGAATGAAATTTGCAATTGTGTTACACTGGCTTAAATGCATTGGCATCGTCCTGTAGGGAAAATGTGTGCATGTTTCAGACAAGAGCAAATTAGAAACCAGCATAATTTCTGAGCAACCAAGTAATCCTAGACCCATCTTCTTGAACTTCAGGTGGAACAGGACTATATACTTTGACCGAATACTTCAACCTGAATCATTGTTCATTGTTTGGAATGGCTAACTACTTCAATAGCCTGCTGAAAATCAGCCCACTCCCTTGAGAATTCCCCTCGTTAACAAATTACATCTGCAGGGTGTTTCATCAGCATATGCTATAACACGCACAATTCTTCACTTTTAGAATATAGAACATAGAACATAGAACATTACAGCGCAGTACAGGCCCTTCGGCCCTCGATGTTACGCAAACCTGTGAAACCAATCTGAAGCCCATCTAACCTAAACTATTCCATTATCATCCATATGTTTATCCAATGACCGTTTAAATGCCCTTAAAGTTGGCGAGTCTACTATTTTTGCAGGCAGGGCATTCCACGCCCTTACTACTCTCTGAGTAAAGAACCTACCTCTGACATCTGTCCTATATCTATCACCCCTCAATTTAAAGCTATGTCCCCTTGTGCTAGCCATCACCATCCGAGGAAAAAGGCTCTCGTTGTCCATCCTATCTAATCCTCTGATCATCTTGTATGTCTCTATTAAGTCACCTCTTAACCTTCTTCTCTCTAACAAAAACAGCCTCAAGTCCCTCAGCCTTTCCTCATAAGACCTTCCCTCCATACCAGGCAACATCCTGGTAAATCTCCTCTGCACCCTTTCCAATGCTTCCACATCCTTCCTATAATGCGGTGACCAGAACTGTACGCAATACTCCAAGTGCGGCCGCACCAGAGTATTGTACAGCTGCAACATGACCTCATGGGTCCGAAACTCAATCCCTCTACCAATAAAACCTAACACACCGTACGCCTTCTTAACAACCCTATCAACTTGGGTGGCAAATTTCAGTGATCTATGCACATGGACACCGAGATGTCTCTGCTCATCCACACTACCAAGAATCTTACCATTAGCCCAGTACTCTGTATTCCTGTTACTCCTTCCAAAGTGAATCACCTCACACTTTTCCGCATTAAACTCCATTTGCCACCTCTCAGCCCAGCTCTGCAGCTTATCCATGTCCCTCTGTAACCTGCAACATCCTTCTGCACTATCCACAACTTCACCGACTTTGGTGTCATCCGCAAATTTACTAACCCATCCTTCTGCGCCCTCATCCAAGTCATTTATAAAAATGACAAACAGCAGTGGCCCCAAAACAGATCCTTGAGGTACGCCACTAGTAACTGAACTCCAGGATGAACATTTCCCATCAACCACCACCCTCTGTCTTCTTACAGCTAGCCAATTTCTGATCCTGTTTTTCTTTCTTATAGTAAGTAAATTCTAAGGTTGTTCATATCTGCATTTAAGAATTTAAACAGCAACCTCTCAGAATTTTCCCTTCAGCAACCACAAACATCACCCAAAACTTACAAACTTCAATAAAGATGCAGGAAACCGGAAAAACATTCCTGCTGGAAGGTCTAAGGTTAGGATGGAAAACGTAAGCTCTTACACTTATCCATTGCAAGAGGATCAAAAGGAGCTGGAACCATGAAACAGCAGATGATTTGTTTTATTGATGTTAGTAGGACCTTGGCTGCTGTGTTTCATACAATATTATGTGTTCTACACTTTAAACTATGACTTTGGTTTTGGAAATTCCTCAATTCAAGGAAGGTCCAAAGTTATAAAACAAATCTTTTGTATTTTTTTATTGTGTGCAGGACCTGGGGAATAATTGTGGTGTATCTAGGCATCTTATTTCATTGCTATAACCTTAATCTCCCGTTATCTCAGTTCCTCAACAGAAAAGATAAAGTTTGCAAACTTCTGCATCATCTAACTTACTGTGAACAATACAGCAGGAGGTTTATTGGTGCTTATATCTTGCTGACTATTGGTCATAGGAATTTTGTAATGAAGTCAAGCAAAAAAACAGCAGTTGATCAAAATTTATTTACATGAGGCTAGATGCAGTTTAAAGCAATTCTTTTAAATGTCCTCTTTGGTCACCAAGATGTTTACCATCTATATTTTTTAAGCAATATTTAAATATTTTCTCCCTTACTGGACATTGAGAAAAAGATCATGAAAAAAATAGTTCCTGAAATAGGTCCTTTGACAACTGAAAGGAAATTAAGGAATTGAAATTGATTCAAAAGTTCTTTTTTGGATCTCAACATTTTTGAAACAAAGAAGGTAAAATAGAAGCAAATGACCATGTAACACAGAGGGACTAGCTGGTCTGAAATGTGTTGCATTTGATCTGTTTCAAGTCTTGACCTGACAAAGCATGCAAGCTTTGATTTCCAGAGAAACTCATTTTCTCAAATAAATTATATTCTGCTGAGTAGATTTCCTCTACTGGTCTCCTGACACTTTTCACAACCCAGTGATACTTTTTCTTACTTATTAAGGAATCCGTGACTTTTATAAGGAAAATGAAGTGTATCATTTATTTTTTCAAGCTCTTGTGAAAAAAGAGCTTTACTAATAGGAATTCCTGTCGCTGCACTGTCATTAGAAATATACTCCTTTGTAGATGACCAGCAGAGGTAATTTGCAAAGTTTTATTTTCGTAATTGATGTTATTAATGAGGATGGAAGGAAAGCCCTTCACTCACAATGTTTACAAATGGAACTATCACTGGAAATCAGTATTTGTGGACTAACAACCTGTTATCAATGGTAAAGGCCTCTATCAAAACTATGTGATTAACTTCCAGATAGCTGATAGCTTGTGGGTGTAAATGTTTGGGTCAGAAGATATTGGATCTCTGCAAGGTTGGGAGCTACCTCTTTTCTCTGCAACAAAAAACACACTGAGCCCGAAGAAAGCCAATTTAATTTTGCCTTAGAAGTTGCTGTAGCTGCGTTCTTAACCAGTGAGCAGAAAGTTTACAATATAGAACCTGCCACCCTGTATCTTCTGCAAACAAGTGAAAGAATCTCGAGAAGGAGAATGAAGCAGCAGCACATCCTGACAAGCCAAAAGGGTCATCATGTGAACAGGGACCATTGAACTGCATTCCTTGTCTTTCCTGCACCATTCACATCCTTGGCTTTTTGCCCCTGTGTCTGTCTGTTTGTGTGTCCGGGGAGGGGCGGATTTAACAGAAACATAGAAAATAAGAATTTTGTAAGCTATTTCATTCAGACCTTCATGCCTGCTCTGCCATTCAATGTGATCATGGCTGATCATTCAGCTCAGTACCCTGTTCCTTCATTCCCCCATACCTTTAGGCTGAAGAACTACATCTAATTCCTATTGGAAAACATTTAATGTTTTAGCTTCAGTCACTTCCTGTGGCAGGCAACTCCCACAGGCTCCCATTCTTTGGGTGAAGAAATTTCTCCTTATCTCAATCCTCAGTGGTCTACCATATAATTTTGGACTGACCTGATTCTGGAATCCCCAGTCTTTGAACATAAGAATTTAAGAAATAGCAGCAGGAGTAGGCTATCTGGCCTGTTGAGTCTGCTTCGCCATTCAATAAGATCATAGCTGATCTTTTCGTTGACTCAGCCCTACTTACCCACCCATTCATCATAACCCTTAATTCCTTTTACTGTTCAAAAATCTAATGAGGTAGCCTCAACTGCTTCACTGGGCAGGGAATTCCACAGATTCACAACCCTTTGGGTGAAGAAGTTCCTCCTCAGCTCAGTCCTAAATCTGCAACCCTCTCCCCCTCCCCTTATTTTAAGGCTATGGCACAGGTACTATGATGATCACCATACCTGCAATCACATTGTGTGTATCCGTGCTAAATGAGGTAGTCTACAAATACATCTAGTAACTCAAGACTGGGCAATCATGAGGAGCAATGGATCTCAAACATAATCTGCAACCACATCGCCCAATCTAACATTACAGTCAAACCAGGAGGTCAACCCTGGCTCGGTGAAGGATTCAGGAGGCAATGCCCAGGAGCAGCACCAAGCTTACCTGGAAATGAGATATCAATGTGGTGAAGCTACATAACAGGACTGCTTACATGCCAAACAGCATAAACAGTGAGTGATATACAGGATTATGTGATTGCACAGCCGATGGATCGAACTAAACCCTGGAATTATGCCACATCCAGTCATGAATGATAGTAGACAATTAAATATCTCACCAGAAGAGGAGGATGCAGAAATACAGCACATCAGTGCAAAGACAAGACTGAAGCATTTTCAAGAAGTGCTGAGTGGATGATTTACCTTGGCCTTCCCTGGAGGTCCCCAGCATCACAGATGCCAGTCTTCAACCAATTTGATTCACTTGACGAGATATCAAGAAATAGTTGAAGGCAATGAGCCTTGACAATATTCTGGCATTAATACTAAAGACTTGTGCTCCAGAACTTACCACGCCTCCAGCCAAGCTGTTCAGCTACAACAGTGGCACCTACCTGGCAATGTGGAAAATTGCACTGTTATGTTCTGTAAACAAAAACCGAGACAATTTCAGTCTGATGAATGTACACGACTTCTGTCTACTCAGTTATGTGATGAATAGAGTCATCAACAAGGGAAATTTTCCAGCACTTGCCTAGCATGAAGCTGCTCACAGGTGTTCAGTTTAGGTTCTGCCAGGGCCATGAGGCTCATGATTTTATCTCAGCCGTGGTTCAAACATGGATAAAAAAGCTGAATTCCAGAGGTAATGTGAAATTGACTGCCGTTCACATCAAGGGCGCATTTAACCAAGTGTGGCATCAAAGATCCTGAGCAAGACTTGGTTAGAGTCAGGGAGAAAGCTCTCTGCTCATTGTAGGCATACTTAACACAAAGGAAGATGAATGTGATTGTTGGAGATCGGTCATCTCAGTTCCAGGACATCTCTCCAGGGAGCGCTCATATTAATGTCCTAGGCCCAAACATCTTCAGCTGCTTCATCAACAATCTCTCCTCCATCATAAGGTTAGAAGTTGGGATGTTCGCCGATAATTGTACAATAGTCAGCACCATTTGCAACTCCTCAGATACTGAAACAGACCTTGTCCAAATGCAGCAAGACATGGACAATATTCAGGTTTAGGCTGATAAGTAGCAATACAGTTCTCACCACACAACCGTCAGGAAGTGAACATCTCCAACAAGAATAATTGAGCCATCAGCCATGGAGTCATAAAGCCATACAACATAGAAACAGATCTTTCAGTCCAACCAATCCATGCCAATCATAACCGCAAACTAAACTAGTTCCACCTGCCTGTGCTTGGGCCATATCCCTTCAAACATTTCATATTCACGTACTTATCTAAATGTCTTGTAAATCTTGTAACTGTAACAGCATCTACCATTTCCTCTGGAAGTTCATTCCACACGCAAACCATTCTCTGTGTAAAAAATTAATCCCTTATGTCATTTTTAAATCTGTCTCCTCTCACCTAAAAAATATGCCCCTGAGTCTTGAAATCCTCCACCCTAGGGAAAAGACACTGACATTCATCTTTTCTATGTCCCTTGTGATTTTATAAACCTCTATAAGGTCACCCCTCAAACTTCTCTGCTCCAGTGAAAGAAGGCCCCAGCATATCCAGCCTCTCCTCATAATGCAAACCCCCTACTCATGGTAACGTCTGAGTAAATCTCTTCACAAGACTCTCCAGTTTAATAATATCCTTCCCATAACAAGATGACCAGAACTAGACATAGTACTCTAGAAGAGGTCTCACCAACATCTTGTACAACTTCAACACGGCATCCCAACTTCTATACTCAAATATCTGAGCAACGAAGCCTTTTATTTTCAATGGCACTCTCATCACTAAGACCCCACTATCACCATCCTGCAGGTTACCATTGACCAGAAATAGAACTGGGTTGTCACATAAATAATGTGACAACAGTAGGTTATAGACTAGGAATGTTTCAACAAGTAACTCATCTGCTAACTTCACAAAACCTAAAATCTACAAGGCACAAGTCAGAAATGCATTGAAATACTCCCCATTGGATGCAACTTCAGCTACACTCAAAAAGATTGATGCCATCCAGGACAAAGCAACCTGCTTGACTGGCACCATGTTCACAAAAATTTACTCCCTTCAATACCAATTCTCATTCGTGCAGTATTTACCATCCAAAAGATGCACTGCAGAAAATCATCAAAGCTCCTTAGATGGTACCTTCCAAATCCATGACCACTACCATTGAGAAAGACAATGTCTGCAGATACATGGGAGCACTGATGACTACAATGTCCCTTCACCATACAGATTTGAAATATATTGTTGTTCCTTTACTGTCTCTTATTAAAATTCTGGAGCTCCCTCCCTAATAGCATTGTGGGTACACCACGTGGATTGCTGCTGTTCAAGAAGGCAGCTCACCACTACCATTGCTGGACTATCCAGCAATGTCCACATTACATGAAGGGATTAAAAAAATATAAACTAAAGAGCCAAAGTGCATGTGTAACCAAAATTACTGATGATACAAAGTTAAGTTGGAAAGCAAGTTTTGAGGAATTCACAAAAAAAGTATCTAGATACAGTAACAGAGTCGGCAAAAACTTGGCACCAGGAAATTTATGTAGGAAAATATGATGTTATCCACTTTGGTGGGAAGAATATTAAAGTAGAATATTAATGAAATTGAGAGAAAGCACGGAATGCTGTATTGCAGGGAGTAGTCCTGGATGTTTTTACACATAGATTACAAAAAAGCAGGTTGCAGGCGCAGTATTTTAGGAAACCTTTAAGATGTTGATTTATTGCAGGGGGGGGTGAAATATAAAAGTAGGAAGATCTTTCTACAACTATCCAGGACAACACTGAGCTGACAACCTTGTCATTTGAGAAAAAGTTGACCGGAATGGCCCTACGCTCATTGGAATTTGGAAGAATGAGATGTGATCTCACTGAAACTTACAAGATTCAGTTGAGGGCTTCAAAAGATAAAGACTGCTTCCTCTCATGGGGAAATCTAGAGCTAGGGGACATAAATTCAGAATATTATTAGACTTTAGGAGTAGAGGTGGAGGAAACTCTGCTCTCAGAAGGTTCTGAATGTTTAGAATTCTCTACCTTCAAGTGCGAAGGAGATTGAATCATTGAAAATATACAACACCGAGTTAGAAAGATTCCTGAATTTTAGGTAAATTAGTGGTTATAGTGAGCAGACGTTGAAATAGAGTTGAGACCAAAATCGAGTCAGCCAAGATTGTAATGAACGGTAGAGCATGTCTCAGGGGCCATGTGACAAACACCTGCTTGTTTGCTTAGTTTGGACATGTCAATGTTTGTTCTCCATGCAAACCTATTCCAACTCCTCTTTCTTCATCTTATCCAAACACCATGTTCTTTTTCTTTTTTTGCCCTCATGCACATCCCTTGGGATGAATACTGGAAAAAAGGGAATTTTCAGGGCTCCAAGATTAAAAGATGACAGTCAGATGAACTGAGTAGCTTTTTCCATCATGAATGGCAAAACACCTTCCTTCTATACTCTGTGAAGCACTCCTAAAAAATACACTTATGTTATTCAGCTCACGTGATAAAAGATTGCACATCTGTGGAATCATATTAGGATTTCAGCACAGGAAGAGAGTATTTGACCTCTGTTGACCATACACCAGCTCTCTGGAATAGCAATTTCTTTGATCACACTCACTCGTCTTTCCCCATGCCCCTTCTACTATTTCATCTTCAGATCTTTCTCCAATTCCCTTGTGAAAGCCACAATTGATGTTACACTCACGACTCTCTCAGGCATTGCATTCTAGATCAGAACCATTTGTTCCATATTTGTTCTACTTACCTCATATCAACCTTTGTTTTTTTTTGTCAATTTCTTTAAATTAGTGCCCACCAGCTCGCAATCCTTTCACCAACAGGAACAGCTTCTTTATTTCTTGTCTGAATGGAACCCTCATCATTTTGGCCACCTCCATCAAAAACCCCTCTTAACCTTCACTCCTCTAAAGAGTGCAGTTGCAGCTTCTCCAACCTCTCCATGTAACCAAAGGCCCTATAACTATCTTCATAAACATTTCCTGCACTCTCATAGAAACATAAAAGCATAGAAACATAGAAGATAGCAGCAGGAAGAGGCCATTCAACCCTTTGAACCTGCTCTGGCATTCAGTACGATCATGACTGATCATCCAACTCAATATCCTAATCCTTCTTTCTCCCCATAACCTTTGATCCCATTCAGCCCAAGTGCTATATCCAGCTGCCTATTGAATACATTCAATGCTTTGGCATCAACTACTTCCTGTGGTAATGAATTCCACAGGGTCACTGCTCTTTAGGTGAAGAAATGTCTCCTGGTCTCCATCCTAAATGATCTACCTGAATCCTTATACTGTGACTCCCCCCACTCTGGTTCTGGACACACCCACCATTGGGAACATCCTCCCTGCATCTATCCTGTCCAGCTCTGTTAGAATTTTATCAGTCTCTATGACAGCCCCCCCTCATTCATTTGAACTCCATCAAAAACAATCCCAACCTGGTCAATCTCTCCTCATACATCAGTCCCATCATTCACAGAATTAGCCTGGTAAACCTTCTCTGCACTCCCTCGAGAGCAAAAGCATTCTTCCTCAGAAAAGGAGACCAAAACTGCACACAATTTCTATCAAGATGCCTTGCTATTTCTTCCTTGTTAATAGACTCAAGCATCTTCCCCACTACAGAGGTTAAGCTAACTGGTCTATAATATCCCATCTTTTGTCTACTCCCCTTTTTAAACAGTGGCGTCACATGTGCTGTTTTCCAACCTGCTGGGACTGCCCCAGAGTCCAGCGAATTTTGGAAAATTACCGCCAGTGCACCTGCTATTTCTCCCGCCATCTCTTTTAGTACCCTGGGATGCATTCCATCAGGGCCAGGAGACTTATCAATCCTTAGCTCCATTAGCTTGCCCAACACTACCTCTTCCGTAATAATGATTGTTTCCTTCCTACCTGCCTTCGTCTCTTTGTCAATTACTGGCATGTTATTAGTGTCCTCCACTGTGAAGACCGATACAAAATACCTGTTCAATGCCTCGGCCATTTCATCATATCCCATATCTAAATTCCCCTTCTCATCCTCTAAAGGGCCAACGTTTACTTCAGCCACTCTTTTTCATTTTATATATTTATAGAAACTTTTGCTATCTGTCTTTATATTCTGTGCTAGTTTTTTCTCATGTTCTATCTTACTTTTCTTTATAGCTCTTTTTGTGGCTTTCTTTAAAGTTTTCCCAATCTTCTAGTTTCATGCTGTTTTTGGCCACTTTGTATGCCTTCTCTTTCAATTTGATAGCCTCCCTTATTTCTTTAGACATCCATGGCAGATTACCCCTTTTCTTACAGTCCTTCCTTTTCACTGGAATATACTTTTGCTGAGCACTTTGAAAAATTGCTTTGAAAGTCCTCCACTGCTCGTCAACTGTCCCACCATTAAATCTTTGTTTCCAGTCTACTTTAGCCAAGTCCTCCTTCATTCTATTGTAGTTGTCCTTGACCCTGGTATTGGATTTTATCTTCACACTCTCCATCTGTATGCTGAATTCAACCATACTGTGATCACTCCTTCCAAGAGGATCCCTAACTATGAGGTCATTCATTATTCCTGTCTCATTACACAGGACCAGATCTAGGATAGCTTGCTCCCTCGTTGGTTCCATTACATACTGTTCAAGAAAACTATCACGGATACACTCAACGAACTCCTCCTCAAGGCTACCCTGAACGAGCTGGTTTGACCAATCTACATGTAGATTAAAATCCCCCATGATAATTGCCATACCATTTTTACAGGCATTAGTTATTTCTTTGTTTATTGCCCGCTCCAATGTGATGTTATTATTTTGTCGCCTATAGACTATGCCTATCAGTGACTTTTTCCTCTTAGAATTTCTAATTTCCACCCTAATGGATTCAACCTCATTCTCCATAGAACCTATATCATCTCTCAGCACCGCCCTGATGTCGTCCTTGAATATCAGAGCTACACCACCTCCCTTACCTTCCTGTCTGTCCTTCCTAATAGTCTGGTACCCTTGGATATTTAACTCCCAGTTGTCACCATCCTGTAACCATGTCTCTGTAATGGCTACCAAATCATATTCATTTGCGATGATTTGTGCCGTTAACTCATCAACCTTGTTACGAATGCTACGAGCATTCAGGTAAAGTGCCTTTATGCTAGCTTTCTTACCCTCATGATTTCCAACATCTCTAATAATATCTCCTGAGTTATCCTTCCTTTTTGCTTCTTTCATAGTCTGCCTTGAACTTAAACCCTCCTGCACACATGCTAACCTGCTGCTTACCTTTTTATTTACCATCATACTCCCTGTCGTTTTCCCTTTCCCTTCCCCCCAACTCACTAGTTTAAAGTCCTAGTGACCACCCTATTTATCCTTTTCGCTAGAGCATTGGTTCCAGATCGGTTCAGGTGGAGACCGTCCCATCGGTACAGATCCCTCCGGTTCCAAAACTGATGCCAACGCCCCATGAAATGGAACGCCTCTTTCCCATACCACTCCCTTAGCCACGTGTTTACTTCCCTAATTTTCTTATTCCTAAGCCAATTTGCACATGCCTCGGGCAGTAATCCGGAGATTATGACCCTCGAGGACCTGTTCCTTAATTTTGTTCCTAGTGCTTGATAATCCCCAAACAGGTCCTCCATCCTAGCCTTGCCTTTGTTGTTAGTCCCAACGTGGACCACAACAACTCCTGCTCCAATATCCTTTCAAGCCGGTCAGAGATGTCCTGCACCCTGGCACCGGGCAGGCAACTCACCATGCGGGACTCCCGATCCGGCTTGCAAAGGATACTATCTATCCCCCTAACTATAGAATCCCCTATAACTACCACTTGTCTTTTTGCTCCCCCCTCTTGAATGGCCTTCTGCACCATGGTGCCATGGTGAGCTGGCTCATCCTCCCCGCAGCCCTTTTCCTCATCCACACAGGGAGCAAGTATCTCATACCTGTTGGATAAGGTCAAAAGCTGAGGCTCCTCCACTCCTGAACTCAGGATCCCCCTACCTGCCTCACTTGCAGTCACACCCTGTTCCCCCGATTACTAACTGAATTTGAATTACTTAACCTACCAGGTGTGACTGCCTCCTGAAACAAAGCGTCCAGGTAACTCTCCCCCTCCCGGATGTGCCGCAGTGTTTGAAGCTCAGATTCCAGATCTCCAACTCTGAGCCAGAGTTCTTCCAGCAACCAACACTTGCTGCAGATGTGGTCACTGCCGTTCACAATGGGATCAGCCAGCTCCCACATCATACAGCTACAGCACATCACCTGCCCAGCCATCTCTACTTAGTTAATTACTTTATTACTTTATATCAATTTATGAGTTAAATACTTTCTAATACTTCTCTGCTATGGTCTTTTCAAATAACCAATTAATAGATAAATAAAAAAAGAAAGTAAATTTTAACCAATTACACGATACAGAAGAAATAGAAAAAGTATAAAAACCTTACCTTACCAACACACCACAGAGTCCTTTTTTTTTGGTTAGAGGAGGAGGGCGGGTGGGAGACACTACACGCTTAGTGTCTCGGGTTCAGCCGCTGCCCAAATATATTCCCGGCAGCCCCCTGGTCCTCGCTGTCGCCTCTCCCTCTGCTGCTGGAAAAATGAAGGCTGCTGACGCTCCAGGTAAGCCCTTTAAGTGGGAAAACTTACCTTCCCGGCAGCCCCCTGGTCCTCGCTGTCGCCTCTCCCTCTGCTGCTGGAAAATCATGCTGAAGGATCTCTGCATCCTCGTCACAGTTCACCCTTCCACTCAACTTGGTATCATCCGCAGACTTTGAGATGTTACATTATGTTCTCTCATCCAAATCATTAATACATATTGTGAATAGCTGGGGTCCCAGCACCTATCCCTGTGGCACCCCACAAGTTAATGCCTGCCAATTTGAAAAGGACCCAATAATTTCTACTTTTTGTTTCGTCTCTGCCAACCAGTTTTATATGCATCTCAATACATTTGCTCCAATCCCATGTGTTTTAATCTTGTGCAACAATCTCTTATGCGGGACTTTGTCAAACACTTTCTGAAAGTCCAAATATACTACATCGACTGGCTCTCCCTTGTCAACTCTATCAGTTATATCTTCATAGAATTCCAACAGATTTGTCAAACATGATTTCCTCTTCATAAATCCATGTTGACTCTGTCTGATCCTTCTACTGCTTTCTAAATGTTCTGCTAGAAAGTCCTTGATCATGAATTCAAGAATTTTCCCTCTTACTGATGTTAGGCTTACTATTCTATAATTCCCTATTTTTTCTCTACCTCCCTTTTTGAATATTGGAATAACATTAGCTACACTCCAATCTGTAGGGGCTGTTCCAGAGTCTATAGAATCCTGGAAGATGACAACCAATCCTCCACTATTTCTAGAGCCACTTCCTTAAGTACTCTGGGGTGTAGATTATCAGGTCCTGCTGATTTATGTGCCTTCAATCCCAACAATTTTCCCAGCACCATATCTCTACTAATATTGATTTCCCTCAATTCTTCCCTCTCACTAAATCTTGCATTCTCCAACATTTCTGGTATCTGATTTGTGACTCTTTTGTGAAGACTGAGCCAAAGTATGTATTCAGTTGCTCAGCTATTTCTTTGTCCCCTATTATACATTCCCCCATTTTTGTCTGTAGGGGTCCTGCATTTGTCTTCACCAATCTCGTTCTGTTCACATACCTATAGAATCTCTTAGTATCAGTTTTTACGTTCCCTACAAGGTTACTTTTGTACTGTATTTTCCCCTTCTTAATCAATCCCTTGGTCCTTCTTTGCTGAATTTTAAACTGCTCCCAATTCTCAGACATATTATTTTTCTTAGCCAATTTGTATGCTTCTTCCTTGGATAAGATACTATCTCTAATTTCCTTTGTAAGCCAAGGATTGGCCCTCTTAGCCATTTTGCTTTTGTGCCAAACAGGAATAAACAGTTTGGTGCAGGGCTGGATGAACACAGCAGGCCAAGCAGCATCATAGGAGCAGAGAGGCTGAAGTTTCGGGCCTAGACCCTTCATCAGAAAAGGGGGGAGGGGAAGGGGTTAGGGTTAGGGTCTCCTACCGACCAACCTCATCCCGCCCCCTTGACCTGTCCGTCCTCCCTGGACTCACCTATCCCCTTCCTAACTCCCTACCTACACTCACCTTTACTGGCTCCATCCCCGCCTCTTCGACCTGTTTGTTTCCTCTCCACCTATCCTCTCCTCTATCCCTCTTCTATCCGCCTCCCACTCTCTCCCTATTTATTTCAAAACCCCCTTCCCCTCCCCTCTTTTCTGATGAAGGGTCTAGGCCCGAAACGTCAGCCTCTCTGCTCCTATGATGCTGCTTGGCCTGCTGTGTTCATCCAGCCCTGCACCTTGTTGTCTCGGATTCTCCAGCATCTGCAGTTCCTACTATCTCTGATTCAGGAATAAACAGTTGTTGCAGTTCCCCCATGTGTTCCTTGAATATTTGCCATTGCCTATCCACTGTCATCTCTTTAAGCAACTCTTTCCAATTTATCAAGGCCAACTCATGCCTCAAATCTTCATAGTTTCATTTTTTAAGATTCAGCACCCTAATCTCTGAATCAACTGCTTCACTTTCCATCTTGATAAAAAAACTTCTATCATTTTATCATTGCTCATCCACAAGGGGTCTCACACAGCTGGATTGGCAGTGATTCCTTTCTCATTATATCGTACCAGTCTGAGATGGCCTGCTCTCTAGTTGGTTCCTCCACACATTGGTCAAGAAAACCAACCCGTACATACTCCAGGAATTCCTCCTCTATAGCATTGTGAATAATTTGATTTGTCCAACCTATGTGCAGATTAAAATCACCATGATCACTGATATGCCCTTATCACATGCATCTCTAATTTCCTGTTTAATGCCATTCCCAACATCACCACTGCAGTTTGGGGGTCTATTTCAGACACCCACTAATGTTTTTTGCCCCTTGGTATTTCACAACTCTACCCATACAGACTCCACATTGTCAGAAATAATATCATTTCTCACTATTATGTTAATTTCCTCTTTAACCATAAATGCCATTCCACCACCTTTTCCTTCTAGCTTGTCCTTCCTAAATACTGAATACACTGGCATATTCAATTCCCGTCCCTGGTCACCCTGCAGCCATGTCTCCGTAATCCCAATCATATCATACCCGTTTACATCTATCTTCCTGATTAGTTCATCCACTTTATTGCAAATGCTCCGCGCATTAAGGCACAAAGCCTTTAAGCTTGTCTTTTTAATATTGTTTGTCTCTCTCTTTTTTTTTCAATAGCCTTGTTTGAATTTTGTCCTTGGTTTCACTGCCTATCACTTTTCTTATTCCCTTTATTACCTTTTGTTTTTGTCCTTGCTCCCTCCTTCTGACTCCTTACATTGGTTCCTATCCCCTGTCATATTTGTTTAAACACCTCCCCCTGACCAACTGCTCTAGCAAACACTCCCCGGGACATCTGTCCCAGTCCTGCCCACGTGTAACCCATCCAATTTGTACAGGTCCCACCTCCCCCAGAACCAATCCCAGTGGCCCAGGATTCTGAAACCCTCAACCCCTGCTCGACACCATCTTTGCAGCCATGTATTCATCCGATAAACCCTGTCATTTCTCCACTGATTAGCATGTGGTACTGGTAGTAATCCTGAGATCACTGCTTTTGAGGTCCAGTTTCTTAACTTTCTTCCTAGCTCCCTGTATTCTGTTTCAAGGACCTCATCCCCTTTTTTTACTATGTCATTTGTACTAATGTGTACCACGACCATTGGCTGTTCACCCTCCTGCTCCAGAATATCCTGTGTCTGCTCCGAGATATCTTTGACCCTAGCAGCAGAAGGCAACATACCATTCTGTAGTCTCATTTGTGGCAGCAGAAATGCCTGTCTATTCCCCTTACAATTCAATCCCCTATAACTATTGCCCTGGCGCACTTTGTACCCCTCCCCTCTGCAGCAGAAACAACTGTGATGCATTGAGTTTGGCTGCTGTTGCTTTCCCCTGAGAGGTCATTCCCCTCAACAGTATCCAAAACAATATAAGACAACAAGGTTCAGGGCTGGATGAACACAGCAGGCCAAGCAGCATCATAGGAGCAGAGAGGCTGACGTTTCGGGCCTAGACCCTTCATCAGAAAAGCTAGAAGTAAGCGCGGAGGCGGAGGCGGCGGAAAAACTGCTCTATGTCCAAGCGTGAGCGGTATTCGTTGATCTGTGGGTGGAGGGGGACAAATGTGAGCCCTTTACTGAGGACTGACCATTCGTCCTCAGTAAGGGGTAGGTCTGGGGGGATGGTGAAGACTCGGCAGGGCTGGGTGCTGCTGTCTCCTCTGGAGCTGCTGGCTGTGGAGGCTGTGGGCGGAGCTGGGGTCGAGGCCCGAAACGTCAGCCTCTCTGCTCCTATGATGCTGCTTGGCCTGCTGTGTTCATCCAGCCCTGAACCTTGTTGTCTCGGATTCTCCAGCATCTGCAGTTCCTACTATCTCTGATTCAAAACAATATATCTGTTTTGCAGGGGAATGGCACAGGAGATTCCTGCGCCAGCTGCCTCGAAAGATTTCACATCTTTCTAAAGTCTGGTGCTTAGAATTGGTCACAATACTCCTGATAATTGCAAACCATGATTCCACAAATATTAATTATAAATTCCTTTCTTTTGTATTTTATATTTCTGTTTATAAAATCCAGGATTCTACATGCTTTATTAGTACTTCCTCAGTCTGTCCCACCACCTTCAGTGAATTATGCCCAGTTCTGTCTTTTCTGTATCCTTTTTAGAATCGTATCCCTTTATTTATCCTACTATCCTCCTTCCAAAACATATAACCTTGCACTTCATATAAATCATGCTATATTCTTACATAAATACACTTTGCATTTTTAGTTATTACAATGGATCTCCAGCATTTTAATGTTGGATAGGTGCCTATGATCTCCAGCATATCTGTTACAGGGCCAATTCAGGTGATATCAAAGGTCCATCCCTTGCAGTCAGTTCTCAATGTCAGGAAGGCAGAAAACAATTTCTGTCTGAGCTGTGAATGCCATTGTTGCATTGGAAATACTGCACAGCCCTTAGCAAGCAGCAGGACACCAGAGCCATTTTCCTCACAGTGGCAGCTCACTGTTAGGTGAGGATTGGAAATCTTCCAGTTCGTATGCTCAACCCAAAATGGATGAGCTGAAGCAGTTAGTGTCTTTTCCAGAAGTGGACTGACATGGAGATGCTGTGTTTTTTCTTTAACAGTTAGGAGGAACACTCCTTCTAGGGAGGCATGGTGGCTCAATGGTTAGCACTGCTGCCTCACAGCGCCAGGGGCCTGGGTTTGATTCTGGCCTTGGGCAGCTGTCTGTGTGGAGTTTGTACACTCTGCATCTGCGTGGGTTTCCTCTGGGTGCTCCATCTTCCTCCCACAGTCCAAAGATATTTGGGTTATGTAGGTTTGCTGTGCTAAATTGCCCACGGTGTCCAGGGATGTGTAGGTTAGGTCGATTTGCCATGGCATAGGCAGGGTTGCAGGGGGAAGGGGTGAGTCTGAGCGGGATGCTTGGATGGTTGGTGTGGACTTGATGGGCTGAATGGCCTGTAAGGATTCTATGGTTTGCCACCTGGTCCAAAATGAATGTTCTCAATTGAAAACATGGAGCATTTTCTTGAGGAGTCATCCCTATTCATTTAATCCCTACAGTTCAGAAAGAGGCCATTCAGGCCATCAAGGCTGTAGTGGTCCTCTGAGGAGCATCAGACCCAGGAGCCCCAAACCCCACATTAACCCCAGCTAATCCACCCACCATGCACATTATGGACTGTTTAACATAGCAAGGCCACCTAACTTGCCCATGGCAGAAACCAGAGCACCCAGCAGAAACAGGAGAACATGCAAACTCCACACAGACAGTCACCCAAGACTGGAATCTAGTGCTGTGAGGCAGCAGTGCTAACCACCATGCCATGCCAAATTCCTTTTGGTTTCCCATTGGACACACCGAATGATGTATTACTGGCATTTTCAGCTTGCCAAACTATTGTAAATGTGGTACTGGATCTGAGATGCTGCTCAAGGTCTACCTGTTCTTGCACATAGAACAATTCTCGGTCTAAATAGTTTCTGACATGACCAGAGTAAAACACAAGATGCATTGCCAATAACTTTCTTCCTATCTATGTCAACATGCAGAAAATCATTTACATTGGAGTAAATAAACCTAGAAACAATGATTTTCACACAGCAATTAATTTTCACCTGAAAGCTAGAAAGAAATTGCCAGCTGTGATTCACCGACAAGTTTCTAAATGGAAAATTAGGCCAACTTCTCATGTTTTTGTTATTTTGTTCTGCATATCACTTTTGATCACTGTACAATTTCCACAAGTAGGTATGTTCCGAGCAAAACCAGAGTACACGGCATTTTACAATGAAAACAAGAGGAGTGCCATTTTAAATCAGCAGTTATCAGACCCTTGCTTCACTTTAAAGCAAATACTATACATCACAAGATTTCTTTCTTTCAGTTGCTCTCTGCTGTGCAGTGATGCTCCAAGCAATGGGTCACCTCAGATCAGCTAATCACAGCTGAGCCTAATGCATCAGGTTCAAAACTGAAATATTCCAGGCAAGATATGAGGACCATACAAAGGTCAGCATGAGCCCTTTAACAGCAGAATGCTACATTTATCTTTGAACAAACGGCTCTCTGGTTGTTATTACAAATAGGAACAGTTTCTTTTTATCTGTACTTTTTGCACGTGGAACAGTGTGGATGAATCTAGATGTATTATTAAACGTTGAATGTGTTGTAATCTATCATGCATTTCCAACATAAATGTACCAAGACTCATCTAAGTAAAATGTTTCAAAGCCTTTGAAGTCTGTGCATTGAACAATAGTCTGTTCTCAGCCCTTAGTGACATGTAAAATCAGAGACTGGATCCTATGACTCCTGAAGAGTTTTTATTTCATTGGGGGTAATGTAAAATATGAGTTTTTGTGCAGCCCGCCACTTTCCCAAGAACCCCTAAGTTGCTCCCTATAATATAACATGTGGACTGGGGTGAAATCAGCAGTCCACCCCTATTTTTTAAAAACCAAATAATTAACAGTCAATTGAGCTTGTTACCAAGCCCATTGATGCCACTCACCAAATGCTGCCAATGCCACAATACAGCAGACATGGGTAGGTGGGCAGAAGTAGGTAGTCTATTTTTTGAGCCCAACTTGCAAAAAGGTGGGGAAAAAATGGTTTGGGAATGCTCATTTGGGCACTAGCCCTTGCACAGCACAGTTTCCATAATGTTACCTTCCTGCATGGTCCCCAAATTCCATGCAGGATTGATGAAGACATGTGGTGAGGATGACACAAAGCATTAACAGAGGGATATAGACAGGTTAAGTGAATTGGCAAAATCTTGGCCGATGGAACCTAATGTGGGAAAATGTGAAGTTATACACTTTGGTAGGAAGATGGGAAGAGCTGATTACTATTTAAACAGGCGAAGACTGCAGAAAACTACAACACAGAGGATTTCAGGTGTCTGCATGCATGAATCACAAAAAGCTACCATCCAAGATCATCAGGTCACAAGGACAACAAATGGAATATTTTTGCTTTTATTTCAAAGAGAATAGAGTTTAAAAATAGGGAGGTCTTGTTAAAACTATATGGGGCACTAGCCAGGCCACAGCTGAAATATTGTGAATGGTTTTGGATCCCTTGTCTCAGGAAACACATACTGGCATTGGAGGCAGTCCAGAGAAGGTTCACTAGGCCAACGTGGGGTGTGGAAGGATTTTCTTTTGTGGAGAGGTTGAGTAATTTGCTCTTGTACTCATTGGAGTTTAGAAGGCTGGCAGAAGACTTTATTGAAGCATACAAGATTCACAGGTGACTTGACAGGTTAGATGCAAAGAGGTTGTATGCCTTTGTGGGAGAGCTTAAGACCAGGAGGCATAATTTCAGAATAAGGTGTCACCCATTTAGACAGAGATGAAGTTTTTTTTTCTGTCAGAGAGTAGTGAATCTGTAGAGCTGTCAAGACTGGATTGTTAAGTATATTCAAGGCTGAGATAGATACATTTTGAATTGTTAAAGGAATCAAGAGTTTGGGGGTTAAGGCAGGAAAGTAGAGTTCAGGATTATCAGATCAGTCATGATTTCATTAAATGGTGGAGCAGACTTGATGGGCCAAGTGGCCCACTTTTGTTTTTATATCTTGTGGTCTTATCCCACATTGCCCAAAGATGCCCAAATTGCATGGCTCCAGCATCCACCTTTTCTTTTTCCTCCCTAAAACTGCTTGCAGTTGCAGCCGGTGGATCTGGAGGGAGCTTCATTCAGGAACACTGGCTGTTGGCAGTTTGTCCTTCTCATGGGCAAACAAGAAATCAGCTACCTGCTAAATACAAACCCCAGGAACAGGAGTATTACTCTCCCAGTGAAACTGTTCAGTGCTCTGTCCTTAGTAAAAGTATTACTCGGTCAGTGTTCGGAGTTTTGATCAAAAGATACAGGTGGTGGGCAACTAGGGATGGGGAAAAGGATAAGGAATTTTTTTTGTTATGCAATGTATGGGAATGATTTGGAACTTACAAATTACAAGGATGGTGGAAGCAGAAATAATTAACAAATTCAAAAGGAAATTAGATACACACATGGGGGAAATAAACTTGCAGAGCTATATAAAAATATTGACTAGATGGTTGAAAGACAGTGCACATAGACACGATGCACCCCATGGTTTTCCTATCTGCTGTTACAACTCTCTATCGGTTCTATTATATTTCAGATGACAGTGGAGATATGTAGATTGAAAACTTTGGTTCTGCCATCCCTCTTTTTCTCGGTGTTATGTGTGTTATTTGAGGTCAAATTTATATGTGTGACTTGTACCCACCCTTCTTGCGCAGCCTACACCAAATGCCATTTGGATTAGGATATTAATACGGGCATTTAGATTTTGTATGACATGAGCAGGTCAGTATGTAACATTGATATTGCAATGGGTGTGAAATTTCTGATGAATTTGTTTGTATTTGACCTGCTCATTGCTGTGTTCATTGAATACTTGGAAGTTTATATTGCAACAAACTTTGCTTTAACTGGTATCTTATGAATTGGCACTCTTGATAAGCCGTCAAAAATTATATATCTCAAATACTGCAAATTTTACTGTATTATTCTATCCAATTATTATACTTTTTAATATATTTACCTCAATATTTGTGTGTTGTTCAATCGATTGAATAGCCACATGAAATATCAACAGTTGGATCAATTTCAAGTCAATTTCGCCTCAAATACCACGATCTACCAAATAGATCCAAGTAGACAATTGAGGGTGTGAGTGAGAAGACTCTCTGCCACTAAGTTTTATTTAAGGCAAAGTTGCATATTAAGTCGTTTGTGCTGTAAATAAAGGATAATATGATTTGTATACTGCCTGCATTATGTTTCTATTACTTAGTATGTTTCTTTACATTGATTATGTGGATTTCTTGATTTTCTAGAATATTTGATCAACCAGTACATTCATGGTCCCACGGGTGCTAGATTGAAAAAAAGGTTCACCATATTATTTAAATTGGTGAATTCTCCAATTAAGTAAAGGTCATGTTATGCATAGTCCCCAGATGAGGCTTGCCCAGTGTGTTATGTTTCTATATAGGATACCCTTGAATGTTCAGCTCCTGCATGAGGAGATATAAACTGGCTCTCTTTCTTTACTCAGCCAACCCCTCAGTTGGTTATAGTAGGGTTAATTTAAAAAACATATATACCTTCCCTTGTAGATAACGTTCTCACAGGCCCAAACTAACATACTTTATAAGGAGATAACAAGGTGTAGAGCTGGATGAACACAGCAAGCCAAGCAACATCAGA
>NC_063339.1:19636211-19666628 GCF_021869965.1 Rhincodon typus
TGAAGAAGGGTCTAGGCCCGAGACGTCAGCTTTCCTGCTCCTCTGATGTTGCTTGGCTTGCTGTGTTCATCCAGCTCTACACCTTGTTATCTCAGATTCTCCAGCATCTGCAGTTCCTACTATCTCATACTTTATAAGGATCCAATTTAACTAGGCTCTCCCGAAATAACACAGTTAAACAGAGTTTATTAATGATTAAACATGACAGCAATTAGCAACACAACACAGAACACATAGAAACAGATTAGAAATAAGAGTGAGTCCAAAAACATAATACCTACAAGCAAGTCATGCAGGTCAATTTCTGAATTGTTTGGATGAGTGCATAATTGATCATTGCAGCCATTTCAGTGAAGGCTACCAGTAGTATTCACATTAGTAGCTGGACAATTGTTTGTTGAGCTTTTTGATTTTGTAAGCTGATTGAAGATCCTTTGTCCTGATTCTTTTTTCCAGCTTGTTTGCAGCACTCAGAATAAGAAAGGGTCTCCCTATTGTTGTCCTGTTAGTTCAGTGGCTTTGAGCACTCAGAGTGGGATAAGTTCTTTGTTAGCAGCATTGGGGTAACAGGAGATTCAGCTGTGATCTTCACAGCATGCTAATGCTCAAATACAAGCTGACAAACACACAAGTGTTCAGTCTCACTAGTCCATGCCAGTACATTTGAAACTGGCTTTTTTGATTGATTGAATGATTTATTGTCACTTGTATTTTACAGTGAATAATGCAGTATAATACAGTGAAAAGCTTCACCTGTCGCCACAATCCGGTGCCGTTTTGCAAAGTTCAAGAATAAAAAGAATTAAAAGACATAACTGAAAGAGAGTCTGTCTTTATTCTGCTGCTTCAACCACGAGGCTGGAGACCTGAAGCTCGCTCAGTAACAACTCCTGCATCACCACCCTCCTCCACTGCCTCGCAACCATTTGCACCAGACCCACCAACGTAAGAGTCGCCACTCTTCAGGCACTGTCTCTTCACCGCTGGGCCCACCTCACTGGCACCACCTCTGATGCCAATGCCAGGTCCTAGCTGAACGCACACCCACCCTCGAACTAGGAGTCCCCTGCTCCGCTGTCGCTTTGCCAATAACCAGGAGTCCTTGGCTTGGGACCTACAGCAATCAGGAGATGCCACCACAGCCTCGTTGATAACCAGGAGCTTTTAAACACTTCCTGTACATTCTACAAGGGGACAAACACAAAACTTGTTGGCACTTTGGGATATAATCATTAGGGGCTGGGTTGCTGTTGAGCAGAGGTCATCAGCTTCTCATTACCTTGAGGGCGCTGCTGGCCAGGCAGCATTTATTGCCCATCCCCATGATGGCCGTTCAGAGTCAAAAATATTGCTGTTGGCCTATAGGCCAGATCAGGTAAGGATGACAGTTTCCTTCCCTAAAAGACATTAGCAAACCAGATTGTTTTTTTTGGCAATTGATTCATGGCCATCATTAGACTCTTTATTCCAGATATTTTTATTGAATTCAAATGCCACCTTCTGCCATGGTGGGATTGGAACCCAGGTCCCCAGACGTTAACTGGGCTGAGAGTCCAGTGATAATACCACTAGGCCATCACCTCCCTGCTTAGATGGCAAAGTGGCTAGCACTGCTGGCTCTCAGTACCAGTGACCTGGGCTTGATTCTAGCGTTGGGCAGATGGGCTAAGTATGATAACTGTGGGGTTACGGGATAGGGCGGGATGGTCTTTGGAGAGTCAGTGCAGGCACAATGGGCTGATGCACTGTGGAGATTTTAAAATTGCAGTCCAATTTTCCTGAAGTTTCTTTGATGTTTTACTGTTAAATTCCATTGGCTCTCTCTCTCTTTCACTGTCCCTAGACAGCCATTTAATTTATATCCACAAACTTTTTACGTTGTATTTGTCCTTTCTTAAATGAACACGTTTTAGCATTATAAAATAGGAATATAGGAATAGGAATAGGCCATTCAGGATGTCAACTTAAAAATGACCACAACACTGTTCAGACCCACCTTTGTAACAGTTCTCACCTCTACCTACTGCCAGTTGTGTTGCTACATTTGTCATCACATGTGGCCTGTATTGTGACAAGAAGATTAAACAAAGGACACTTGGCACAGAGGAATAGAAATGGCTCCCAATAGGAAATCACAATCACTTAGGATGTTCAGGAGATTTATAGAATGTTAACTCGACAAGGAACAATGCGTGTAAAGTTTCCTTTTTATGAAGGAGGTGCTCGTTGAAATCCGCTGTCTGTTGCAGTGAGACTCAGTCAACGCTGAAGTTGATGATATCTCTAACATTTCGCAGTTTCCGATCCAGTGTTGTAAAAGAGGTCATTGCTTGCACTGTACAGCAGAAGAGGGAGATGCATTGCATTCTCTTCCTGCATGGGTCAATATAGTGTGGAGGGTGTAAACCTCAAGATGAAGAATGTAAACCCGAAACATCTAATTTCCTGCTCCTCTGATGCTGCCTGACTCCTGCTGTATTCTTCCAGCTCCACACTGTATTGGCTCTGACTCCAGCATCGGCAGTTCTTGCTGTCTCCAAGTGTGCATGGGAATTTGTTCCATGACAACAGGCATCCCTTTGGGTCAGGATCCTCAAACATGCATTATGTTTTGTATAACATCCATAGTTGTTTTAATCTATTTTTAAAACAGCTATTATCTGAAGCAGATCTATGCAATTTGAGGAATTAGTATGTGGTTCAGTCTAACAGATTTAAGTGCATTTTTGGGCACTGAAATCATTAGTAACTGGATTTATTTCAGCTATTGATCTGAACTGGTTCTTCCAACGTGTCTCAAGAAGAACCTGATTCTGTGAGCACCCAGAACAATTTATTTTAGCTCCTTAATTTCCTGACATGGGGGATTTCTTGGACAAATCTTCCACTTCCTCCCCTCCATCCACACATGAAGGGGATGTGTAGGCCAACATTTTATTTTGGGTACAGGCTTCAACAGAACTCACACTTAAATGGCAATTGATTATCTTCCAAGAGACATATTTGATGATCTGGGAGAGGAAACCCAAACAAGAGGAGTTTTCTTCAGGATCTTATGAAAATTCCTCTCCGTCTGTGCAGTAACATGGCGATGGTCTGCTATTCTAGCAAGGATGCTGCTCTCATCCAAGTACTATGAGTCCACCCCAGGTCTGCAAATGGCTTCATCATTATGCTCAAAATGTGTTTCCATCTCTGATTTGCAATCAGCAAGTGCAGGAGATTCCACACCACCAGATTTGGGCAGGTAATGTGAATTAATAACATTCATAAATTAACTTATATTCCAGAGATAGTAGGAACTGCAGATGCTGGAGAATCTGAGATAACACGGTGTAGACCTGGATGAACACAGCAGGCCAAGCAGCATCAGAGGAGCAGGAAAGCTATATATTCTATATATATATAATTTATATTCCATTTTTAAGGGAGAAGATAAGATTGAGTAGCCTTTCTGTATAGGCTGGAAAGTGATATTCCTTAGCTGGGTAATAGTGCGTGCTGATTATTCTATGGTAGTGTAGGTGACATTAGCTTTTGTTGATAACACAGCATAAGTCATGGTGGATTGTTGCACTGTTAAGTACCCTGCAACTTTGATTGTGTCTTACCATGCTGGGATGTAAAACGAATTGTCTCTCATTGTTGATGTCCAGTTTTTCCTACAACATATTTTAAATCAAATGATCTTTGTAGAAAAATGTTTGTAGAAAATTTGTCTGATGTGCTTGGCATCTTCACAGTGACCCTGAAAGCCATCTGATCAGGATTAGATGTCTCTTGTATTCATTAACATGTTATCATTGGTAGAATGCCACAACTAATGACAGTCTCTGAATAAACATCTCATAGAAAGGCAGTAAAGAACTGAAAAGATAAAAGTCTCAATTCATCCACAGGACCAGAAGATCTTTAACTGCTATTTCATGAAAACTAAAGCTCTTGTTATTTATTCTATTTGGCAACAGTAAATTAGCTGCAGACATTCAGGAAAGAAAGAAATAGCAACTGCAAAAACACAGTTACAAGCTGTGCAGGACTGCAAGCAGAATTAGCTCACAGTGTGTGAAGGCTGCTTCACATTATGAACTAAAAATTGTAAAAAAAACGCTTGTCAAAATTGAATCCAAGCTGTTGCTTTTATCTGATACTGAACTGATATAGAGACTGAATTTCTCCGTGGCTACTGTCAGATTCTCAGTGCTCATGGTGTACGCCAGGCAATTACAAATGCCGTTGGCATTTCAATAAAATTACAAAATGCTAAACCAAAAGCAAGTCTTGCAGTTTCTTTAAATAAAATGACAAGCAACTGTTCAGCACTGCTGTAGATTATGCAAACATTAATTGGCCTACCTTTTTTCTCTTAGACTCTAATAGAGCAGCATTTCTCTTGGACTCTAATGGAGTAACATTTTTGGTTGCTATCCTAATTTTCAGTTGTAATTGTCTTTGCTTTTGAACAGAAAGATATCTTGCACTGGGCCAAGAGTGAAAAGAAAGAAGTGCAGACTGATTAGCTTAATAATTTGAATCTTTTAAATTTGATTTGAAATTGCTTTGTTGGTGCAATGCTCCTTTAAAGGCTGTCAGGTAATTTTTGTTTCATGCAGTGAATTTGATGTCATGGTTATTGAATTGAGTATAAAGAGGTACCTACCCTTGAAGGGGTTGATACAGTTTTATACCATTCAACATTATCTCCCTATTCTTAAACTCTATGTCTTGATTAATAAAGACAAGTATCCCACATGCTTCCTTAACCATTATATCTACCTGTGTCTTCAAGATCCTTAAGGGGGAGGGTGAGCAACCAGCAGTCATGGTACACATCGGTACCAATGACGTAGGCAGAAAAAGAACTGAGAATGTGAAAAACGAGTACAGGGAGTTAGGTTGGAAGCTGAAGTCCAGGACAAACAGGATAGTTATCTCTGGATTACTACCAGTGCCACATGATAACGAGGTAGTAATAGGGAGAGAGTGCAGCTAAACATGTGGCTACAGGGCTGGTGTAGGAGGGAGGGCTTCCATTATGTGGATAATTGGAGCACATTCTGGGGAAGGTGGGACCTGTACAGTAAGGACGGGTTGCACCTGAACCAGAAGGGCACAAATATCCTGGGAGGGAGGTTTGCTTGAGCTATACGGGATGGTTTAAACTAGTTTGGCAGGGGGTGGGAAACCGGATTTATAATTCAGAGGATGAGGTATTCGGCCTCCCAACAGACACAACAGGAAGTGAGGTGGTTTATAAAGAAATGCAGTTGATGGACCGTAATTGTGGACACAGGGATGGTTTGAAGTGTGTATACTTCAATGCTACAAGTATCAGAAATAAAGCGGATGAAGTTAGAGCATGGGCCGGTACTTGGAACTACGATGTTGTGGCCATTACAGAAATTTGGGTAACTCAGGGAGAGGAATGGTTGTTGGAAGTTCCAGGATTTAGATGCTTTAAAAGAAATAGGGAGGGTGGAAAAAGAGGTGGGGGGTGTGGCATTGCTAGTCAGGGCTAGTATAGCAGCTACTGAAAGGCAGTTCGACAATGATATGTCTACGGAGTCAGTTTGGGTTGAGGTCAGGAACAAGAAAGGAGCAGTCACTTTGTTGGGGTTTTTTTACAGACCCCGTAATAGTTGCAGAGAAATAGAGGAGCGGATTGGGAGGCAGATACTGGAAAGGTGCAGAAGTCACAGGGTTGTAGTCATGGGTGAGTTCAACTTTCCAAATATTGATTGGGAACATTTTAGTTGTAATAGTTTAGATGGAGCAGATTTTGTCCAGGTCGCTCAGGAAGGATTCCTGACATAGTATGTAGATAGACCAACACGAGTAGAGGCCACTTTGGATTTGGTGCTTGACAATGAACCGGGCCAAGTGTTAGACCTGTTGGTAGGAGAGCATTTTGGCAGCAGCGATCGTAACTCTGTTTCTTTCACGATAGTCATGGATAAGATAGGTACATATGGCAGGGTAAAGGTTACAATTGGGGGAAGGGTAATTACAATTCAGTTAGGCAAGAACTGAGTAACATAAATTGGGAACAGATGCTGTCAGGGAAGACCACCACAGAAATGTAGAGATTGTTTAAGGAATGCATACTGCATGTGCTCGATGTGTTTGTCCCTAGCAGGCAGAGAAGATGCAGTCGAGTGAGGGAGTCTTGGTTCTCGAGAGAGGTCAAACGACTGGTTAAGAGGAAGAAGGAGGCTTATGTAAGGTTTAGGCAAAGAGGGACGGAAAAGGCTCTAGAGGGATTCAAGTTAGCCAGGAAGGAGCTGAAGAAAGGGCTTAGGAGAGCTATAAGGGGGCATGAGAAAACTTTGGTGGATAGGATCAAGGAAAACTTCAAGGATTTTTACACGTATGTGCAGAACAAGAGAATGACCAAAGAAAGTGTAGGGCCGATCAAGGATTGCAAAGGGAATTTGTACACAGAGCCTAAAGAGGTAGGAGAGGTCCTTAATGATTACTTTTCTTCAGTATTCACAACTGAGAGGGACCTAGTTGCAGAGGAGGACGTTGTGAAACAGGCAGGTAGGCTAGAGGAGGTAGATGTTAGTAAGGAAGATGTACTAGGAATTTTGAGGAAGTTGAAGATAAGTAAGTCCCCCGGGCCTGATGGGATTTATCCAAGGATTCTGTGGGAAGCGAGGGGCGAGATCACAGGGCCTTTGGCGATGATCTTTTTGTCCTCACTGTCTACGGGTATAGTGCCAGAAAGAGGCAACCATCATTCCTTTGTTCAAAAAAGGGAACAGGAATAACCCCAGAAATTACAGGCCAGTTAGTCTTACGTCAGTGGTGGGCAAATTATTGGAAAGGTCTTTGAGAGACAGGATTTATGATCACTTGGAAAGGCACAGTTTGAATTGTGATAGTCAGCATGGATTTGTGAGGGGTAGATCATGCCTCACAAACCTTATTGAATTCTTTGAAGAGGTGACCAAACACATGGATGAAGGTAGACCTGTGGATGTGGTATACATGGATTTAAGTAAGGCGTTTGATAAGGTTCCCCATGGTAGGCTCATGTAGAAAGTAAGGGGACATGGGATTGGGGGAAATATGGCAGATTGGATTCAGAATTGGCTGACCCTTAGAAGACAAAGGGTGGTAGTGGACAGAAAATATTCAACATGCTGCTCAGTTACGAGTGGTTTACCACAAGGATCTGTTCTGGATCCTCTTCTATTTGTGATTTTTGTAAATGATTTGGATGAAGGAGTGGAAGGGTGGATTAGCAAGTTCGTGGATGATACGAAGGTGGGTCGTGTTGTGGGCAGTGCGGAGGGCTGTTCTAGTTTACAAAGGCACATCGATAGGATGCAGAGCTAGACTGAGAAGTGGCAGATGGAGTTTAACCCTGAAAAATGTGAGGTGATTCATTTTGGAAGGACAAACTTGAAAGCAGAATATAGGGTTAACGGAAAGATTCTTGGCAGTGTGGAGGAGCAGAGGGATCTTGGGGTTCATGTTCACAGTTCCCTGAGAGCTGCCACCCAGGTGGATAGAGTTGTTAAGAAGGCGTATGGTGTGTTAACTTTCATTCATAGAGGGATTGATTTCAAGACCTGTGAAGTTATGCTCCAGCTATACAAAACTCTGGTTCAGCCACATCTGGAGTATTGTGTCTATTTCTGGTCACCTCATTACAGGAAAGATGTGGAAGCGTTAGAAAAGGTGCAGAGGAGATTTACCAGGATGTTGCCTGGAATGGAGGGAAGGTCTTACGAGGAAAGGTTGAGAGAGCTAAGGCTTTTCTCTTTAGAACGATGAAGGATGAGAGGTAACTTGATAGAGGTGGACAAAATGATCAGAGGTATAGATAGAGTAGACAGCCAGAGACTTTTTCCTAGGGTGGAGGTAGCTTTTACGAGGGACATAGTTTTAAAGTGAAAGGAGGTAGATATTGGGGAGACGTCAGAGGTAGGTTCTTTACTCAGAGAGTGGCAGGGGCGTGGAATGCATTGCCAGAGAGGGTAGTGGAGTCGGCCTCATTAGGGGCATTTAAGCGGCTATTAGATACTCATATGGATGATAGTATAAGGTAGCGGTGGAGGTTAGATAGACCTTAGGTTTAGGGTAAAAGTTCGGCACAACATCGTGGGCCAAAGGGCCTGTACTGTGCTGTACTGTTCTATGTTCTATTTTCTATCTGTCCTGATACCTTAATGGATTGGTTGACATGCACACAAAGGTCCCTCTGATGCATTTCTCACTGATCAAACCATCTGACCAACCCATCTACACAGTCTTGTAGTCTAAGGTTATCTCCTCATTATTTATCACCTCACCAATTATTTTGTATCATCTGCGAACCCACCTACATTCAAGTCTAAAACATTTATATAAATTTTCTTAACCCCTCTATATCCATCTGTAAACTATTTGTGTCATCTTCACCACTCGCCCTATTTTGTGTCATCTGCAAACTTGGCGAGAGTACATTTACTTTCCTCATACAAGTTACAGTCTATTTTGTCAATAATTGTAGCCCTAGCACCTTTCCCTGTGGCACTCCACTCGTTACAGGTAACCACTATGAAAATGCCAACCCCCCTCCCCCCTCCAACCTAGTTCCAACTCTCTGTCTTCTACTAGTTGGGAAATCTTTCATCCAAGATAATATATTACCTCCATTGGCCCTTATCTTACTAAGTATCTTATACCTTACTAATGTGTGATATCTTAACAAACATCTTCGGAAGATCCAAATATATTACTTCCACTGCTTCCTCTTTATCTGCCCTTGTTACCTTCTCAAATAATTCAAGCATGCCAGTGGAATACCATCTGGGGATGATTTCAATGTAAAAACCAAAAGAACTGTGGATGCTGTAAATCAGGAACAAAAACAGAAGTTGCTGGGAAAGCTCAGCAGATCTGGCAGCATCTATGAAGAAAAGATCAGAGTTAACATTTCGGGTCCAAAGGAAGGGTCACTGGACCTGAAACGTTAATTCTGATTTTTTCTTCAATGATTTCAATGTGACTGGGACTGAACAGGATGTTCATTGAATTTGTACAAAACCAACTATCCACTCCAAAGCCATAGGTCAGTGTCAGGTGAAATTCTGACTCTCCTTTCATCAAAACATTATTCACTGAGAAAATCAGAATGTGGAGAGCTTGCTGCCTCACACCATAGTTGAAGTGACTGGCACGTATATATTTAAGGGACAGATAAGTGACTGCAGTTACTATTGTATAAAAGGAATGCGGAGAGGTTTAAGTGGAGATGATGGGAGGGTGTGCATAAACATAGGTATAGACCAGTTTTACTGAAAGGCCTGTTGCTATGGCATAAATTCCATATCATTCTACATAAAAAGCATAGAACTAAAAAATCTCTGCTTTGGTTTTTATATTTTTTCCATTTATTCTGCAAGTTAATGTCTGATGCAAAATACTGTTAAATGGTAAATTTGATTGCTTAAAGCATGAGTAGAGAGTTAACATTTAAAAGGAATCTAAAAATAAGTGATGCATTCATTCCTCAAATAGTCACAAATAAAATAAAAACAGTATAGAAATGATGCACTGATACATACTAACAAATAAAACAAGCACAGAATTGGGCCACAGGTGTTAGACATGCAATTTTATTCGCACATAAAGATGGTGTTTTCTTTAATCTAACTTACCTTAGCATGCTGGAAAAGAACACTGTTAGTGAAAATTGCTTTTTTGTTTTACGGGCAACAGTCATATAGAGTTTCTTTTTGGCATGATCCATATGAGCAGCAATGAATAAAGGCCTTTGCACTTCTTTTTTAATTAATAGTGTACAAAGTGACCTACTATCCATCAATGCATAGGAATGAACAAAAGGAGGACCATCACTCTAATAATAAGTTGCTGAAATTTTATTCAGCAAATACTAAGTAAAAAGACAGACGCCGGGAAGCACAATGAGGTAGATGGCTAGCTTTTTGTTCTGTATAACGTGGGTTTGATTCCTGTTCCTGCTGAGGTAGACTTGGGGCTTATCTTCTCCCTCGAGTTCTGAGGATGGAAGGCAATGATGAACTTCCACTTACAAGAGCTGCCAAGAATACAGGTCAGGAGGAAACAGCAACAGACAATGAGCCTAGCATTTGTCTTCAGGCAGAGTGCACATGGCATTGTGGTAACATGATCAAGTGAACATTTGAAGAGTGATGAGGTAACAAGGTGTAGAGCTGGATGAACACAGCAGGCCAAGCAGCATCAGAGGAGCAGGAAGGCTGACGTTTCGAGCCTAGATTCTTCTTCAGAAGAGTGATGTTAGGTTGTCATCTGCAGACCACTCAAATATCTGGAACTAAAAATGTATTACAAAATGTCTTTGGCATCATGTTTTTTTTAGGGAGTGATATAAAGAAAAAGAGGGCCCTAAATCTTCACACTACTACAAGCAGAACAAATCACATGAACACTTAATTATTTATTCAGAAGGAGGAAGTCTAATAAAGTACATTTTCATGCATTCTATCCAAAATAGATCTATTATGAAATATGACATAAATAGTTTATAAAAAATAATGCTCTAAATCTAGAGACAACAGGTGGTTGTTTAATCTGAGAGTCAAATATACTAACTGACCACTCCCCACTTTCCTCACCCCGGCCAGGACACTGAGGAGAATTCACATGATCTTCCTCGAAATAGTGCTAGGTTTCTTTTACAGAACATAGATGGAACTTATTTTGGCATCTGCATGAAAAAGATGTAATGCACTCTAAGTTTTTGATCCAAGCTGTTGAGGCATTTTCATCAAATGGGTTAACACCTCACTTAAGCAAGCAAAGGAACTGCATACAAATTAATTAAATCTTCTTCCTGTTTTGTTCGCACAGCATAATTTCAAGGCCAGTGGATTTTATGTCATTTATCTTTAAGGAAAGGCCATAAATAATGTGTATTCAATCAGTTATACAGCATAGACTAATATACTGAATGCTTCTGACAGGCAGGTAAGGCAGTTACTGAATTTTACATCAGTTTTTCCACATCTTTGTATGGAAAGCAATGACTACAAATTGTCTCAACTAAGAATATTACCCAAATCACTAATTTGCCAAGGTTATAAGAGACATCCTAATATCCCTGCGTTCAAGAAAACTATGTAAAGGATTTTTTGAAACGTATTTTCTTTGAAACACTAAATTCCCCACTGATATTAATTTTAATACTGTCAGATATAAATTTTATTTGAAACCGCCATCAACCCCCAAAACACGAAAATCAAATTTAGCATTTTTGTCATCTTTGAAGTTAAATTTCATAAGACTTCGCTCCAATGCTTTCTTAGAACCAAAGTGTTAAAATTTCAGTCAGGGAAATAGTAATGAGCAACAGGAAACTCAGGTTTGCAGAGTGGAAAGATTTTTTTACAGTTGAACTATCTTTAATCAATAGATCTGAAGAACTTCCTTTCTATTAAACAATACAGGGAGATTAGAACTGAACATGCAACTAGAAAGTTGGTACAGGTAGTTGGTATAGCATGTATACACAGAATTCACTGAACACACTGAATTTTGTTCTCATGAAAATCACTCACTGGGTGGGAGATGAAATGTGTTTGTATGCCTGCTATATATATCTGTGAAGTTCGATGATAACAGTCTGGCTGTTTTTCACATAAATGTAACTTGTTCTCCCTTATCAAAATAGGCCTTCGTTGCTATCAAATCACTGCATGCTTAAGTCTGTTATCTGTATGTATACAGAAGTTGATATTAAGACACACAGAACAAGGTATATGGAATGAGATTTGAAAAAACTGTCAGCTACAGGCCTGGAAGGTAATTCATTTAGCTTCAGATTACATATGATTGGCTCTAAGTTAGAAAGGGCCAGTTCAGTCAAGATATTTTGACAATGTCACAAAGCCTCAAGAGTAAAACTTCACTGATTTATGAATGTCATAACAGCTACAAAATTGGCTTAACCTTATTGTCAGAGTGTCATTGAAATATATTGAATAATGTTGATTTGCAGTCACAACAACAACATTGAAACATTTCTTATTCCCATCTGGTAACCACGCAGAGGATAGAGACAATGAAACACAAAATCTTTACTGGTCAATCTCTGAAACTGAAGGGTGGATATGGCAGACAGTGGCATCTTGGTAATTGAGAAATAAATCTACACTACATTAACTTTACAACATGCACTTCACAAAATATGGTTCAGATAGGAACCCTTGGAATACATATGCCCACATGTCAAAGAAGTGGATTATTTATAAATAGAAATTATTTTTAAAGCAATCAGGACACAGAGATACACTGGGACAAGGTGGTGGCCTGTGTGTTACAGACAGCAATACTATCATAAAAATTCTGAAACCAATCAAATCAAATTGCTATTCCTGAATTTTTTTTTTAATCTTTTCTCCTCCTATCTGTCCAATACATGCAGGGTAACTATATAACTGTGTGTCTTGTCTTGTAATATTCTGTTTTATAAAATGATGCCAGATGTCTCCTTACCGAATCAGAAGAATATCTGTGAATTGCCACATGTCTAACTGTATTTTTAAAAATTTCATCTATGGAATGTGGATGTCACTTGCTCAGCCAGCATTTATTACTCATCCTGAATTGAACTTGAGAAAGTGGTTGTACGCCTCCTGGAACTGTTGCAGTCTGTGGCAAAGTAGGTAAACCAATAGTGCTATTAGTATGGTTTGGTAATATCAATTTGTTCTTGATTTTTTTTTCAAATGCAATTCATCTGTATTTCTTGGAAAAATGGCTCCATCCTGCATGATATTGTGAACTCCCAATGGAGTATGAGCCTTGGTCGAGAATTAAGTGGGTCTTTTGCATGTCAGAGTACAACGATCTTTATAAATGGGCCAGTGGATCGTGGAGTGGCAGATAGACTTCAATTTAGATAAATGCAAGGTGTTGCATTTTGATAAGACAAACCAGGGCAGGACTTATACAGTTAATCATAGGGCCTGGGGTGTGTTGGTGAACAGAGAGACCTAGGGGTGTTAGTATATAATTCCTAGAAAGTGGAGTCACAGGTAGGCAGGTGGTGAAGAAGGAGTTTTGCATGCCTGCCTTCATTGGTCAGGGCACTGAGTACAGGAGTTGGGACGTGGTGTTATGGCTGTTCAAGACATTCGTAAGGTTACATTTGGAGTATGACATACAATTTTGGTCAATAAAAACCAAAAGAACTGCAGATGCTGTAAATCAGGAAACAAAAAAGAAATTGCTAGAAAAGCTCAGCAGGTCTGGCAATATCTGTGAAGGAAAAGACAGTTAACATTTCAGGTCCGGTGATCCTTCCTCAGAACTCTTTTTGTCACCCAGCTAGTAGAAGGATGTTATTAAACTGAAAACGATGAAAAGAAGATTTGTGAGGATACTACTGGGACTGGAAGGCTCGAGTTAAATGGAGTGGCTGGATAAATTGGGACGTTTCTCCCTGGAGCGTAGAAGGCTGAGGGGTGACCTTGTAGAGATTTATAACATCGTGAGGGGCACAGATAAGGTGAATAGTCAAGGTCTTTTCCCAGTGTAGGGGAGTTCAAAACTAGAGGGTACAGGTTTAAGGTGAGAGGGGAAACATTTAAAATGAACCTGAGGGGCAACCTTTTCACACAGAGAGTGGTTCATATGTGGAATCAACTGCCAGAGGAAGTGGCAGAGCCAAGTAATTGTAACATTGAAAAGACATTTGGATAGGTACATGGATAGGAAAGGTTTAGAGGGGAATGGGCCAAATGCAGGCAAATGGTTCTAGTTCAGTTTAGGAAACCTGGTCGGTAAGGATGGGTTGGGCTGAAGGGTCTGTTTCCACGCTGTATGACTCTAAGACTCTCTGACTGTATGTGACTGGACCCGAAATGCTTTCTCTCCACTGATGTTGCCAGACCTGATGAGTTTCTGCAGGTTTCAGGATCTTAATGTCAGCTCCAAATGGCATTCACAGGCACAAGTTTTCATTGGGCCTTGGCTCAATGAGTGTAAAAACCTACTTCTGTTGCTTATGTTCTTGTATTTTTGACATTTTACTGAAGATGGCAGGCAAACCTCTGATGCTGCAGAACTAATCCATCTCTAGCCATGCTGTTGGGAGAATGAGCATTGCTGAGGCAGGTCAGGGACTGTGAAGGTACCCAAACACAGAAACACTGTCACAACCCTTACATCAAGCATCAACTGACCAGCATCTAGACCACTAGGTGTGTTGAGATAAAGGAGAAACCTCCATGCCAAACAAATCTCAACTTCATTTATACTTTATGTGGCAAGGAGTGTCTAGCTCCAATAACTCCCACCCCCTTCCCCCAGCCTGTCACAGGAAGGCTGCCTACATTGAGCCAACATTTTACATACCATGGGAGGCAACTCCATCAGCAGCAGTATTTCCCCTACTTGGGGCCTCAAAAATAATAATTAGCTGCAAATTACCTCTTTATTCTTTCCCTTGCACCCAACCAGCTATCAAGCCAGTCACCATATGATGGGAAAATTCACCTCATTACTTTGAGGGAAGCAATGTGCAGCCAATCACCACAACACCTCAGTTTCTCTACCATTGTGAACCAAAATGACTGCGTCAACCGACAAGTCCCCTGTGACCATCAAAATAACATCAACTAAATGAAGGTCCTATTCTTCAGCAGCGGACATGATGACTTCACTCTAAGAGAGTTTCTATACACGGGCTAATAAAGCCCCAAAGAGAAGTACCGGATTAACTGTTCCAGGGCATAATCTATCCTCCTGATGTTTGTATTGTTTTTTTTGCATCTGCGTTCACCCTTATGTTACAAGAAGGCACATGCAGATTCCAGATTTATCACAAGTGATATCATGAAATAGAGCAAACAAAGCCATACAAGTCATGGAGTCATAGAGCTGTACAGCATGGAAACAGACCCTTCAGTCCAACTCATCCATGCCGATCAGACATCTTAAATAAATCACGTCCCATTTGCCAGCATTTGATCCATGTCCCTCTAAAGCCTTCCTATTCTTATACCCATCCAGATGCCTTTTAAATGTTATAATTGTACCAGCCTCCACCAATTTCTCTGGCGGCTCATTCCAAACATGCACCATCCTCTGCGTGAAAAAGTTGCTCCTTAGGTCCCTTTTACGTCTTTCCCGTCTCACCTTAAACCTATGCCCTCTAGCTTTGGACTCCCCTATGCTGGGAAAAAAGACCCTGGCTATCCACCCTATCCAAACCCCTCATGGTTTTATAAATCTCAATAAGGTCACCCCTCAGCCTTCGATGTTCCAGGAAAATAGCCCCAGCCTATTCAGCCTCTCTCTATAGCTCAAAGCCCTCCAATCCTGGCCACAACCTTGTAAGTTTTTTCTGAACCTTTTCAAGTTTCACAACATCCTTCCTATAGCAGGGAGACCAGAACGACATGCAATATTCCAGAAGTGGCCTAACCAATGTCCTGTATAGCCACAACAAACAGGGTAGTTATCTCTGGATTACTACCAAGTGCCACGTGATAACGAGGTAAGAAATAGGGAGAGAGTGCAGCTAAACACGTGGCTACAGGGCTGGTGTAGGAGGGAGGGCTTCCATTATGTGGATAATTGGAGTACATTCTTGGGAATGTGGGACCTGTACAGTAAGGACGGGTTGCACCTGAACCGGAAGGGCACAAATATCCTGGGAGGGAGGTTTGCTTGAGCTATACGGGATGGTTTAAACTAGTTTGGCAGGGGGTGGGGAACCGGATTTGTAATTCAGAGGATGAGGTACTCAGCATTCCAACAGACACAACAGGGAGTGAGGTTGTTAATAAAGAAATGCGGTCGATGGAGTGTAATTGTGGACACAGGGATGGTTTGATGTGTATACTTCAATGCTAGATGTATCAGAAATAAGGCGGATGAACTTAGAGCATGGGTCAGTGCTTGGAACTACGATGTTGTGGCCATTACAGAAACTTGGGTAACTCAGGGAGAGGAATGGTTGTTGGAAGTTCCAGGACTTAGATGCTTTAAAAGAAATAGGGAGGGTGGTAAAAGAGGCAGGGGAGTGGCATTGCTAGTCAGGGCTAGTATAGCAGCTACTGAAAGGCAGTTTGACAATGATATGTCCACAGAGTCAGTTTGGATTGAGGTCAGGAACAAGAAAGGAGCAGTCACTTTGTTGGGTTTTTTTTACAGACACTGTAAGAGTTGCAGAGAAGTGGAGAGGTGGATTGGGAGGCAGATACTGGAAAGGTGCAGTAGTCACAGGGTTGTAGTCATGGGTGAGTTCAACTTTCCAAATATTGATTGGGAACTTTTTTGTTGTAATAGTTTAGATGGAGCGGATTTTGTCCAGTGCATTCAGGAAGGATTCCTGACACAGTATGTAGATAGACCAACATGAGGAGAGGCCACTTTGGATTTGACTAAGTCATCAGGCTAAGTGTTAGACCTGTTGGTATGAGAGCATTTTGGCGGTAGCAATCATAACTCTGTTACTTTTACAATAGTCATGGAAAAGGATAGGTACGTACAGCAGGGTAAGGCTTATAATTGGGAGAAGGGTAATTGCAATTCTGTTAGGCAAGAACTGGGTAACATAAAATGGGAACAGTTGCTGTCAGGGAAGAGCACTATAGAAATGTGGAGATTGTTTGAGGAATGCATACTGCATGTGCTCGATATGTTTGTCCCTAGCAGGCAGGGAAGATACAGTCGAGTGAGGGAGCCTTGGTTCTCAAGAGAGGTCGAACGACTGCTTAAGAGGAAAAAGGATGCTTATATAAGGTTTAGGAAACAAGGATCGGAAAAGACTCTAGAGGGATACAAGTTAACCAGGAAGGAGCTGAAGAAAGGGCTTAGGAGAGCTATAAGGGGGCATGAGAAAACCTTGGCAGATAGGATCGAGGAAAACCCCAAGGCTTTTTACAAGTATGTGAGGAATAAGAGAAGGACCAGAGAAAGGCTAGGGCTGATCAAGGATTGTAAAGGGAATTTGTGCACAGAGCCTAAAGAGATAGGATAGGTTCTTAATGATTACTTTTCTTTGGTATTCACAACTGAGAGGGACCTAGTTATAAGGGAGGACAGTGTGTAACAGGCTGGTAGGCTAGAGGAGGTAGATGTTAGTAAGAAAGATGTACTAGGAATTTTGAGGAAGTTGAAGATAAGTAAGTCCCCCAGGCGTGATGGGATTTATCCAAGGATTCTATGGTGAGCGAGGGAAGAGATCGCAGGGCCTTTGGCGATGATCTTTTCATCCTCACAGTCCACAGGTTTAGTGTCCGAAGATTGGAGAGTGGCAAAAGTCATTCCCTTGTTCAAATAAGGGAATAGGGATAACCCCGGAAATTACAGGCCAGTTAGTCTTACTTCAGTGTGGGCAAGTTATTGGAAAGGGCTCTGAGAGATAGGATTTATGATCACTTGGAAAGGCACAGTTTGATTTGTGATAGTCAGCATGGATTTGTGAGGGGTAGATCATGCCGCACAAACCTTATTGAATTCTTTGAAGAGGTGACCAAACACATGGATGAAGGTAGACCTGTGGATGTGGTATACATGGATTTAAGTAAGGCGTTTGATAAGGTTCCCCATGGTAGGCTCATGTAGAAAGTAAGGGGACATGGGATTGGGGGAAATATGGCAGATTGGATTCAGAATTGGCTGACCCTTAGAAGACAAAGGGTGGTAGTGGACAGAAAATATTCAACATGCTGCTCGGTTACGAGCAGTGTACCACAAGGATCTGTTCTGGGTCCTCTTCTATTTGTGATTTTTGTAAATGATTTGGATGTAGAAGTGGAAGGGTGGATTAGTAAGTTTGGGGATGATACAAAGGTGGGTCGTGTTGTGGGCAGTGCGGAGGGCTGTTCTAGTTTACAAAGGCACATCGATAGGATGCAGAGCTGGGCTGAGAAGTGGCAGATGGAGTTTAACCCTGAAAAATGTGAGGTGATTCATTTTGGAAGGTCAAATTTGAAAGCAGAATACAGGGTTAATGGAAAGATTCTTGGCAGTGTGGAGGAGCAGAGGGATCTTGGGGTTCATGTCCACAGTTCCCTGAGAGCAGCCACCCAGGTGGATAGAGTTGTTAAGAAGGCGCTTGGTGTGTTAGCTTTCGCTAAAAGAGGGATTGAGTTCAAGAGCTGTGAAGTTATGCTCCAGCTATACAAAACCCTGGTTTGGCCACATCTGGAGTATTGTGTCTATTTCTGGTCACATCATTACAGGAAAGATGTGGAAGCGTTGGAAAAGGTGCAGAGGAGATTTACCAGGATGTTGCCTGGAATGGAGGGAAGGTCTTACGAGGAAAGGTTGAGAGAGTTAGGGCTTTTCTCTTTAGAACGATGAAGGATGAGAGGTAACTTGATAGAGGTGTACAAAATGATAAGAGGTATAGGTAGAGTGGACAGCCAGAGACTTTTTCCTAGGGTGGAGGTAGCTATTATGAGGGGGCATAGTTTTAAAGTGAGTGGAGGTAGATATAGGGAGACGTCAGAGGTAGTTTTTTACTCAGAGAATGGTAGGGGCGTGGAATGCATTGCCGGAGAGGGTCGTGGAGTCGGCCTCATTAGGGGCATTTAAGCGGCTATTAGATAGGCATATGGATGATAGTATAAGGTAGCGGTGGAGGTTAGATAGATCTTAGGTTTAGGGTAAAAGTTTGGCACAAAATTGTGGTCCGAAGGACCTGTACTATGCTGTACTGTTCTATGTTCTATGTTCTATGTTCTAACATGACCTCCCAACTCCTATACTCAAAATGACCAATTTCATGAAAAAAAGGTGCTCATTAAATAATAGAAATTTTTGAAAACAAAATGCAGCATTTGGACAAGTGCCAACAAGCTAACGAGTAAACAGTGTAGAAAAGAGCAATATTTTTAGGGATTTTGCAGGCCTTGCAGCTGGAGGGGAGCCAACAACTTCTAATGGATAGTGAACTGTAAAGATTTGTAAAAGACTCAGTGTAAGCAAAGTGTAAGACTTGTTTTTATGGACTTACAATGGACACTGAAAATCCGTCGTCAGTGACAGACTCGAAGTTTTAAAAGCCAACATGCAAATAATCCCAGAGACAGAACAGCCATCTGAGGACATGAGAAACATTGAAGTTCCAGTAGAATATAGCTTTTTTTTCAAGTTGATAAAAGACTTTTGAATGAATTTATGCTGCATTTTATATAGGTATAGGTTTCTTTGTATCTTATTTGTTTGAATATGTAAAAGGGTTTTCAGATGAATTTAAACATTATGCATAGAATTAAAACAGGTGACATGCATTTTAATGGTAACTGATATCCTATGATAGAGTTCATTCCTACCAAAATAATTTAGAATTGATTCTTGAAATAAATATTTATACAGAATTATAGAAAACTTGCAGTTTCTAACATCGACTTGTTTTGAACATATGATTTATCCCAAGGCAGTTCAGACTTGAATATGGATCTTCTAGTCTAGAAGTAAGAACATTATCACTGCACTGCAGGACTTTCAACTAGTAGCTGTATATTTTATCTCCACAAAGCCACAGTGACATAAAAATATTGTAAAATTCTTAAACTAAGATGCTAAGTCCTGGTATTGGTATTCTCAAAAAAAACTTATTCTGCTATAATGCACCTATAGATATATTTTAGCTGGAGATCATTTTGCTGCTTTGAAAACTCTTGGGGGTGAGAACATTTCATTACATGATCCAGTCTATAGTAGTTAAAGGTGAATAAGTTCCTTTAGTGATCTGAAGTCTCTCCTAGTTGATGTTTTAAACTGACAGGTTTGACAAAGTAGGTTTACCTTTTGGGGCTTGATGTTGGTAGGGAGCTAAAAATAGTGCAATGACTATCAGAGCACTTAGATTCTACTCTAGCTTTTGTAGAAGAAAATCGTTACCACCTGCTTCATGTCCTAGTAACTTTGCCTGACCAAATGTAATAAAAACTATGGCTATCATGCCCACTTGATTGACACCACATCCACAATATCCACTCCTTTCTCCTCCAACACTCAGTAGCAGCAGTGTATACCAATCACAAGCCACACTGCAGGAATTCACCAAAGATCCTTTGACTGCACCTTCCAAACCCACGACCACTTTCCTCTGAAAGGACAAGGGCAGCAGATGCATATGAACACTACCACTTGCAAGTTCCCCTCCACGCTGCTCACCATTTAAATTTGGAAATATATTGCAGTCCCTTCACCATTCCTGGGTCACAATCCTGGAATTCTCTCCCTAATGGCATCGTGGGTCTACCTACTGCGCATGGCATGTGACATTTCAAGAAGGCAATTCACCACCTACTTCTCACAAGCAATAAATGCTGACCAGCCAGTGATGTCCACGTCCCATGAGTGAATAACAAAAAAAACTTGTTATTTTAATACAATTTACAGCTCTACTGAAAACAAGTCAATTCCGTATTACAGACACACAGTTTAAATGGAAATACGGTAATGTTGCTATTGTACAAAATCTAGCAAGCTCCAAAGACATTCAAATTAAAATAGCATGGGTGAATAAAAAAGATACAAGCTCAAAGAACAGCAGATTTAAACCAGATTTAAAATGGAACAGATCAAAAATACCTTTGCAGTAATAAGATTAATCAGCATATTGAAAATGTAATATGCCTTAGCAGATTCAAGGTCAGAGAGTACAGCATAAAAGATTTGTCATTGCAGGGGTGACAGCTCTTAAGATACAGAATTGTTTCAAAATCAAAAATAAATGGAGAGATAGGACACGGTCACTGAGCTGCAGAAAAGGAGGAGGGCACATGTGCAGAGAGCTCAGGGGGCTAAAAATAAAAGCTAAATACTGTGATGCTGGAGATCTGAAATACAAACAGAAAGTGCAGGAGAAACTTAGCAGGTCTGGCAACATTACTGGAGAGAGAAACGAAGGTAATCCTTTGAGTCTGATATTACTATACTTTATCCCACCTGCAATATAATCAAGCTCAGATTAAACTCAGCACTAATTGTCTTTTTTTTATTCATTCACAGGATGAGGGCATCACTGGCTAGGCCAGTATTTATTGCCCATCCCTAATTGCCCAAAGGGCAGTTGTGAGCCAACCACATTGCTGTGGGTTTGGAGTCACATGTAGGCCAGACCAGGTAAGAATGGGAGTTTCTTTCCCTGAAGGACATAAGTGAGCCCAATGGGTTTTTTCCCCCAACAATTGACAATGGATTCATGGTCATCATTCAACTCTTAATTCCAGATATTTATTGAATTTAAATTCCATCATCTGCCGTGGTGGTATTCGAGCCCAGGTCCCCAGAACATTACCTGAGTCTCTGGATTAACAATCCGGCAATAATACCACTAGGCCATCGCCTCCCCATTATGAGAGAACCTTGTGTTCCTCTGAGACTATGGCTACTTTCACCTGTTTCAATAGAGCAGCGTCTTCCATGATGGATATTCAATAGATTGAAGGCCCTCCAGGTGATGTTATGGAGAAAAACCTCTGCTAACAGATCTTTTAGTGGAGAAACGATCTACAAATAAGAACCAGGGGCAACATTCCTCAAGCAAGAGACCTTACTTTTCTTCCAAGGCCAACAAGGGTGTATTCTGAGAAGAATATGAAACATCCTGACTGCTTGCATTTTTAAAGTCAGAAATTTTGGGGGAGATGGTGTCATGCGAATGTAATATTGTTATATATGTGAGTGCACAATGGGTTTATTATGGGCAAGTTTTGTATAAAGGAATTGTTCTGAAGAGGTTAATGTTCCGGTCACACTAATTCCACCCTTTCTACAGATGTCACACAAAATCTGTGGGTGGACACAAGGAGTTCTATTCCAGCTTTCGGAGAGATCAGATATAAACATACCAGCTCCCTAAGGTCTCATAAATCATGTTAGACCACATGCAGTTGTACCTAATGATACGGCCCTTCTTGTTATCTAACAACAGTGATTCTTTTGTGAAGTCACTAATATATGGTGCTGTATCCTCTACCATTAATCACTAGATAGGCCCAAGACAAAGTAAAGAAAAAGAAGGATTGGTGCAATGATCTACATCGAACGACCCTTAGCCACTGCCACATGCAGGTAGAGATGGCACACACCACATGGTATAAGCATGGTCATCTAGAAAAATAGCTGAGGAAAACGCCATCTAACCTGTCCTGTGGAAGGGTCACTGGATCCGAAAAGTTAACTCTGTTTTTTACTTCACAGCTGCTGCCAGACCTGCTGAGTTTTTCCAGCAACTTCTGTTTTTGTGCCAACTAACCTGGACTGATATTTCCATAGCTGCCACCACATTTTAGTATGGGCTCTTCTGTCCTTCATGTCAGCTCAGGGCAGTCTTCAGGATTTCATTTAAACAATGCATACCTATAATATGTACATGATGGTAAGACAGTAAAGCTCCTTGCTCTTTTCTGCACTGTTTCCAGATTTTAGCAGTGTTTCTCAAACATGACAGCTGAGGTCTTAGTTACTTTACAACAGGCCTCAGAGCTTCATTTGGATATTCCTTAAAGCCTATCTGTATATATAGTTAGCACTGTTGCTTCACAGTGCCAGGAACCTGGGTTTGATTCCAGCCTTGGGTGACTGTGTGGAGTTTGCATGTTCTTCCCATGTCTGCGTGGGTTTCCTTCGGGTACTCTGGTTTCCTCCCAGTCTAAAGATGTGCAGATTAGGTGGATTAGCTGTGGTAAATGCAGGGTTACAGGGAGATGGTAGAGGACTGTGTCTCCGTGGGATGCTGTTCGGAGGGTCAGTGCAGACTCGATGGCTGAATGGACTCTTTCTACCCTGATACTATGAAGGGCCTCTCTCACAGATCTTCGCTGGGGTTGTCACATGCATCATATCAAAATATAATTCAGATAATTGTCATGAATTTCCTAACAGTTCTGAAAAATGGACTTCTATTGATTTACATTTAGTCCAATCCCAAATGACTGTAGACAATGGGGATACTTAATTATCATCCTTGTATGTACAAGGCCCAAGCACTCAGTATCCCTTGCCTCTCTTGTTGAGGATATGATGCAAACCATTCTCCAGGTAACACATTTCTGTTCCCTCTCTGCTCATTGATTCTCTGTGTTTCATTAGAAGTCCCAAGACCAAGGGTCTGACTCTGATGATGAATGCATTACCAGATCTCCAAGCATGTCTTTTGAGCAGCTGACCAAATCACTGTACGAACTACAATAGTGAGTTGTTTATGGAATCTTCCTTTATGCCTCTTCCTTGCAAAGACTATGTGTCATACAAGGTAATACCCGTTTGTGGCCCATTTAATTGTTTTTTAATAGCATCATTGTCAATATTAAACTTTATTCTCTGGGCCCCAATTTCAAAGGTATGTTTGAATAAACACAGGCATTTGTCTGGTAAGTTATCTCAAACACCCTTGATACATCTCCAATGATAAGATAAAGGACACTTTATGATCAATCAGACAATGGGCTATAGTTCTCTCACAGCCACAGCACAGTTCAAAAATCACTTTGCAGAATTTAGTAAATTTTCATATTGACCAAATTTCATATCCTGCCTTCCTGCTCTCAAATCTAGAATGCAGTTTTTCAGTCAGGATGTCGATTTCTCTTTCAATTTCTTCTTCTCCTTTGAAACAAACTCAGCAAACTCATTTTCTAAAGAAACGTCAACTTTCCTGCTTCTCTGATGCTGCCTGGACTGCTGTGTTCCTCCAGCTCCACGCTGTGTTATATCAGCACACAAGACTCTGTCACATTAATATACATTTGATAATATGAAAGAAAATTGGTAATTACATAAGTCAAATCCATCAATACAGTTCAAGGGGCATTAATCTTGGCTCCATGGCAGAAGTATCTGCTGTCAGAGGGCAAAGGTTTAAGGTGAGTTTCGAGGGGATCTGAGGAAAATGTTTTTCAAACAGAGTGTAGGCGTAATATGGAACACACTGCCTGAGAGGGTGAGGGATGAAGGCACTCTCACAACATTTAAGAATGTTAAATTTAACATTTACCTTTGGCCTCACTTGTATGTTCATAAGAGTAAATAATGCATTGGCTTACAGAAATTGTATGTCAAGAGATTATTGGCTGACAAGACATCAGAACTCACACCTGCTGACAGCTCAGACAATCCATGTCCACCCATGCCAATTCAAGCTAATCCTCAAGTGGATAAGGTAGGCAAGAAGGTATATGGCATGCTTGCCTTTGTTGGTTGGAGCATAGGACATTAAAAAAAAAGCCATATTATGTTGTATAGAATTTTCATTAGGCTATATCTGGAATATTATGAACTGTTTTGATCACCACAGTTCCAGAAGGATGTGGAAGCTTTGGCGAGGGTACAGAAAAGTTTAACCAGGATGTTGTCTGGTTTGGAGGGTATTGGTTATGAGGAGAGATGAGATAAACTTGTTTCTTTTTCACTTGAGGATCAGAGATTGAGGGATGACCCGTTAGAAGTTTACAAAATTATAAGATACATGGATAGAATGATATTCGGAGTCTTTTTCCCAGGGTGGAAATGTCAGTTATTAGGAGACATAGGTTTAAGGTGAAAGGGGATAAGTTTAAAGGAGATGTGAGAGGCAAGTTTTTTTTATACTGAAGGTGGTAACTGTCTGAAATCTGCTGCTATTTTAGATGTATCTTGACATATATATATATATATATATATATATCCTTGACAGGGAATAGAAGGGATGCAGACTGCATAGAGTCAAGAGATTTTTAGTTTAGAAAAGCATCTTGTGTCAGCACAGGTTTGGTGGGCCGAAGGGCCTATTCCTGTGCTGTACTGTTCTTTGATCTGTTCTTTGTCCATGTCCCGACACAACACTATGACCCCTATACTCCATGCCAATCTATGGTCCTCCACGCCCCCTTCAACATTCCGATTTTCTGATACATACATTAATCATCTGCACTCCAATCCATCCTCAATGACCTACACCAACATAGTGCCAACTCATGCCACCCATTCACCCCTACCAACCAGCCCTTACCCTTACACCCTCCATGCCAACTTACCTAGTATCCGCCATAGGTAGATCAAGGGAATAATACTGAAATTAAATAAAGTTATGTCTGAAGCGCCAATTGAGATCTTTGTTAATTTTTTAAAATGTCATTGATAAAAACCACTGAATATATTTATATTCCTTCAAATTACTTAATCCTTTATATGAACAAAGAGTTGCCTCAAGCACTTAATCATAGTTCCATTCATAATCCCACATCAAAGATCCAGAGCTGTCAATCAAACTGTGAATTTGCAGGCCAGAATCAGTCATGCAGCACTCACCACCAAATGATAACTTTCAGGCTTATTTAAACAGACATCTTAGTGAATTCTCAATCTCTCCTTCCACTAAGCACCATGTGTTTTCTTCAACAATTTTAAACGCTTAGTGATTTAAATGCATTGGCAACTTGGAATTTTACTGAATCCTTTTTTATGCACAGTCATGCCTACTTTTAACAATCTCAAAGGGCACCTGACCCCTCTCATACGTACTTAACCGTGGCCCTTTTTTTCTTTATTCATTCACAAGATGAGGGCATCGCTGCCAGGCAGCATTTATCGCCCATCCCTAATTGCCCAGAGAGCAGTTAAGAGTCAACCACATTGCCGTGGGTTTGGAGTCACATGTAGGCCAGACCAGGTAAGGATGGCAGTTTCCTTCCCTATAGGACATTAGTGAACCAGGTGACCTATCCAAAAGAGAGCCCAATCACTCCAGATGACAGTATTAGTTATTTTGCTCAATTGTCTAAAGCCCACGAGTTGTATTTTCAATTCCACTAGTGAAAATTCCAATTGTTTAAAGGTAGCTGCAGTTCAACATGTGCAGCTGCTTTTATGAACTACAGATATCTAAACTATAATCTGCACGACTTTTCTCTTGGTAGATATTGTGAGTGCCAGAATTACAGAGGACAGGACCTTTAGAGCCCAGAGTCAATTGTTATTTTTTTTCTGTGCTTCTGTCTTGATGCTATTGACAGTACTTGGTGATTGAGCAGAGTATGATAATTAATATGAATGGTGCTAATTCTTAACATTGTCGAACCTATCATCCTGATTATAACCTGTAACCATTCTATGTTCTCGTCTAGTTTGTCCACTGTTGAGAGGCTTGAGCTGATTGAGGAGTTCATCAGTTCTCTGTAGATTATTTTATCACGTATAGCTTTTTGTCAGATACTGAACAGTAATGAGATTTGAATACATAGACAATGGGGAAAACAATGAGAATGTGCAAATGCCACCCAGACAGTGACCCCTGGGTAGAATTGAGCCTGGGTCCCTGACACTGTGAAGCAGCAATGCTAACCACTGAACCATCATGCTGCCCTTTCTCTTTTGTTTTTTTTTTAAATGAGGCCATTTGGCCCATCAAGTCTGCACCAAACCTCTGAAGAACATCCCACCTGAACACATCCCCTCACCCAATCCATTATGGCTAATCTACCCAGCCTGCACATCCATGGACACCACAGGGCAATTTAGCATGGCTAATCCAAATAACCTGACCATATTGACTGGTGTAGCAGGCTAGAGGGCCTGAATGGTCTTCCCCTGTTCCTAGTTTCTATTTTCCTATGGTTTCTCTGCTGTAATTGTTAAAAAGAAAGTACAGGAAATCCATACGGGAATCTGAAAATGGAGCAGCAACAATTAATGCATATCCATGAAATAGCAAACACAGACTTAAGCATTGCAGCTGCACAACATTTCCCACCCACTCTAGCTATAGGGTCAGTCTTGACCTGAGAACTCACTATTTATAATTAATGAGCCCAACATTAAAGGTCCTTGTAAGATTTTCTTGCTTCCAGCAAATGATCTTCTTCGAGGTCCCATTAGTTCAGTGTCCGGGCCAGGAAAACTGCCCTCTTAAATATCATAGGTAAGATGAGAAGACTTGTGTGTAAATATGCATGATATTGCAGAAATATTGTACTTGGTTAGATCATTTTCATAACAAAGAGTTATGAAAAAGTATCAATAGGGGGCCGTAACTAATCAATCCTTCCTGCAGGAATAGGCAATGGAGTAGTTTTTGAATTAGTTAGAGTTGACTCTGAATACTTATTACCATAATTTTGCCGATTTTCAGCTTAGGCAGGCACGAATAACTGTCACTGAGTGAAGCTGGCGTTGGAAAATAGAGCCCAGTAACATGAGGAGATCTAGGAATGGAGCAGGAACAGGGGCATTTTTAATTTCATAGCTATTTCAGATCTACTTTAGATCTACTTTGGATCTAAAAGAGATGGTGGGAGTAATAGCAAATTCACTCGTGGTAATTTTCCAAAATCCACTGGACGCTGGGGCAGTTCCAGCAGATTGGAAAATAACCAATGTGATGCCACTTTTCAAAAAAGGAGGTATGTAAAAGACAGGGAATTATAGGCCAGTTGGCTTAACTTCTGTAGTGGGGAAAATGCTTGAACCTATCATCAATGAAGAAATAACACGACATCTAGATAGAAATTGCCCCATTGGGCGGATGCAGCTTGGGTTCATGAAAGGCAGGTCATGCTTGACTAATTTTCTGGAATTCTGTGAAGACATTATGAACGCGGTGGACAATGAGGACCCAGTAGATGTGGTGTATCTGGATTTCCAAAAGGCATTTGACAAGTTGCCGCACAAAAGGCTGCTGCATAAGATAAAGGTGTACGACATTACAGAGAAAGTATTAGCTTGGATTGAGGATTGTTTAGCTAACAGGAAACAAAGAGTGGGGATAAATGAGTGTTTTCCTGGTTGCCGAACAGTGACTAATGGTGTGCCTCAGGGATCAGTGCTGGGACCGTAACTGTTTAAAATTTACACAGATGATTCAGTGTTGGGGACCATGTGTAGTGTGTCAAAGTTTGCAGATGACATTATGAGTGGCAGAGCAAAGTGTGCAGAGGACTCCGAAAGTTTACAGAAGGATATAGATAGTTTAAGTAAGTGGGTGAAGGTCTGGCAGATGGAATTCAATGTTGATAAATGTGAGGTCATCCATTTTGGTAGGAATACCCGTAAAAGGTACTATTACTTGAACGACAAAAAATTGCAGCATGCTGCTGTGTAGAGGGACCTGGGTGTCCTTGTGCATGAATCACAGAAGGTTGTTTTGCAGGTACAACAAGTAATTAAGAAGGCAAATGGAATTTTGTCCTTCCTTGCCAGACAGATTGAGTTTAAAAGCGAGGTTCTGTTGCATCTGTATGGGTGCCGCTGAGGTCACACCTGGAGTACTGTGTGCAGGTTCGGTCTCCTTAATTGAGAAAGGATGTACTGGCACTGGAGAGGGTGCAGAGGAGGTTCATTAGGTTGATTCCGGAGTTGAGACGGTTGGTTTATGAGGAGAGGCTGAATAGACTGGGATTATATTCATTGGAATTTTGAAGAATGAGGGGGGGGATCTTATAGAAACATATACAATTATGAAGGAAATAGATAAGACAGAAGCAGGGAGGTTGTTTCCACTGGTGGGTGGAACTAGAACAAGAGGGCATAGCCTCTAAATTAGGGGGAACGAGATTTATGGTTGGATTGAGAAAGAATATTATTACCCAAAGGGTTGTGAATCTGTGGAATTCCCTGCCCAGTGAAGTAGTTGAGGCTTCCTCATTGGCTGTGTTTAAAGCTAAGGTACATAGAACATAGAACATGGAACATTACAGCGCAGTACAGGCCCTTCGGCCCTCGATGTTGCGCCGACCTGTGAAACCAATCTGAAGCCCATCTAACCTAAGCTATTCCATTATTATCCATATGCTTATTCAATGACCATTTAAATGCCCTTAAAGTTGGCGAGTCCACTACTTTTGCAGGCAGGGCATTCCATGCCCTTACTACTCTCTGAGTAAAGAACCTACCTCTGACACCTGTCCTATATCTATCACTCCTCAATTTAAAGCTATGATAAGGAATTAAGGGTTACGGTGAGAGGCTGGGTAAGTGGAACTGAGACCATGAAAAGATCGGCCATAATCTTATTAAATGGCAGAGCAGGCTCGAAGGGCCAGATGGCCTTCTCCTTCTCCTGGTTCTTATGTCCTTGTGTACTTTGGTAAGTAGTTTTCACAGGGTAGATGTGCCATAACTTATACTATTGATCACAGGCAAAATAAATGACAGCCTAAGCAGAAACAATTGGCAAATTCAGTTCTTCTATTAAAGATAAAATGAGGAATTAGAACAATCACAAAAAACAAAATTCAAAAGGAAATTAATACATTAATATGAGCATGGGTAAGAACTGAGTATCTTGAGAAATTAATTCTGAAAGATCGAGACCATCACAAATGCATTTTTGACTTTATTCTTCTCACATTTTGATGTTCACTTCAATGAAAACCTTACTTTTTTACTTCCAGCCTTGATGATTCCAAAGCACTGCTGGCTGCCTATCCATCTTTTACCCTCCATAAACTTTATGTCAGTCAAAGTTTTGTTGTTTGTGTCCTAACTCACACAAATTCTGTTTGAATTGTAGTCTCTGACTTATACTGACTCTCAGTCAAGCAATGCCTCCATTTTAAAGTGCTATGGCATCAAATCCCTTCATGGTCCACATCCCTCGCTACCTCTGTAACCATCTTGAACCTCACAACCAGTTGAAATATCCATTATCATCTAAATCTGATTTCTTGAGCATTCCTGATATTAAGTGCCCCATCATTTATAGTCATGCCATTAGATCCCTAAGCTCTGAAACTCCTCCCTAAACATGTCTACCCCTCTTTCCTCTTTTAAAATAATCTTTGAACTTACCTTTTTGACCAAACTTGGCAATTTGTCCTTTTATCACATTATGTAGCTTTGTCTCATATTTAGCTTCACAAATTTCTCATGAAGTTGACATGTTCCATTATGATAAAGCCACGATCCAAACACAAGTTTCCAGCATCTGCATTTCCTACTATCTCTGATACAAGTTATTGTTGTTGTTTTTACACTTCAGTAACTGAGAAAAAGAAGAAATAAATATTTACAACTTTGGATCAGCGAGCAAAAAAATTAGAAATTTATTCCTACTTGTACTAGCAAACCTGCTGCTGTGAAACGTTTATATTCATTCGTGAGAGTTGACATCGCTGGATAGGCTAGCATTTACCCATCCCTCGTTACCCTTGATCAGGTGGTGCTGAGCTGTCTTCCTGAACTGCTGCAGTCCAATGTTGTTGATAGACCTACAGTGCCATAGCAGAGGGAGTTCTAGGATTTTGACCCAGTGACACTTGGCAAAGATAACTGCTCAGTATGAAACATGGCTTTGAAAAACCTGCCAAAGCATATACTTTCAGCTCATATTGATGGGAATGCCTAGCCATTCATACCAATACTGAATACTCAATTATAAGCGAGACAACAAGGTGCAGGGCTGGATGAACACAGCAGGCCAAGCAGCATCATAGGAGCAGAGAGGCTGACGTTTCGGGCCTAGACCCTTCATTTCTG
>NC_063339.1:19686628-19727065 GCF_021869965.1 Rhincodon typus
CTTTCGGGAGTCAATATCAAATCAGCTAATTTTAGGGCATGAGTGCCTTCTGCCATGTCCTTACCTGAATCACTACACACCAGACCTTGTCACCACACAGGCTGCTTTCACTACAGCCATAAATAATACAATGTGGAGCTGAGGAGATTTCTGAAGAAGGGTCCCGACCCAAAACATCAACTTTCCTGCTCCTCCGATGCTGCCTGGCCTGCTGTGTTCCTCCAGCTCCACACTGTGTTATCTCTGACTCCAGCATCGGCAGTTCTTACTAACTCTTTCACTACAGCCAACCCATTTTTACCCATTGATGGTCCCCATTAGCAGCTTTTCTTTCTCCCTGGCTAACCACTACCAGTCCCTTTGTCTGCTGCCCAACTGTTGCTCTCTGTCTCTCTGGGCTCCATCTCCTCCCCCAAATCTATCTTCAGCATATTTCCCACCTCTTCCTAGTTACAATCAATTCTGAAGAAAAGTCACTGAACTCGAAAAATTAACTCTGCTTTTTCCCCACTGAGGCGGCAAAACCTGTTGCCTTTATCTAGCAATTTCTGGTTTTATTCCAAAGTCTGCAATCCTTGTTTATGATATATAATTTCATTCTCTCTACTGACCTAATTTAATTTGATATGGGAAACAGTGACTGAAAGCTGGTGATGTTAACTCTAGGAAAGGTGAAAATAACAAGACATACTGGTATGAGACAATAACACTGGAATCTATAAATGATCTGATGCAAAGTCAAAGCCGCAACAATTAGTCTAAAATCTATTTTATTTCTGTCTGTTTACTTTAATACATTCTACTCATGTCAGATGGTGCTGTGATGAAGCCTTCGAATATAATAAAATGTTCTGCCTGTGCTTCTGAAATAATGTTAAACAACAAGCTTCTAAGGACTAGATCTAGTCAATTTGTTCCCGGTTGTGATTTTTCTGGTCCCATCAATGTTACACTAATATGTGCCTAATCCCTGCTCCACCACTTTCCTTTCTTCTCTCCTGTCTTCATTTTTCTCTTCCCATTCTACTTCCATAATTTTCTTCTTTCCTTAAACTGTCCTCTGTTTCTACTCTCATCCCCTTTCTTTCTCTTTAGCCCTTCTCTCACTTCCCTTTCTTTTCTTACCCTTCTCCCTTCTTCCCTCTTTTCATCTCTGACATTCATGCCTTACTTTTCTTTCTCACTTTTTTCCCTTCCACCTCTCCTCTACCTACTAGATTGTCTGCCAGAAGACCCCCTCCTCTCCATAACATCATCCTCTAAACCTGAGTTTTATAATTATTATTACCATTTGTGGCATTTTACATGAAACGTCACTGTTTCCTTTATATTCCACACAAATCATAGTACATGTCAACACAGTTAGTGTCTCCAGTTCAAGATTTTTTTGAGTAAATTAATTAGAATCAGTATAATCAGTGCACAAAGGGCTTAAAATGTGGGCTTCTGCAAGAGATACTACTTTTTTGGTGGATATCTGGTGAGCAGTGAGTTGTTCCTGGAACTCCACATGATCAGATGAGCCTAGAATCAGATGTGAGGAACACCATAGGGATGGGGTAGGTGGGTAATGAGATATATTTGGTAAAGAATGGCAAGAAATCTTGTTGGACCTAGCCGTGAGAATCCCGCTAAAAAATTTGATACTGTTAACACTTAGCCAAGATCAAAGTAAATTCAACCCCTTGAAATCATTAGTGGCAGAATTGTCTCTTTATGTAAACCACATGGATTGCAGAGATTCATGAAAACAGCTCACTATCATTTGTTCAAAGGCCTTTAGGGCTGGGTAACATATGGTAGCCTTGCCAGTGACCCTTACTTCCCATGAAGAGTTTTTTCAAAGTTGTGTACAAATTTTTTTACCTTTTCCTCAATTTCCTCATTTGCCAACTAGCTGATCCTCTGCTTGACAACACACCTCTTAGTAGGAAGAATTTTTCCTTATTTATTTGATCACAACCTCTCAGCACACTTAATGTATTGACATAATAATAAGCCCTTATCATTCTCCTTTAGAAATCCCAAGTTTTAAAATAATAAATAGAATTCATCAATGGTTGTAAATGTTCCTTGCCAATATAACTCCTACTGTCAATGCTTAATGAATATTGAGCTTCAAGTAAGTAGAAGCAAATTTATTATCAAATACCATCTCATTCAACTATTTTTTCAGCTTTTGTGACTGTGGGCTTTTACAATTCATACAAAATTTTACTCTAAAATTTCATCTTGACCTTTCAAACTCCTCCACAAAGATGTTTTGCTGCTAAGTATGTGAATTCTTTTAGATACAGATTTATGAAACACAGTTAGATATTTTCATGGGAGTCAGAAAATTACATCTTAAATCTGCATGATTTTTGTATTTTTGCTGTGGAATGAATTTCAGAAAACAGCAATTCCGGATCAGAAGGCAAAAATCAAAATCAGAATGTGTCCTTTCTGGATCAAATCGGTGAAAGTGACATGATGATCCATATCAAAACCAACACTCTGAATTGAGTATCAGAGATAGTAGGAACTGCAGATGCTAGAAAATCTGAGATAACAAGGTGTAGAGCTGGATGAACACAGCAGGCCAAGCAGCATCATAGGAGCAGGAAGGCTGACTTTTCGGGCCTAGACTCTTTTCTGATGAAGGGCCTAGGTCTGAAACGTCAGCCTTCCTGCTCCTATGATGCTGCTTGGCCTGCTGTGTTCATTCAGCTCTACACCTTGTTAACTCTGAATAGAGTGATGTTTTAGTTATTTTAATCAACCTGTTCAGACCTGCTAATACAGATCCAGAGCAGTTGGGACTTGGACCCAGACCTTCTAGCCCAAAGTACAGACACTACTACTGTGACACAAGAGCCTCTTTAAAGAAGTTCATTCTGTTAACTGCAAGACAGAGTACTCTGTCATTTCCCCATACACCAAGCAATAAGAAGTATTATTTGTGACTGAGACTATTTTAACTAATGGTTTACCAAACAAAGCCAAAATTAAAAGTACCTCAAGTGTATGAATGAATTTGAATACTGTGGCACTTCACATTTTTTACCAGTTAGCTTTGTAAGCTGGCAGTCAAAGTATTCACTGTGCAACAAGACTGCTTACCCAGAGTTTAAATAAGCGAGCATCAATCTGCCCATAGTGTCAGCATTGGATTGAGAGTTGTTATATGATTTAATGATCATTGACTTATAATGTGCATTTGAGAAATCATTCATGTCATCATTTTACAGGAGATTTGTCAGCTGAGCACACCCAGTTGTTGTGCACTGAGCATTCTGCTGAATACTTGAAGGAGACCTGCCATGGTACATCGAGAAAGATATTCATTGTCCAATTAAGAATTCCAATAAGCCTAAACTAGGCAGGCTGCCTGGTGTATTCCCTGCCCATCATAATATAGAAGATAAATCAAAAGTGTACGAATAGGTACAAGAAAGATCACACTATTTTTACAAACTCCTCTCAACGCTCCCACCTTCAGATATACTTACAGAAGTTGTAAAATCCATCCCTATATGTTTACGTCGGCGTTGTGATCCCAGCTGATGACCTTTTTTTTGTCCTGAACAAATCAGATCCCAGACGGAAATATGGCTTGATAGATCATCTTATCTTTATTTAGAAAGGCGGTCTTTCGATGAAACACAAGCGCACAATGCTGCAGATTTGGTTTTCACAATAAAACAGAAGTTTATAACACAAAGGAAAAGAAAATAAAACAATAAACAAAACTATTTACATGTAACACAATTTTAAAGATTTTAAGGCACACAGTGAAAGTATAATTCCATCTATCTCAGAAATAGCCTTTATAGTGCTCAAACATGAGAGAACTTCTTTCTCTACCATATCTGTCTATATTGAATTGCTGCAAGAACAGCACTTCATTTTCCACTTGGGGATCCTGCAGCCCTCCACACTCAATATCGAGTTCAATAATTTTAGTGTCTAAATTCTCCCATGTCCTAGCCCCTACCTCACACACTAGGCCTTGTTATCACATAGCTTACCATTATACACTACCTATTGTTAGCCACTAACAATTGTTAGCCACTAAGGAGATTGTTAGCCACTAACAATCTTCATTAACAGCTATTCACCCTTCTAGCCAGATCATTATCAATTCTTTTGTCTGACCACATGTTCTGCTCTCATTTTCGGCTCTATTCCCAATTATTGTTTACTCATTACCACCTTCCACCACCCTATCTTCTGCATATAAGCTAATATTTTCCTAGCTACCATCAGTTCTGAGGAACGGTCACAGGAACCGAAACATTAACTCTGACTTCGCTTCACGGATGCTGCTAGAACTTCTGAGCTTTTCCAGAAGCTTCTGTTTTTGTTGCTTGATTGACTTCGTTTTCAAATCTTGGTCTTGAAGGGGATAGCCTCTTCCTTGGGTATTCCCACAACCAAGCTTGGACTTTCTCAGCTTTGAATACACCTTCAATGTCCTCACCAAAGACATCTGGTTGGAACTTTCAAAATAAAAATGCTTACACTGAGGAAACTGATTTCCTAACTTTTCTGAACCAACTTTTTTTCTAGGAGAAACTGTTTCATACATGCAACATTAAAAGGACTTCAGCAAATTGAAAACAAAAGCCACCAAGCTTTTCTCTGAGCAAAAAAAAGAGAAAAATGCCAGATCTTATTAACTGAATATGCACTTTATTGTTAATGCTGTCTGCTTATAAAACACTACAAGCAAACACTAGTAGAACTCATATTGGTATTAAAAAATCCACAACAAGCTAATCATTAAATACTCTCTTGGACACAGTCTAAAACTCACATACCACTAGTTCAAAATCCAAACTTTAAAATAAATGGCATTAAAATAAATCATACATACTACATCATATCAGTCATAAAATGTTGTTCCCTGTTTCATATTCACATTGGCTTTCTTCACCAACATTAGCAAACATAAGAAAATATCTGCATAAAAGCTATTTGCAGCACTTAATAGAGTCAGTGAACCAGTCTCAGTTCAGTTCAAACGAACTGCAACCCACTGAAGTGGAAGCAAGTTGGATTAGGCATATTAAAAGAAGATGACGCGCGCTATAACCCTTTAATCGAATACCGTCTACTCTTGGCAATTTAAAGTTGCTTTTTGCACTAGAAAATTGAATTCTCCAGTAATTTAAGTCAAGCAATGTAAATAACACACCAAGTAGGGCTGTAAATTTGAAATGAAATCATCATATGATGTGAAATAAGCAATTTTGAATTAATCCTAGGCTGTGAAACTGTATTGACTATATATTACTGACATTTGTGGGGCTCTGTGATGGTCTCAAAGTATATAAGCATAAACTATTTAACATTCACATTTCTTTTGTCCAGAAGGATTAAGGGCCAATGGGAATAATAAATTCCACTTACTTTCATTCCTGTGCAATCACTTTGAAAACTTCAACCATGAAATGGCACTATGGGTTCCTATTAAATTCCATTCTCTGCTATTTTGTTGGCGATATTAACAAAACTACATTGGGCTAACACCCTCACTAAAATATGAAGGGATAAAATTTGAAAAAAAGTGCTGAGCATTCAAGAGTTCACAATGCAGAAAGTGATTATTCAAATCACTTATCCATGAATAGCTCTTTGCTAGCATAATCATAAACTGGTCTGAGTCTCCTATATTTGCCCACATTACACTGCATCTTCCTTTGTGATTCTACAGGGTAATAGCTTTATATAAAACCTTTCAAATTTTATTGACGACATATTATTCTGCAAGTTTGATGGATCATTTTCTGATAAAATGTGTTGATGCCCTAATGTTTAAAATGATTACATCTTTGACATGATGCAAAATTTGGCTCTCACGTTAAACTTCTGCTGATATTTAATGAGTAAAAAACATACTGACAGATGAGTAAGTTATGCATCTACTTAATAAAATCAATATTTAATTCAATAACAAGACTTTTCCCCTTCTATTCCATTTCCACCACAATCACCATATTCTGAAGATTAATGAGGTTTTACCACATTAACTAATCATCCTCTCTGCACCATGTCAGGTGCAGACAATAGTTATCTGCTGAGTGGAATTGAAGAGGAGGCTTAATTGCATTGCACTTACAGAGACGTTAATTGCTTAACTAAATCCTAATTTTCTCCACAAAATCTATCTCACCAATCATCATCATTTTGTCTTATCTGTGGAGCCTGAAATCGTTGTCTCTGATGCAATGAAGTATTGAATAGCTTTCTGCAGAAAGTCAATGTGAGTTAAGCACCAATGATTTTTGCTATATTTACCCCGATTTGTTTCTTTTTATCTCCCCTCTTGGACAGAATGGCTTGTGTTGAGCTATATTTCTATGGATACAGCTGTTTCCAATTTCACCTGAAAAAATATCCATTTTTCTGTCCATAAAATGAGATTCCAAAAGACCAAACTGTCAAAATAGTTTTCCAGCAAGAAACTTGCTTGATGCAAATATGAATTGGTCAGTAGCAATATAGCTTCACTTCTGTAAATTGATGTCCTAACTATACAGCATGACCTTCAATTGTTTTGTGTTTGTTTATGAGAAAAAGTATTAAGACCTAGTCTGATCTTGTCAGCAAGCAATATCTATACATAATTGTTAGAGCAATCAGTAATCCTTGGATGATTTTCCTTCTAGGCTAATTTGTCACTTTGCAAGCCCAGGGATAGTGGGACAAATTTTCCTAATTCAAGGTCACCCTGCCATCTCAGTGTTACAGCTACAGGTTAAGAATGACAGAACAGGGGCAAAAGAAAACTGCAGGTAGAATTCTCACTGTCTCTGAACAACATGGGCAATGGTAAGTCATTTTGGAAAATATGGTGAGATCTGAAAAATGCAATTGTTGTCATCAAGGAAATAAATCCAATTTTTTCATTTAATGTTTGAAGAGTGAGGTGAGAATATAGCAAGTGAACGGTTAGAGGCTTGTTTGCATGCATGTTCCTCTAATTACCAGCTCTCCCCTCATTTGCTTGTAGTTTGCTATTTTCCCACATGGTGGAGAGAAACTAGATGGTGAAAACGCCTGACATGGAAATCAGAAGGGGAACTTTTAGTACCAACTCACTACCTCCTCTTCCAGGTCTCAGGGCATGGGCAGTGACTGCCGGACATTCATCTGTAGAGATTGGCACTGGACACATATCATCTTCACCACATCATCTTGGCACATTTTTGAATCACTTGGAATGCAGTTCTACATTGCACTTCTGCAGTTTGATGTGAACTAATACTTTGCTTTGCAATGCTTCACTCCCTGTTTTGCACATTGAGAAAGGCACCCTGCTCATGGATTGGAGCAGCATGCTCCTCAGGGCTCATTGTTTACTTTCTGGATGCACACTCATTTTCTGCCTGATTGGCTGCTCATATCAACTCTCACTTTATTTTGCCTTTGTGTGCTTTACTACCTCATTCAAAACTTATAGGCTCCCAGTATATCTGTGCTGCCTTTCCTTTTAGTGAAGACACAAAACTTATCAGCAGTGATCAGTCAATGGGGTGGACATGATGCTGTATGGCTCCATGCTATGTCACTGGCACACCTACAGCATATGCCAGCACCAGCAAACACACTGCACCAGCTTCAGCCAAATGTCCATGTCTCAATGTCTAAGTCCTCAGTCAAATCATGGGGAACTGTATTCAGTCAATAGGTCAAGTGCATTGTGTGATATCACTCGAAGGAGTGGGCCATGGTCAGTTCTGCAGACCCAGCATAACAAAGTCAGGGATTAGCAGTAAATCAGTCAGGAATCTGCACTGAGATCAGTAGGTGTGTGGTTATTCATCACTTGGGCTGTCTTTCTAATTTGGTCAGGGGTTGGGCCATAGTTAGCCTAGGATGTCTGCTCAATGAAAGCCAAAGAGGGATGGGGGTTATTAGGGTGAACTGCTGTGTTTGGCACACTGGGGAAATCAATTGTGGCTATTGGAGGCTGCATGCTGGGATGCAGAGGAGGCAATAATTGTCAAGGAAGGTAACTCAACAGAAGAGGATAGGATACTGAGCATAGGATGGCAAGGGGTACAACAAGAGGGGGACGTTGACTGATGGTTACCACCAACCTGGCTTTAGTGGGAGCACAGTACATAACTATGTTTGGCATGTCTAAGCTCTATGCCTGGACTAAAGGGTTAAAATGGACAGAGGCACAGTTAAATAAAATAAATTAGTCGAAAGTTGAGGAAGATCAAAGCTGATGGGATTGATAGTGAGATCAATACATAAAGCAGCATGAAGATTTGGAGTGGGAATAGTCATCTAAATTGAGAGACTTAGACTACAACTCTGTTGGTAAAACATTACTTCTGTTGCTTTAAATCTTTATCCAAATCACAAGTTTATTTTTCTTTATTCATTCTCAAGATGAGGGCGTCACTGGCCAGGCAGCATTTATTGCCCATCCCTAATTGCCCAGAGGGCAGTTGAGAGTCAACCACATTGCTGTGGGTCTGGGGTCACATGGAGGCCAGACCAGGTAAGGATGGCAGTTTCCTTCCCTAAAGGACATTAGTGAACCAAATGGGATTTTCCGACAATCAACAATGGGTTCAAGGTTATCATTAGATTCTTAGTTCCAGATATTTTATTGAATTCAAATTCCACCATCTGCCGTAGCGGTTTCGAACCTGGGTCCCCAGAACATTGTCTGGGTCTCTGGATTAATAATCCAGAGGTAATACCACTAGGCCATAGGCAATCAAAATGAAAAATGGGTGCCATCATATCTAAAATGGGTAAACTAAGTGTTTTATATTTTCTCTGATGGAGTGGGCTTTTCTTTTGTATGATTTAAGGCGGCCCAGTGAAAGGCAATAATCAAAAGAGCTTGATTCTGAAATAGGGCTCATCAAAACCTTCCCGCAGGATAATGGCCACCCTAGCCTTTAGGCTACCCTAGAGGAAGAGGAATTGCAAAAAGGTGAAAAATCATCCATGGCCTAACAAAGAAGTCAAGGATAATATAGAGGCAAAAACTAGGGCATATCATACTGCAAAAGTTAATGGTACTCTGGAAGATTGGAAGAACTTTAAATGTCAGCAAAGGGTTACTAAAAATGACATCAAAAGAGCTAAGATGACTTACGAAAGGAAACTAACAGAAAACATAAACCTGGAAACCAATAGCTTCTATGGTATATAAAAAGGAAGAGAATAGTGAAATAATTGTTGGCCCTTCAGAAGAAGAAAATGGTGAGTAATAACGGGAAACTCAGAAATGGCAGAGGCACTATATCAATATTTCATTTTCATAACGAAAAAAATTTCTTCCCAAAAGCTGCAGCTACTAATGAGGAACTTAGTGAAATTGCTATAACTAGGGAGAAGATATTAAGTATATGATGGGATTAAAGGCAAGTAAGTCCCTGGGGCTTGAATACCTGCATTCTAAGGCATTAAAGGAGGTGGCAGCCGAGATAGTGGATGCATTAGTTATGACTCTGGAAAGGTATCAGTGGGTTGGAAACATGCCAATATGACACCCCTACTCAAAAAAGGAGATAGGCAAAAACTGGGAAACTAGAGATCAGTTAGTTTGACCTCTGTAGTGGGGAAGTTGCTGGAGTCAATCACAAAGGAGAAAAGGACTGAACACTTGGAAAAGCAAAGCTCATTTCACCAGTGTTAGCACAATTTCACAAAGAGCAAGTCATGCTTTGCAAACTTCATTGAACATGTAACCAGCCAGGTACATAATGAGGATCCAGTGGATGTGGTATACCTGCACTTCCAGCAGGTATTTGAAAAGGTGCCACATAAAAATCTGATCCAGAAGGTTAGATCTCTGGGGGTTAAGTGTCAAGTGTTGGCTTAGATAGAGTATTGGCTGACTGACAGAAAGCAGAGGGTTGGGATAAATGTGTCCTTCTCTGGACGGTGAACTGGAACTACTGAGATGCCACCTGGGTTCAGTTCCCAGACCTCAGTTATTGACAATCTATATAAATGATCTGTAAACAAGGACTGAATGTAACATAGCAAAACTTGCAGATGATACTAAAAATGCTGGGAAAGCTGGCAGTGATGAGGGATAAAGCGTTTACAGATGGATGTTGGTAGGCTCAGAGAAGGGGCCAGAGTCTGGCAGATGAAGTTTAATGTGGATAAGTGTGAGGATGTCCATTTTGGCTGGAAAAATAAAAGGGCAAATCATGATTGAAATGGGAAGCAGATTCGAAGTATGTCAGTACAGAGGGATCTGGGCATCTTTGTGGATGAATCGCAGGTAGTGGTTTGCTGATGTAGTAAGTAATAAGAAAGGCAAATGGTATCCTGGCATTTATTGCAAAAGAACTGAATTATGAAATTAATGAAGTGTTGTTACAATTACATAAGACATTGATAAGACACCTGAAATATTGTGCGCAGTTTTGGTCTCTTTACTTGAGGAAGAATGTGGTGTCACTGGAGCCAGTTCACAGGAAGTTCACCAAGTTGATTCTAGGGATAAAAGGGCTGTCTTATGAGGAGCAGTTGAATAGCTTGGGCTAAGACTCCCTGGAATTCAGAAGAATGAGGGAGGGATCTGAATGAGGCTTATAAAATGCTAAAGGGGATTGATTAGTTGGATGCTGAACAGATGTTCCTCCTTGTGGGACAGTCTCGAATAAGAGGTCATAGATATAGAGTGAGAGGAGTTAGGTTCAAACCTGAGATGAGGAGAAACTAGGGCGGCACGCTGGCTCAGTGGTTAGCGCTGCTGCCTCACAGCACTAGGGACCCGGGGTGGATTCCACCCATGGGCAACTGTCTGTGTGGAGTTTGCACATTCTCCCTGTGTCTGCGTGGGTTTCCTCCAGGTGCTCCAGTTTCCTCCCACAATCCGAAGATGCACAGGTTAGGTGAATTGGCGATGCTAAATTGCCCATAGTGTTCAGGGATGCGTAGATTAGGGGGATGGTTCTGGGTGGGATCCTCTGAGGGTCAGTGTGGACTTGTTGGGCCAAAGGGCCTGTTTCCACACTGTAGGGATTCCATATGCTTCCCTCAGAGGGTGTGAATCCATGCCCAGAGTGCAGTGGAGGCAGAATCGATCAAGAAAGAATTGGGTACATTTCTGACGCAAAGCAGGATAAAGCGCTAAGGGGAGCAGACAGGGAAGTGGAGTTGAGACCAGGATAAGATCAGCCATGATCATGTTAAATGGTGGAGTGGGCCTGAAGGGCTGAATTGCCTTCTCCTGCTCCTAATTCCTACTTCCCTATGTTCTGATAAGAATGTTTCTTGCTGTATATCATACAAACTCATGGCAGGTCAGAAGGCAGTTATTCTGGTCCTGAGAAGTGCACAAAAATAAAGTTGCTGGAAAAGCTCAGCGGGTCTGAGGAAGGGTCACCGGACCCGAAACATTAGCTCTGTTTTTCTTCACAGATGCTGCCAGACCTGCTGAGATTTTCCAGCAACTTTGTTTTCGTTCCTGATTTCCAGCATCTGCAGCTCTTTTGTTTTCTACTGAGAAGTGCATAGTCTACTCCAGATTACCCGGGAAGGGTAAAATAACACAAATGTTTGAGCAACACCTGAAGAAGAGGTTTCATACTGCAGCTATGCAGTAGTAACATGATAGTATTTACCACCAACAAAATGCTGCTGTCAAACCAAAAGATCAGTGTGTCTATTATGTGGTAAATGGATTTCAGTGTCAATGTGATGCCAGGTATATAGGCAGTGCATTTTAAAGCCTGGCACATTGTACTAACCAGTTTATCCCTTCAGCTGTTAGCAAACAAACAATGTACTGACAGTATCCAACCAATCAACACTTGCAATAGTCACAACATAATGTGTAATATTTGATGTGATTTTTCAAATTGGATAACATTTACTGGATAATCCTGGGCACGCAAAGAATTGCAATGAGAACCATGTTAGGACCCACAGTCTGGTAGACCTGCATGTACTGAAAGCTATGTATATTGATAGACACGGCCCTGTTCTTTGCAGACAGAAAGAATATGTGCATACGCTGTGTCTTTTCAACTCAGCAAAACAGGTGACAACCATTCACTGGTTCATTTTTCAGGACAATGCCTTGACTGATCAGAATCAACCCATGTGGTTTAAAAGTGAAATAAAGTTGGTAATTCATCATCAACTGTTGCCTTATCCATGGCAATAAAACCAGTTCCCAACAAATCAGCACTTTTCTCTCATATAGTATACCTGCAGGTTTTCCCCTGTATTGATATTCTTGTGAGTTGTCCTGATGAATGCAAACTGAAAAGCTTTTTTAAAAAAGTCGTCAAATTATACTATATTTATTTCTCTGCTGAGAAAACAGTGACTCTTTAATTCCTTTCCTTATGGTTCTAATTAAAAATTTACACAGAAATTTTCAGTTGTAATCATTTAAGAAAAGCAACTGTCATTTTTCAGAGAAATTCACAGTGGTGAGGATACACTGAATTTATATCAGCAGTGTGCGAGTTAGCACTTCTTAGTTGAACATTTCAAACAGATAGAGTAACACTTCACAATAAATAGCATGTATCTTCCAGATATTGACATACTGGATTGATCATTTTCCTACATTGTATGCACTGTCATATCACGAACACGAGACATTCTGTCTTCAGTGTTATTTAAATTTGATTCTTCTCAAATTTCTTGTGCTCTGGTTCAAATTAACTGTGAACAAGAATTTTACTTTATTCTACTTCATTCACGGGATGAAGGCCTCGTTGGCTAGGCTCGCATTTGTTGACCATAAAAATTTGAGCGACAAACATATTCCTACAGATTTGGAACCACATGTAGGCCAGACCAGGTAAGGACAGCAATTTCCTTCCCCAAAGGACATGAGTGAACCAGATGGGATTTTCCTGACAACTGACAATAGTTTCATGGTCATCATTAGACTCTTAATTCCACAGTTTTATTGAGTTCAAATTCAACAATCTGCCATGGCAGGATTCAAACCCAAGTCCCCTGAATAATCCCTGAGACACTGGATTAATATTGTCACATTAATACTGCTAAGCCATTATTTTTAGTTTTAATCTTGTTTTAAAATTCAGTATTGCAAACAATTCTCATAAGTAGCCTTCACTTTATATGCTAAAGAGTATTTTCATTTTCCTGGACAGTTAATAATTCCCAAGATTTAACCACATTTTAACACTTTACGATATATGGTTATCCTTTTCTTTCAGCAGGGATACAATGGTTCATTAGGTTGAGATTTACTGGTTCATCTTCAGTTAACCCACTCAGATGGTTAGCCTAAGTGTATCCCCAAGACGTCAATTGTGTAAAAAAATGTATTAAACAGTGAAAAAGTAAGTCAACAGTAGTAATGACATGACATAGTCATTACAGCAGTTCTTAAGCTTTAATATTTTCTTGAGAAAATTGACAATAATAAATGGTCCAATCTGTTGTGCTAAGCTATGCACACTTGCATGGCCACTTTATTTTTAAAAAAAACTGATCACTCATTAAAATTATCTTACCTGACTATCATTATAAAAGCTTTCAGAAGGATAGAGGTGACAATAATTTTGACTTGGTAGAGGTGTACAAAATGATCAGAGGTATAGATAGAGTAGACAGCCAGAGACTTTTTCCTAGGGCGGAGGTAGCTTTTACGAGGGGACATAGTTTTAAAGTGAAAGGAGGTAGATATCGGGGAGACGTCAGAGGTAGGTTCTTTACTCAGAGGGCGGTAGGGGCGTGGAATGCATTGCCGGAGAGGGTAGTGGAGTCAGCATCATTAGGGGCATTTAAGGGACTATTAGATAGGCATATGGATGATAGTATAAGGTAGGGGTGGAGGTTAGATAGACCTTAAGTTTCGGGTAAAAGTTCGGCACAACATCGTGGGCCGAAGGGCCTGTACTGTTCTGTACTGTTCTATGTTCTATGATATTCAATTGGAATCTACCAGACTAAGCAATCATTTTCAGGAACAACTAACAAGTTAATCTCATCCAAGATCTCACTGAATCAAGATCGGTTTGAAAGAGTTAAGGCATATTATTGGGTGGCTATTCATTGAAATAAAGTTACCCTGTTTGATCAGATCCTACAAGATGTTTGTGCTTGAATTAAATAACTTGGTCCCTTCCTTGGACAACTGGCTGGAGGGTATAACTAAATTTTTTGCAAAATAAACCAGGACATTTTTTGGTAATGAAACTGTTTATTTTATACCATTGTGTGTCATGGACAAGCCAACAATGTGTACATCTTAAGACAAAACGCTGCATTGTTGTCATATCAGTTTCAAATAAGCAGCATAATTTGATTTTTTGCTTCATTTCTAGTAAATTCTTACAATGAAGCATATAAACTTGACAGTAATCTGATTTTGTTGAATGCATATATTGCTTCAGGTGCAGAATGACAGGGATGGAGATCAATTATAAAATGGATCAATGCTGTGGAAAGAAACAGGACTAAGATATTGTATAAGGTATCTGGAGTTAAACAAATTACAGCACTCACACCTGCTTTTACAATGACTAAAATTTTTGCAACTGCATGATACTTCAATTATTTTTTCATCTTATTTGGCTATTGTTTCAGTGTGTCCATCTGTTTCTCCAATAAAATGCCATTCGTACTAACACAGATCACTCTAAATGGCAGGACGTTGCTTATACTCAAGGCTACAGCTGCTATTCAAAAGAACTGCTTCATTGTTGTCAAGCAAAAGCTGGAAATGGCTGACTAGCAATACTGCCAGTCTCTTTCTCTAGATGCTGCTTTAGGATATGCTTGTATAAGAGCAGTGAAGGAGTGGGTGTCTTGTTTGAGATCCAAGGGAGGTCTACAAGGATTATCTTTAGCAGGATGCAAGCAGAAATATTAATCAAACAACTCCACCATACGGGAGAAGGTGAAGATCAAAAGTTAATAAACTCAGGAAATCAGCTATGCTAAAGCAAGCCAGGATTCACTAAACTAAGTAAATAAAAGGAAATGTCTTGTATTTCCATAAAATAAAACAAAGTACTGCATATGATGGAGATCTGAGACAAACAAAACAGAAATTGCTGGAGAAACTCAGCAGGACTTGTAGCATTTGTGATGAGAAAACAAAGTTAATGTTTTGAGTCCAGTGACCGGTCTTCAGAATCCTTCTTCATTGACAATCTTGCATTTTAATAGTGCCTTTCACTTGAGTATACCCTAAAGTACTTTCCAACCAATGGAGTACTTTGAACTGTCATCACTGTTTAAATGTATGAAACTATTGCAACATAATATAAATGAAATTGAGAAGACTATCTCATTTAACAAGAAACTAATTCTTCTTCTTAGAGTCGCAGAGTAATACAGCATGGAAACAGAACCTTCAGCCCAACTCCTCCATGCTGACCAAATTTCCTAGACTGACCAAGCCCCATTTGCCAGCATTTGGCCTTTATCCCTTTGAGCCCTTCCTATTCATATGCCTTTTAAAAGTTGTCATTGTACCCACCTTCAATACCTCCTCTGGCAGCTCGTTCCATACACACAAAACCCTGTGAATGAAAATGTTGCCTCTTTTAAATCTTTTCCCTGTCACCTTCAACCTATGCCCTCCAGGTTTGGACTCCCCTACGCTGAGAAAAATACCTTGGCTGTCCACTCTATCTATGCCCCTCATGATTTTGTAAACATCTATAATGTCACACCTCAGCCTTGGAAGCTCCAGGAAAAAAGCCCCAGCCTCTCCCTATAACTCAAACTTTCCAACCCTGGCAACATCCTTATAAATCTTTTCTGAACTGTTTCAGGTTTAACAACATCTTTCCTGAACACAGTTTTCTAAAAATGGCCTAACCAATGTCCTGTAGATGACATCTTAACTGCTATACTTAATGCACTGAGCAACGAAGGCAAATGTGTCAAATGCCTTCTTCACCATCCTGTCTACCTGCAACTACACTTTCAAGGAACGATACACTTACACCCCTAGAACCCTTTGTTTGGCAACACAACCCAAGGTCCTGCCATTAACTCTATATGTCTTGCCTTCTCAAAACGCAACACCTCACAATTATCTAAATTAAACTCCATCTGCCACTCCTCGGCCCATTTGTCTATCTGATCAATGTTCCCCACACCACCATTTTCTTCTTTTAACAATATATATTCCAACTTGCTGACCTTAGGAACTCACGTAACATACCTCTATCAGAGCAATCCCACTTGTTTGATAACCATTGTTACATCAATTTTTCCTAGCTCTTCAACCTGTTGATAAATAGATTGCTCATGGTTTGTAAACTGTTGATGTGTTTATGTCAGTGCATAGTCCAGGGAATTCAGGACATCCTAAACAGCTGTACAGTCAATGCTTTGTAATCTTTAATGTTATGAAGGAAATACAGCAGCCAATCTGTACTAGCAACATCCCATAGGTGAGACATGTGATGATTAGATAATCTGTTTTAGTGATGTTAGCTAAGGAGTGAACATTGTAAGTGGATGGTACACAAAGTGGCTCTCGTCTCACTTTGCTAACCCTGGATAAGGCTAGAAAATAACTATTAAAACTATAGAAGCATGCTTCTGCCGCAAGATACACTTAACACAAAGAATCTTGATGTATTGCCATTTAAAAACATAATCCCACAAAGCAACCATATGACAGTACACATGTGTGATTCATGTCCAATTACTTGCACACATATTGGTGTCATCTTGGATACTATTCAAATTTCTAGTACATTATGGGAGGGAGAAAACACTTAAATGAGGTGAACCCTTGAACTTAGATAAAGGAATCAATTTGACAAATATTGATATTATACCACCTGACAGCATGAACAGAGTGGCCAAGTATGAAGTTAAAGATATCCCTTTTCACTAAACATTTCTCCCTGTGAGCAGATCAAGGGATTGGTACCCACAGAGATGAAAATAATGAAGAGACCAATGTTGACAAGTATGGCCACTAGACTGTGCAACTATGAGGGGAACTGAGTCAATGTTGTACTCAGCTGAAGACGTAAATAGTGAGGCCCTTCTATAAATCAGACTTCTTTGTTGATGTATTTGAACATTGTAATTATATTTGGCTTTGTCCTTGGCTGCAAGCAAAACTCCTCCACATCCTCTACCTCTTCCAGCTGTGCAGTTATTCAGTGCTTCTGAACTGCAAAATCGTACAGCATGTTTGAGATTATAAGAATATTTAAATTCAGCCAACATTGTACTGTAAAGTAATCCTTGATCTTTCCAGGTATTTAAAATGTTTCTCCTGTTATCGACTGTGAATTTGTTGATGATCATGGTGTAAAGATGGGTCTTGTAGCTGTTTTGATCTATGACTTGTTGTGTTTCAATGGTAACCTTAGCCGCGGTCCCCTAGGAGCCACCTCTATTGGTTTTCCTTTCCTTCAGCTAGGCCTGAAATAAAATATCTTAAAATCAAAATGTCATGATTGTGGCCCAAAATGTCTACCTTGCTCTAGACAGTCCTACCCTCCTGAGGCACATTCTCATTCCCTCCCTCAGGATAAACTTGATAGATGCAGTCATTTAATCAGGTAGAATGGTGGCAGGAAGGGTCTTCATCACTGTCCTCCCTCCTGCCCGCTTGCAACCATGGACCAAAATCCCTCGTATATTTGCTTGCTGTATCTCAGGAGGGTCCTCATTCAAAGGCACTCAAAACATGATCAAGGAACTGAGTATTAGCAAGGACTTGATGAGAACCCTTCTCCTGCCTTTGATCTTAACTCCCCTACAGCTTGATCCTTGTGCATGCCCACCCTGGAAATCCCCTCTTACCCAGTGCCCAGGGTCCTGGACCTCATTTGGTTGTTGTTCCAGAAGCAGCCTCCTTAGTGACACTGATCTCCGATTGGCCGGCAACTCTCAGTAGGTGGGACATTAACCCCCGTGGTTCTGATGCTGGGGAAAGACCCACTGCTGGCTTTTCAACTGCCTGATTGGCATATGCTACTGGGGGCCATCCATAAAGAGGTTCTCCAGCAGGAGACCCGTATTGCCAGTACAAGGATCCACCACTGCTCATAGATAGGGTAGGGAAATCACCTGCTGGGCCAGCATTTATTTCCCAACCCAAGTTGGCCCTTGAAGGTGATGGCAGCCTGACTTTTTGAACTGCTGCAGTCTGCTTTCTGTCAGTACACCCACAATTCCATTAGGGAAGGAATTCGAGAATTTTGAGCCAATGAGACTGCAGGAATGGTGGTATTTTTTCAAGTTAGGATCGTGAGTGGCACAGAGGGGACCTTTCAGATGAAGGTGTTCCCATGTATCTGCTGCCCTTATACTTTTAGATCAAAGCGGCAGTGGGTTTGGTCTAAGGAGCTTTGTGAATTTTTGCAGTGCATCTCGTAGCTGGTACACATGCCTGCCACTGAGCATCATTTGTGCAGGGACTGGATGCTTGTAGAAATGGTGCCAATCAAATGGTGTTCGCTGATTCCCACTGCCTCAAATTTTGCTAAGGCTCTTGATGCCACACTCGGTCGAATGCAGTCTTAATGTCAAGGGCTGTCACTCTCACCTCACCTCTGGAAATCAGCTCTTTTGTCCATGTTTAACCAAGGCTGTAAGGTGATCAGGAGGTGCGAGGCCCTGGCGGAACCCAAACTGACCATCCCTGAGAATGTTATTACTGATCAGGTGCTTGATAGCACTGTTGATGATCGAGAGTAATTAGCAGTAATTGACTGGGTAGGATTTAACTTGCTTTTTGTGTGCCAGACACACCTGGGCAATTTCAACATTTTTGGTTAAATGTCAGTGTTGTAGTTGTGGTGGAATAGCTTGGCTCGGCAAGTTCTAGGACACAAATCTTCAACATAATTGCCTGCATGCTGTCAGGGACAATTGCCTTTGCAGTATCCAATGACTCCAGTAGCTTCTTGACATCACATGGAATCAATCAAATATCCTGATGACTGGCATCTGTAATGCTGGGGACCACAGAATGAGGCCAAGATTCTCAGAATATCTGTTTGAAAACTGTTGCAAATGCTTCAGTCTTCTCTTTCACACTGACGTGTACAGGGCATGGTGGCTCAGTGGCTAGCACAGCTGCCTCACAGCATCAGAGACTCGGGTTCGATTCCACCCTCAGGCGACTGTCTGTGTGGAGTTTGCACGTTCTCCCTGTGTCTGTGTGGGTTTCCTCGGGGTGCTCTGGTTTCCTCCCACAGTTCAAAGATGTGTAGGTTCTCATAGAATCTCATAGAAACAGGCCCTTCGTCCACACCGACCCTCAGAGCATCCCATCCAGAACCACATCACTGAACACAACGGGCAATTTAGCATGGTCAATCCACCTGGCCTGCACATCTTTGGACTGTGGGAGGAAACCCAAGCAAACACGTGGAGAATGTGCAAACTCCAGACAGACAGTCACCTGAGGGTGGAATCGAACCCGGGCCTCTGGTGCTGTGAGGCAGCAGTGCTAACCACTGAGCCACCGTGCTGCCCTTTATAAATCCTGATTCCCTGACCAGGAATCGAACCCAGGCTGTGGCAGTGAAAGCGCAGAATCCTACCATAAGACACCAGGGATGGTGGCAATCCACCAGGTTAGGGTGATTGGCTGTGCTGAATTTCCCATAGCATCATGGATGTGCAAGCTAGATGGATTGGCCATGGGATAAGCAAGATTACAAGGATGGCATAGGTCTGGGAGGGATGCTCTTCAGAGGGTTGGTGTGGACTCGATGGGCCAAATGGTCTGCTTCCATACTGTAGGGATTTCTATGATTCTCCATGTGTTAAGCTCTTTCATCATTGAGGACGGACATATGTGTGGAGTCTCCTCCTTCAGTGAATTGTCAAATTGTCCACCACCAGTCACGTCTGGATGTCAGGTCTGCAGAGCTTCAATCTGATTTGTTGGTTGTGGTATTGCTTTGGTCTAAATATCATACTTATGCTGTAAAATAAAACAGAAAACTGAATCAAAAGTAGAAAATACTGGAGTAGCTGAGCTGGTCTGGCAGCATCTGTGGAGAGAAAGCGAAGATAATGTTTCACGTCCAGAGCCCAGTGAGACAGATAGAAATAAAAGGGATAGGCAGACGAGAGGATTATTATGAGGGGTAATCCAGGACAGAAGCTGAATGAGTGACAATGAGAGCTGAGTGGGAGAAAATGAGTAAGTTATGCTGAAAGCAATGCTGAAAGCAATCCATATCATGACAGGTCTAGTATGTGGGGGTGGATAAAAAAATTGGAAGAATAGAATCAGACTCTAAAGTTATTGAGTGCTGAGTCCCTGAGGCTGGAGGGTCCTCATGTGGAAAATGAGACAAGGTTCTTCGAGCTTGCACTGAGTTTCGCTGGAACACTGCAGCAAGCCTGAGACAGAAATATTTGCGTGGGAACATGGTGGTATGTTGAAGGGGCAGCAACTGGAAGCTCAGGGTCATTTTTGCAGACAGAACATCGGTGTTCTGCAAATCAGTCACCCTGTCTGCGTTTCATCTTCCCAGTGTAGAGAAGACCAAACTGTGAGCAGAGAATACAGTGGAGCAGATGGAATGAAATGCAGGTAAGTCGCTGCTTTACCTATAAGGCCTGGGGTCATGGATGGTGAGAAGAGAGGAGGTAAACGGTCCAGAGTTACACTTTCTGCAATTTCATGGAATGGTGTCGTGAAAGCGTGAGAAGGTGTTAGGACCTGTGGAGTTCCTCCTGCAATTTTTGTTTTTGACACAAATTTTGAACGATTTGCAAATGAACCAGAGGTGACATGGGGATACTTTCCTCCACACATCTGGAGCACAATGCTTCAAAGGAGTGGTGGCAGCAGATAAGGCAGCAACTTTCAAAAGAGAATGAATAAAATAATTTTTTTAAAAATAGAAGAGAAGACAGGACTGTGGGGAAAGAAGAGAAGATTGAGATGAATTGGAAGCTCTTTCAAAGTTCAAGTGCAGAAACAATAGACCAGATAGCCCCTTTCTGTGCTGTTTCATTCTCTGATTCCATAGAAAATTCCCAGTACCTTCTCTATTTGTAGCTCCCTTCCATGAATGAAAACAGATACACCAAGTCAATCCATGATTAGGGCCTGTAGAAAAGTTAGCCTTATCTCACTACTCACTGTGTTGTTTGCCTATGATCAATCTCTACAACATAATACCTAGTGTGGGGCCAGAATTACTAGACTGTTTATTTATTTTATTATCTTTCGGCTTTAATATATATTTCAAACATCATTAATGTCACTTTCACTGCTGGAGAGAAACATAAAATACTCACTTTATCGAATGCTTGCTCGTTCAGTAATACACATTATAAAGTGAACCTGCAGTAAATGAATTTATACAACATGTTATATTGTAAAACAAGTCTTTTTTATAGCTTCCTATCTATTATCCTATCAGCTACAGTGAAAAATCAAATAATTGTTTAAAAGGATGTATGATTATATGAGTTAGGGAAAAGCGACTAGCTCAGTTGTATGTTACACTGTACAGTTAGTTCCAGTATCTATATTTAAACACTGTAGACACTTGTTAAGAAAACTAGCAATTCATCTATAACTGGTATTGTATAAATGCTGTGCTGCAATGGCAATATTTATTATATGTATACATATACCCACAATTGTAACAATCACTGACTGACATTTCTTTGAACAATTTCAACCACAACATTGAGGCAGATCTAATGTAAGAATACTCACAAGAAACACTTGTTTAATTAAAACAAAGTGTAGGGCTGCTTTCAGATGCAGAGAAATCCTTGGGGGCTGCACAGCTGTTCCTAGCGGGAAGCACAAGTCTGCATGCTCAGCTGTCAGAACCCCATCACATTCCAGTGTGTGAATTAGCTGCTAGGTGAATGAAATAGCACATTAGTAAATTGCAGCAGGCTTGTGCCTCCATTCAAGTGTAATCTTGTAAACTCCCTTATGAAAGAACAGATCTATAACTGACATAGTTCAGTTCCATGGATAGGCAAGCAAATACTTGCGAATTAGACACATTCTTCTCAGTGAACCTGTGTTCCAGAAGACTGCGGGGCGATATTTACCCAAATGTCCTTTCAGTAATCTGTCAGTCATCGATGTTTGTCCCATAAGAGAGTGCGTTCGTGTGAACAGTGACCCTTCAATCTTACTGCAGAACTAAAAACCTGTTACAGCACACAAGTAGACTGATCCTAAGACCATTTCACCTACTGCGCCTGAATCAGTTCTTTGCAAAAGCAATTTAAAACCAATCCTTCTACCATCTTGTCACTGTTCTCTCTACTGCTCATTTCAAATCCTTAATGAGTTTTCCTTTAAAATATATAATGGCTTCTGTCTCAAACATTGCTTGTTATTAAACATACTGTGCTGCGACTGCTGTATAAAGAAATACCTCTTAACCTCTCTCCTCTTGGGAGTGAAATGTAAGATAGGCTGTGGATTTTTGATTGTCCACTGTTCGTTGCTGCAGAGAACACATTTCACCTGCTTATTCATTTGTGGTTTCACCAGTTAAGATACCAAAAGACTATAAGAAATAAGAACAGGAGTAGGCTGTTCAGTCTCTCTGCCATTCAATAGGAGCATGGCTCATCTAACATTCCTCACGTCCACTTTTCTGCCTTTTCCCCATAACCCTTAAGAATTTATATTTCCCTGTTTTAATATTACACAAAGACTCTGCCACCACAGTTCTCTATGGAGAGGAGGTCCAAAGACTTATAACCCTCTGAGAGAAGAAATTCATCCTTATCTCAGTCTTAATTTGAGCTCCCTTTATTCTGGGACTTATGTGTGGATGCTATGTAAGGGTTAAACCTATTGTTCACATTGAGGACTACACACTATTTTTCAATTTTTTCTTCAATACAACTTGCAAAGGAAAATTTTTAAAACAGGTTTCTATGAAGTGCGTTTTTGAAGAAACAGGAAAAATGATTCAGGAAAATAACAACACGTTGTAAGAGAAGAAGTGTGATGCTTTTAATGTTTCACCCTTGATTTGGTTGAATCAATGCATTTTACACATTGTTTATATGGGCCACATGATGAACTGCAGACCTAAGAGTTAATTTTATGAGCAAACTGTCATTTGAGTAGCCCCGTGTTTAACATAGAAATGGCATGAGCCTCAGTTTATAGACAATGGGTGAATTTTTATTCGCTGGTGCAATTGAAACTCAGAGATCAGGAAAATCCATGTTTGATCCAATGTCTGTGCTTAGTTTTCGAAAGGAATATTACTTTTGACCCAAATGCCTTAACTAGGAGGGTGAAAAAAAAATCGACCAGGCACTCTTATATTTCTTGCTATCGAGCAACACCCCTGGGAAGTGCAAAAGAGTCAACAATAGGGGTGAGGAGTGAGCACACAGTTGGGCTCAGCTGTGAAATCCTTCATGTTTTAGTCACACACATGAGTTAGGCTCCTTAGGGGTGATACCAGACAATCCCAGGAGAGTTGATGTTTACAGGAAATGAATGGAGTAGGGTACTCGTGGCTGGAAGTGCCACATTTTATTTTGACTGTGCCATTTGTGTTTCCAATTCCCAGCTGGCAAATCAGAAATTGGTGTAGCACAGAAGGTACGTTAACATTGCAAATTAAATTAAATAGTATATAATGAGCTCAGTTAGTTCTTCCACTACATTTAATTAGAACAGTAAAATGTCCAACTAATAAAACATACGTGAACCAAGTACATTTTAAGACTTATAATGAAACTAAGACTTCTCAGTCTTGGTTTTATAACCATCACTATTAACAACTTTTCTTAATCTTCAAATAATAACTTCAATAACTGAAAATGAGGACTTATTTTCTTAGCTTGATTGGTCACAGATCCTTTTTGAAAGTACAGTGTCAACTGTGATTTTGTGATTGATAAATGTTTCAATGTTTAAAAAATGAATCATATTTTCTTGGGGTAGTGATTAGAAATACTGAATTTATCTTTGCCATTGTTTAATCGGAATGGAAATTGTGCACCACAGTAATAGATTTTGCAGCCCTGTGTGTCACGTGACCTGCTGAAAAATGGCCAGCACTGTTTCAGATAGACACCTAAATCCAGCATTAGATCCCTTGCCTATGCTAATGACAGGCAAAAGAGTAAAATAGAATATGCAAATGGTGATGGGAGAACTGATGATGTGACACTGAAAGGAAGAAGAAAGATTGAGAGAAGACTTCAGACTAGAAGAAGCCTGTAAAGAAAAAGGTTTTTGACGCTGCACTGCAGCACTTAGAATCCTCTATATTTAGTAACCTGTATTAAATGAGACACTGTTATAGCACATCAAGGATGGAAGAGCCTCACTCAAGCATAAGGAACTTCCAGCCTGGCACAGAATGAATGCATGCATAACCAAAACCCAGAAATATCAAGCAGAATTATCTAAGTATGCTTTTAGCAGTTTTACATAACGCTGCGAGTAAAACATGGTGTAGCTAGGTAAACTTCCAGACTCAAGGTCTGAGTCCATGGGATACAGCGAAAAAAAATGGAAAACTCCTAAGTCAGAATAAGACCTCAGAAGACTTGAGTAAATATCTGGAAAAGGAGAAGGTTCCAAAAACAAGGGAAAGAATCTCTGAATTCTTGGAACACAGGGCAACAAAGCAGGGAGACTCCAAATGGCAGGAAAATAAACTTCAAAGACCTTAAAAGTCACAAGTTGACAATACTATGCTGAATAAAGTCATGGAACTGGAATACTTTGATGGAAAGAAGGGAAAACTCAAATACTCTGCCTGTTCAGTTAGTCACAAAATTACAAAGAGAAAGCAGCTCCATTATGGTCCTTGTCATTACAACACGTATTTAGAAATGCAGATGTTTCACAATTAAGCCAGAAGTAGCAGAAGATCTGGAAGTGGGAATTTCAGTTTTACGAACTGTATTAAGCTTGCCAGCAAAGGAGCACCATGTTTTAAATGCTGTAGATCCAATGACTAATGATATTCTGGTAAAACTGTGGAAGAATGTAATGCAGATTGTGATGCATTGATTAAAGCATTGGATGTATTTTAGCCCCAAAATAAATTTAGTTCTAGGAAGAGCAAGAATTAATCAGCGACCTCAACAAACTGGGAAAATCAATAGCCGTCATTTTTAACAGATCTGCACCATTTAGCAGGATGTTGTGGGTACAAAAGTAATCAGTAAAGACAACTTCGTGTGAGAGTAAAAAAATTGTTAAATTTTCTTTAATCCAAGGAGGAGTTAATGCAGAAATATCAAACAAATACAGCAGCATGGTGGCTCAGTGGTTAGCACTGCTGCCTCACAGCGCCAGGGACCCAGGTTCAATTCCAGCCTGTGTAGAGTTTGCACATTCTCCCTATGTCTGCGTAGGTTCTCTGTGGCTCTGGTTTCCTCCCACAGCCCAAAGATGTGCAGATTAGGTAGATTGGCCATGCTAAATTGCACATAGTTTCCTGGGATGTGCAGGCTAGGTGGATTCGCCATGGGATATGCAGGATTATGGGGATAGAGTAGGCCGGGGGGGGAGGTGAGTGTGGCTGGGATGCTCTTCAGAGAGTCAGTGTCGACTTGTTGGCCCAAATGGCCTACTTACATACCGTAGGGATTCTATGAATTCACTGTGCCACGAGAAATTAGGGCACAAAATTCAGTCACTTCTACAAGGGCACATCAGGATCCTACTGAGCTGTAATTGAAGGAGATACACAGAGTGGTCAAGGCAGGTGAAACTTTCCTTCAGTTTTCTGTTCCATATTGGTTCACCCTGGTCCAACCTGCAGCCTACAAGATAGCATTGCCAGTTTCCTAAAATTCCATCAAAATACTAAATGAATGGAAGTCAATTTCATCAACCAAATTAAGTTGTGTAAAATTTGGGTCAAAACAGAATCATGTTCTCACTGAATATTCAGCAGAGGAAAGCTGAGCACCATACAGGCAATCCAGGGTTGGGAGCAGAGTTGATTTGTATGCAAGTTGGGGCATAATGCAGGAAAATAGAAAGCAGATGCTCATAAGTACAGGAAATATCAGGTCTTTAAATTTAAATTTTAAACCATGTACGGAATCAGTTCATAAGTACTAGCATTCATACATCGAATGTTCATAAATTGAGGACCGTCTGTAGGTGTGGTCACCTGGACCACTATACAAAATACTGCAAGATAGCAGCATCTCTGTCACCACAGAAACAAAGGGAAAGGCTTAGAAAAGGAAAGTTTCTGGGAAAAATAGAAATTATGCATTGAGGAAAAAAAATACGAGAAATTAATGAAGAGGAGGAGAAAGTTGCGACAACATTCCTGGGTGAGGTCAAAAAGAGTGAATACAGATTTTGAACAAGCAAATTGAAGGCCCAGGGGTTTAAAAAAAGAGTTTAAACTTGACACAAACGCAGATGCTTAAACACCAGCAGACAGCTCACCATTGTTGAAATCTGAAATTTGGGCCAGCGAACATAAAACTCAAAGATCCAGGAAGCACAGATCTTGAGGTGTGTGAGCAAATCATGTCCAAACATAATCACAAAGGTCGATATGTCATGGAAGCTATATAATAGAATACTAATCATAGTAATATACCAACCAAACAAAATATTTTATTATTGAGTAAAAATGCATATATTCGGCTAGGTCTATTTAGAAAGACTCAATATAGTACTCCAGAATGAAAATGGAACAGAATTTTGGCAAAATTTTCTCGTTATTCACAAATTAGGCCAATCTGATTCAGGAGTATCACATTACTTTGCAAGAAGATACTTAAATGCTTCCAGGAAAATTCCTCATCCTCTGATGGGAAAGATGAAATCTCAGTTACACAGGATGATTGAAAGTGGGATTATATTGCCAGTGACAGAATTGACACAATTGTGTCTAGGGCTAGTAACTGTTCTCAAGACAAATGAAGACAAAACCCAAATGTGTGAATCTCACTCAGTTAAAGGAGTAGGGGGAAAAATCCATCCTATTTTATCTGTTGATAATAGCTTGTCAAAATTGACAATAAGTAAGCATTTCACAAAATTGGACATAGACAGTGGAGTCTGACAGATACCCATAGGCCACGAATCAGGATTGTTGCATTCGGTACACATTTAACAGTATTACTTCAATCCACCACCACACTGAACTTCCTCTGCACCGTGGATTTTCCAAAGGAAAATGTCAAAAATTGTAGAAGGGAGGTTTTCCATATGGCCAATATCCCAGTGCATGGTAAAACAAAGAAAGAACATGTCCAGAGCATCAGTAACTAAAGGCACTGTGCACACTGCAGCTCTTGAACTAAATGAGAAATTTCAATTCTCAATGAACAACAATTACACATTGAGAACACATAATGAAAGAGCAAAACATGGCCTATTTCTAAATTTCCCAGCCTTATGTAGGTTTGGTACAAGGTCTCCATTGGCAGGGCAGTTGAAGTTAGATAATTAAATAAAGCAACTGAAACTGTTTTTGGGCTCAGTGACATCTTTGTTTCGGAAGCATATAAAACCAGGCATCTCAATGTGACTTGGCACAGGGTATAATGTGAACAGAGTGCTGAGAGTTTGGTCAATAGGTGAATTTTGGAAGGAGGTGTTCTTTTGGTTCTGCTTTTTCTATCATTTTCATCTTTTTTCTAGGAATTAGTTCATAGTGCACTAAAGCTAAAGAAGTTAATTGTTTGGTGACTCTCTGGTAAATCGTTAAGGTTAATTCTAATCTTGAAGTTCAAATAGTACCAGTGGCAAGGTTCATAAAGTACATTTTATGATCAAAGCTGATGTTATTGTTGGAAAACTGAGATCTCAAACTGAAATCAAGCTTGATAGATCATGTAGCATTTGAACAAAAACAGAAGAACTGATAGTACACATTGAAACAAATAAGTAATATCTGGTACCCATTAAAGAGGCATCGTTGTACGCAGGATGACATAGATTGGGACCCAACATTGAAAGTGCTAGGAAAGGGCAGAAAAATGGCTATGCTAATTAATAGCACAATAGATAGGGATTACATAAGGTTAGAAACAAATAAGTAGAAGCAGTTTTTATTGAGATTTAAAATGATAAAGGCAACAGCTTATATGTGGGAATGGCCTATCAGTAGGACAGAGTATAAAGGGACAAATAACGGGAGCTTTCAGAAAGTAATGGTGATAATCAAGGGGATTTAATGGACAACAAGAAAATCTATAGATATTTTAGAAAGAACAAAGTTAATAAGTTGAACATTGGTCCTATAGAAAATGTGTCTGGGTAATTAAGCAGCTATTTTGTATCAATCTTCAATGTAAGGATATAAATAACATTCTAGAGATAACTGTAGGTGCTTTTTTTTATTTATTCATTTTGTGGGATGTGGACATCCCTGGCTGGTCAGCATTTATTACCCCCCATTAGTTGCCCTTTAAAAGATGGTGGTGAGCTGCCTTCTTGAACATACACATACACACACTCACTCTCTCTTTCCCCCTGTCACACACACACACACACACTCAGTCTCTCTCCCCCGTCACACACACACACACACACACACACACACTCTCTCACTCTCTCTTCCCCCATGTCATACACCCACACACACACCTCCCACACACACACCCACACTCAGACACACACACACACACACACACACTCACTCTCTCTCCCCCCATGTCACACACACACGCACACACACACACACACACGCACGAACTAATTCATACACACTCACTCTCTCCTCACACATACACACATACACACACACACACACACACACACGCACATGCACAAATGTGCATCTATTGGGTGAATTTGTAGTTACAGATATATTCTATTTTTTTCAAAAAGTATACAATTTGTAGACAGTCAGTCAATGTGGTATTTTATAAATTTCTACTTTAGAAACAAAACCAATCTGATTCCAAACCAAAACACAAACAGATTCTAAATAAGGTCTCACACCCAACATGCATTGCCTGACCTAAAATGTTACCTCTTCTTTACACTAATAAAACCTTTAGTTCTCTCAGGACTGACTTGAAAGGAATTTGGGGATTTACATATACATACATTGTCTCCGAGTCTCTAAGTGCCTTTACAGAGGTCACTGTTATACATGTTAATCAATTAAAACCTTCTAACTAATTAACGATTTAACAGCATTGTAGATTTGTTTAATACATCCTCATCAGTGGTGTGACCCTTTTATTTTTTACTTATAAATTCTGCGTCTGTACTACATCTCTCACTAACACCTGAAGAAAGAGTAAGGCTCCGAAAGCTTGAGTTTTCAAATAAACATGTTGGACTTTAACCTGATGTCGTGTGATTTCTGACCTTGTCCACCCCGGTCCAACATTGGCACCTCCACATCATGGCTGCCATCGACACCACTAACTGCTGGCTCAAAGTGGAAAGGATCTCCAAGAAGATCATGCATAATGACACAGACATCAAGTTTCTACAGAAATGCAAGGAAGCACAACAGATCCCAAAAGAACTACAGATCACAAACTCACTCAAGTCAACCTACAACACTGATTACGCTGAGAGACTTTGCCATCACACCTCTCGCAAACTCCTCAATCATCTCATACACCAACCCTACAGCAAGCATTGTAACCTTGAAATTGAGAGAGAATTCATTGTTCTCAAGTTGCGCTCAAGGTACAGCAGTACAGTTATGAGACACTGCCAAACAGACGAGGCAGTGGAACTACACCGCCTACATGCATATGAAGAACAATAAGCTGGTGAATCTTGGCATCACCACTAGTAATATCCAAGTCTCCGTGGTACTACAGTTGAAAGTGGTACCACAACAGGAAAATCCATCGTCAAGTTATCTGACCACACCTTTCAACCGGACAAGATCAAAGTTCTCAGCCAAGGGCTAAATTTCTGTCCCACCACCAAATTGGACCCCATTGGTCTGTGGCAGACACAGAGGAATTCATCAGATGAATGAGACTCCGGGAATTCTTCAAAGATGTCAGCAGCGAGCCCAATGATACAACCAACAAACCGAAACAGTCGACAGAGAGATCCATGGAGGGACAGCCAAAGAAGGAATCGAATTGGGCCCCTCTGGAGAGCTGTTACCCAGGATTTGACAGGTATGCACTAGCCATCAGAGAATGCGTGAACACCAGATTCATCAGCTGCACTCACAATGTAGTGCCATACGTCATCCAGGTACAACACAATACCATCTGTGCTCTCAAGACCAATCGCAACATTGTCATCAAGCCAACAGACAAAGGAGGAGCCATTGTCATACAGAATAGAATGGACTACTGCAAGGAAGTGCACCGACAGCTGAACAACTAGGAACTCCACAGATCTGACCAAAAAACACACCCGTCAACTGAACAGACTGGTCAAGACTTTTGATCCTGTCCATCAGAGTACCCTACGCAGTCTCATCCTATGTACTTCCCATGTAGGAGACTTCTACTGCCTTCCAAAGATACACAAAGCCAACACACCTGGACGTCCCATCATATCAGGCATTGGGACCCTGTGTGAGAACCTCTCTGGCTATGTTGAGGGCATCTTGAAACCCATTGTACAGGGGATCCCCAGCTTTTGTCGCAACACTACAGATTTCGTACAGAAATTCAGCACTCATGGACCAGTCGAACCAGGAACATTCCTCAACACAATGGATGTTTTAGCACTCTATACCAACATCCCCACAATGACACCATTGCCACAACAGCCTCAGTACTCAATACTGCCAACTGCCACGGTGGCTCAGTGGTTAGTACTGTTGACTCACAGCGCCAGGGACCTGGGTTCGATTCCACCCTCAGGCGACTATCTGTGTGGAGTTTGCACATTCTCCCCGTGTCTGCTTGGGTTTCCTCTGGGTGCTCCGGTTTCCTCCCACAGTCCAAAGATGTGCAGGTTATGTGGATTGGACATACTAAATTGCCCACAGTGTTCAGGGATATTTAGGTTGAGGGATGGGTCTGGGTGGGATGTTCTAAGGGTTGGTGTGGACTTGTTGGGCCGAAGAGCCTGTTTCCACACTGTAGGGATTCTATGAACAGCCTCAGTACTCAATACTGCCAATTTCCAGACGTGGTCCTACAACTCATTTGTTTAATCTTCAAACACAACGTCTTTACCTTCAACAACCAGTTCTTCATCTAGACACATGGAACAGTCATGGAGACCAGATTTGCTCCCGACAATGCCAACATTTTCATGCACAGGTTTCTTCTTTGCTGCACAGAACCTCCAATCAATGCTATACACTAGATACATTGATGACATTTTGTTCCTTTGGACTCAGGGTGAGGAATCACTGAAACAACTACACAGTGATATCAACTAGTTTCATCCCATCATCAGACTTATCATGAACTACTCTTTGGAATCAGTCTCATTCTTGGACAAATGCATCTCCATCAGTGATGGACACCTCAATGCCTCACTGCCGCAAGTCTACAGATAACCTCATGATGCTGCACTTCTCTCTCTTCCACCCTAAACATATTAAAACAGTCATCCCCTATGGAGAAGTCCTACACATACACAGGATCTGTTTGGAAGAGGAGGAACACGACAGAAGGTGTTGAAGGATGCCCTCATAGGAACAGAATACGATGTTCAACTCATCGATCGTCAGCTCCAATGTTCCTCAGTGAAAAGCCGCAATGAGCTCCTCAGAAGACAAATACGAGATACATTCAATACTGTATTTCATTGTCTAGTACTTCCTGGGAGTGGAGAAACTATGCCATGTTCTTCACAGCCTTCAACACATTATCGCTGATAATGAGCATCCCGCCACGATATTCCCCACCCCTCCAGTTCTTGCCTTCAAACAACCACCAAACCTTAAACCTTAAAAGTGACACCTTCCATCACTTTTCTGATGATTGACAATAGACTCATGGGGCAGTAATTACCTGGGTTGGATTTGTCCTGCTTTTTATGCACAGGACATATTTGGGCAGTTTTCCACATTGTCGGGTAGCTGCCAGTGTTGTAACTGTACTGGAACAGCTTGGTTAGGGGATCAGCAAGTTCTGGAGCACAAGTCTTCAGTACTAGTTCCAGAATGTTGTCAGGGCCCATAGCCTTTGCAGTATCCAGTGCCTCCAACCATTTCTTAACATCACGTGGACTAGATTGAATTGGCTGAAGACTGGTATCTGTCATTCTGGGGACCACTGGAGAAGGCCTACTGGTTCTGCTGACATATCTGAAAGATTTCATCCTGGGATCTCAAAAGAAGCAGCTAATGAGATAGTTTATATATTGGTTTTAGTTTTCCAAAATTCCCTATATTCAAGGAAGATTCTATTACATTGGAAGACGGCAAGTGTAACACCTTTAATACGAGGGGGCATAGGGTTAAGGTGAGGGGGGAGAGTTTAAAGGAGATGTGTGAGGAAAGTTTGTTTTGCACGCAGAGGGTGTTAGGTGCCTGGAACGCACATCCAGGGGAGGTGGTCAAAATAGATACAATAGCAACATCTCAGAGACATTTAGACAGATACATAAACAGGCAGGGCAAACTGGGATACAGACCATGTGCAGGCAGATGGGACGAGCTTAGAATGGCATCATGATTGGCGCATGGTGGGCTGACGAACCTGTTCCTGCGCTGTACTGTTCTATGTTTTATTAAAAAAGAAACTGGGGCCAGAAAGCAGGAAACCAGAGGACAATTGCCTTAACATTTGCCAGAGGGAACATATTAAAGACATCATAACTGGAGACTTAGAAAAAAAAACAATCAGGCAGAGCCAACAATGTGCTGTGGATAAGATGGAACTGGTGGATATATTGGATTTCAATTTCCTGAAGGCATTTGATAAAGTGCAACATCAAAGGTTATTGCAGAAAATAAAGGCTCATTGTAGACTAACATTTTGGCTTGGACAGAGATTCACTAGCTCAGGAAGCTGTAGGCATAAATGGCACTTTTTCAGGTTGCAAAGATGTAATGAGTGGTGTGCCATGGAGATCAATGCTTGCAATTCAACTGTTTACAATCTATATAACTTATAACTGGAAGATGGGCCAAAGATATGGTTGCTACATTTTCTGATGACACAAAAATAGGTAGAAAAATCGTTTCCAAAGAGGACCAAAGAGAGTAGTAAGGGCGTGGAATGTCCTGCCTGCAAAAATAGTAGACTCGCCCACTTTAGGGGCATTTAAATGGTCATTGGATAAACATATGGATGATAATAGAATAGTTTAGGTTAGATGGGCTTCAGATTGGTTTCACAGGTAGGCGCAACATCGAGGGCCGAAGGGCCTGTACTGCGCTGTAATGTTCTATGTTCTATGTTCTATGTTCTATGACCCAAGAGGCAACAAATTAATATGGGTACAGTAAGTGAATAGAAAAAACATCTGTCAAATAAAGTACGTCAGAAAATGTGATTTTGCCGATTTTGCCAGGAAGAGGAATAAAAAATGACATATTATCACAATGGTGAGAGGTTTTAGAAATCTGAGGTGAAGAGGAACCTTGTGGTCCTAATGTACAAATTGCAAAAGGTAGGTTTGCAGCTCCAGCAAGTAATTAGGAAAGCCAGTAGAATGTTATTCATTGCCAGGGAATTGATTCCCAAAGTCAGGAGGTTAGACTCCAATTATACCAGGCACAGGTGAGACAATAATTGAAGCACTGTGTCTCTGATATTGAAAGTATTGGAGTGCAGGAGGTTGAGGGATGATCTTATAGAGGTTAATAAAATCATGAGGGGTATAGATAAGGTGAATGGCAGGATTCCTTTCCCCATTGTATGGAATTTCAAGACTTGGGGGCATATTTTTAAGGTGAGAGTAGAAAGATTTATAAAAGACGGGAGGAGCAACTTTTTACACAAAGTGGTTCATGAGTGGAATGAACTTCCAGAGGAAGTGCAGCTTTATTTGTATTGCCATAGTCATAATAGACCATAGGGCTGCTCTCTCATTGGAGAGAGACGACTGGTGATGATTTAACCTGAGGGCTACCAGACAAGGGGAGAGGTTGAGAAGTAGGGTCCTTCATGGTAATCTCACCCAATGATGGGAATGAGCCCACGTTGTTGGCGTTACACTGGTTCGCAAAGCAACTGGCCAACCAATTGAGCTAAACCTACCCTAAGGAAGTGGTGAAAGCGGAACAGAAACAACGTTTAAAAAACATTTGTATAAGTATATGTATAGCAAATATTTGGAAGGATAAGGGCCAAGCACAGGCAGATGGGATTAGTTCAGTTTGGGATTATCGTTGGCATGGACTGGTAGGATCAAAGGGTCTGTTTCCCGTACGGGGACTGTATGACTTTAAGACTCAATAACTCCCTATATAAACAAAATCTAAATGCGTTGGAAGCAGTACAGAGAAGATTTAATAGAGTAATGCCTGGAATTGGTGAGTGGTCTTATGAAGAACAAACAGACAGGCTAATATTCTATCTGCTAGCATTTAGAAGAGTAAGAGATGATTTGATTGAAACATAAAATCCTGTGGAGCTTGTCAGATTGCTTGTGGGAAGGATATTGACTGTACTGGGGGAACCTGGAATTTGGCGTGACTTTCATAGTAAAGGGCTGCTTATTTAAGAGAGATGAAGCAAATTTTTCTCTGAAGTTCAATGTTCTTTTGAATATTTTTAAGATAGAGGTGGATAGATTCTTGGTAAGTAAGGGGTCAAAGATTTTCAGGGGTTGCTAGGAATGTGGAATAGTCAGATCAGTCATGAGCTTAATGAATGTGAAACCAAATACAATTATTGGAATATGCAGAACAGATACCTCTATATTATGTCTAAATAATATAATAGTAATGAGAATAATGTTAATGATACGATGACTATGTAAATAAGCAAAGAAATCATTTTACTGACATAATTCCTATAAAAAGAAACTTGGTGATGGATGGTTAGAATGGAATGTGCGCATGATGATGGTGTAACTAATATAACAATCAATAAGGAGATTGAGAAATGGCGTCAAACTAGAAAAAGCATGTCAACAGAGAAGTCTTCAAAACTATACCAGAGAGCTGCATTCCTTCACTTGTAATCTATCAATAGGAATAAGAGCTTTGCAGTACATCAACAGTTGAAGACTTAGTCAAGGACTAGAATTCAGACAGAGTGTTTATATTGATACCTAGAGATACTAACGAGAAGTATCTAACTATTCTGGTAGCAGTATAAGCCTAAAGCAAGCATAACATTGATTATGGATTCCCTTAGGAGTTAATGAGCTTTCTTGAATGGAGCCAGCCTGAATCAGTTCTGTTCTGATTTTGCCATTGTGGATGTTGCACATCAAGCAATCACCGCCAAAATGTTCAATATGTTTTTAAAAACAAAATCAACATAGGGCAGCTTCCACCTCGCATGATTGTAGCTCCCTTACATTTTGACCTCACGCTGCCCCACACCTACTCTTCATCACTGATTTAGCTGAGGAAGTGACAGACTGAAAATCTAATCGTCTTGAATGGTGAGTTCCTATGGAATTATGACAAGCACCAACCGCCCACTTAGACTGTTCTCATAAAGCCTATGTGGGCCTAAGACTGAATTGGTAGGCGTGCTGCTAACACAGCACTGAGTCAGCACCCAGAAACAGCCCAAGACAAAAGAGTCTCTCTTGTTAGGAAATGAATTGACTTTATTGTTTATCAGCATCACGATGAAGAACTTGCCTGGAAGGGAAACTGTGGCTCTAGAAATCTGATATTACATTCCTTTCCTAAACCAGTAGGGAAGGTATAAAAACACATTGAAGTAGTTTAGACACACAAATGTAGGAATTAAGAGCAGAGTAGGCTATTTTGGTCTTTCAAACCTGCCCAGCCATTCAATAAGTTCAGAGTGGATCTGTTTCTGTTCAGACATTGGCATTCCCACCTACTTGCCTTCCCTTGTCCAACTAGAATCTACCTACCTCCACTTAACAATAATCAATGATTAACCACCAGCATTATAAAGATTTGTAAGGTTTGGAAAGATTTCAATGCAGTGAATGAGGAAGAAAAGAATTGTGCAGTTTCTCTATTGTCAAGAAAATAGACTTCACAGTGCCAAGCTTTCAGGATCACATACTTGATCAAATAAAGTCCAATGACTTTAATTTTGCATTGGGTCACCATTCAACCTTTATAATAAACTCAACAGATCTTTCATGCCTCCAGAAAAAAAGGCATGAATGAGAAAAATCAATGGAGCCTTGCCCAAAAGGTTTCCCAACCTTCAAGTCTCTTCTGAATTGTCCGTGCTTTCCATCATTGATTTTACTGTGCCTGATCGTGCCATGTCCTTATTGTTAACTAGCAGTTCAACAATCCCAAACAACAACGATCTCCATGGATGTCCCATTTACATGGCTTCTGGAGAAATCCAGCTATTAATAGAACTTTCCAGAGTAGGAGCAGCTAGCAAGCCATCAGTTTTATAAAAAACGCATCAAGAAACACAACCAGCAAATAGAAGATCAACAAAAAATAGGCCTGATTTGAAATTAGCTTTATAAATGTTGGTATTTTCTCTCCAATTATTGCTGATTAGACTCCAGAATGCCTTGTACAGCAAGAACTAATTAAAAGTATTTAATTTGTATCAACTGATTTTCATTAACACACTCACTTCTCAAGCTGTTTATTGTGAAAGAGATCAAACACAGAGAAGATAAAAATAAACAAAATACTGTGGGCACTGGAAATCTGAAACAAAAACAGGAACAATTGGAGAAATTCAGCAGGTCTGGCAGCATCTGTAGAGAGAGAAAAATAGAATTAATGTTCTGAGTCCAGTAACCCTTCATCAGAGCTGAAAGCAGCTGGGAAAGGATGGTATTTATGCTGATGATATATGGAACAGGAGAGAGTAGAATTCATGGAGATGGTACCGAGAGAGAGAGAGACACACAGAGAGAAAGGAGAGGCAAACAAAGGCTTGCTGATGTTAAGCCTAGAGGGGGAGAAAATGTGACTAGGGTGCTAACGTGAACTGAGAACGGTTGAAAATGGGTTGACTGTGCTGGGACCAACCCACATTAACCCTAACCCTAGAGGCATGGGAGTTTGTACTGAGTCCAGGGGAGAGTGTTCACAGTCTGAAACTGTTAAGTCAAGGTTGAGTACAGTCAGTTCTGCTATAGTACGATAGTTGCATTCCTGTGCAATATCGCGTTGTAGAAAATCATGCTATAGAAATAACTGGGCCTTTGGGAAAAGCGGGGTTAAGGACAGACCACAAAAAAAATCACTCAAAATTACTCAAAAATCACTCAAAAGCTTAACACAAAGATAGCACAGTTTGAACAAATATTTAATTCACATCTAATAATGAAATAAAAGTAAATTTAACATCTTACTTTGAAAAATTGTCAAGATGACTTGTTGGGAGAGGAGGTTTTAACGTTGCTCTGTTGTTAATGTAGGGACTGAGTGTCATCATCATCGTCATCACCTTCATGCGCAGTTGTGGTTGCAGGGTTAGGGTGAAAAATAGTTAATCCAGAAGTGAATGGCTGTAATTCATTGTCTTCTGACTGTTTTGGGGTTTGGCTTAATAAAAGACATCCAGTTTTTGTTGCTTTGCCCTTTTTCTTCTTTCATGAAGATGCTGTTCATAGGGTGCCAAATAAGATCTTATTCCACGGACCACTACCCTGTTGCGTTCTGCATTGTAATTGTTGTCCTCTAAGAGCTGCAACTGCTTCTCAATGTCCCTCAGGATAGAAGACTAAATAGAAGTGGAACGTTCTTGTGGTACTACATCCTGGACTTCATCATCTTCATCTCCAGCTTTATAGCAGAACGGACTGTACTGAAGCTGTAAGGTATCTAAATGAAAGATGAGATGCTGTTCCTCCAATTTGCGTTGAGCTTTGCTAGAGGACTGCAAAAAGCTTGGGATATAGAAATGTTGCCATGGGAACATCGTGGTGGAAATATATACCCATATTTAGCCATTCATGCTTCAAATTAGCAGCCTACTCAGCATTTAGATAGGGTGGTAAAGAAGGCGTTTAGTATGTTTGCCTTCATTGTTCGGAGAATTGAATACAATAGACAGGATGTCATGTTGCAGTTACATAAGACTTTGGTAGGCCATAGTAAGAGTCGTGCGTTCAAATCTGGTTGCCGCATTACAGGAAGGATGTGGAGGCTTTGGAAAGGGTCCAGAAGAGGTTTACCAGGTTGCTGCCTGGATTCGGGGTTATGAGGTATAAGAAGAAGCTAGAAAAACCTGGGTTGCTTTCTCTAGAGCAGCAGAGGCTGAGGGGACACTTGTAGAAGTCTATAAAATTATGAGATGCATAGATAGAGCTGACAGTCAGAATCTTTTTCCCACAGTTGAAATGTCTAATACTGTGGGCCATGCATTTAAAGTGAGGCAGGGAAAGTTTAAAGGATATGTGAGGGGCAAATCTTTTACACAGAGAGTGGTAGGAGTCTGGAACGTGCTGCCAGGGGTAGTGGTGGAGGCAGACATGATAGGGACATTTAAGGGACTTCTGGATGAGCACCTGAATATGCAAGGAATTGAGGGATATGGACCAAGGGCAGACAGAGGGATTAGTTTAATTTGGCATCATGTTCAGCATAACGTTGTGGCCTGAAGGGCCCAATCTTGTGCTGTACTGTTCAATGTTCTATTTACCTTCTCCATCTCGACTTATCATCAGCAATCCCTTTATTCATCTCTTTCTTTTTCTCTTTCTTTCGATACCATCTCCATGTATTCGATTCAGTCCTTCCCCAATCCCCATCATCAGCATAAATACTACTTTTCCCAGCTGTTTTCTGTTCTGACAAAGGGTCACCAGACTGAAAATATTACCTCTGTTTCTCTCTCTACAGATGCCGACAGACCTGCTGAGTTTCTCAAACACAGACAGCAATTGAGAATCATTTGGTACTCACTTTGAATAATACATTGGGAAGACACAAGTTGTCTTTTTTTTTTGTAAATTTCAGTTCTATTTTTCTGACCTGCCTCCTATCTTGGCCTAATTCACAGAATCACAGAATTTTATGGTGCAGAGGGGAACTGTTTGGCATCTTGTTCCTGCACCACCTCTTCAAACCAGTATCATTACCTAGTGTTAATCACTCCCTTTTCCACATACTCGTGAGTACAATTTCTAGGCAAATAATCATGCCATGTCCTCTTGAATGCCAGAATTGAACCTGTCTCTAGCACATTTCCAGGCAGCAAACTCCATACTCTAATTGTTGTGAAAAAGTTTTTATCTCATCAACCTTAGTTCTTGCGCACATCACATCAAATCTTTGCCCTCTTATTCCTGTTCCTTTTAAAAGCAGGAACAGCTCCTTCGCGCCTGCTGTATCCAGAAAGCTTTATCAAATCACCTCTCAATCTTCTTCTTTCAGATGAATACAGTCCCAACTTTTTCAACCTGTCCTCATAACTGAAGTTTCTTATAAAGTCATAGAGTCATAGAGGCCATTCCACAGCATGGAAATAGGCCCTTCGGCCCAACTTGCCCATGTTTTCACAATTAAACTCGTCCCATTTGTCTGCATTTGATACATATCCCTCCATACTTATCCCATCCAGGTACCTGTTTAAATGTTTCTTAAATATTCTTATTTCTGGAATAATTCTTGTAAATCATTTCTTCACTCTCTCCTGTGCATTCACATCTTTCCTATAATGTGGCATCCACAACTGTACACAGTACTCCAGCTGAGATCAAACAGATGTCTTGTAGAAGTTCAACATCACTTCCCTGCTTTTATATTCTATGCCTCTACTAATAAAGCCTAGGACACTCTATGCTTTATCAACTGTACTATCCTGTCCTTGCACCTTCATTGATCTATGCACATCTCTGCTCAGGTCCCTCTGCTCCTGCATTTCCTTTGGAATTGTATAATCTTATTTTATATGTTCTTTTTCTTAATGAAATGTATCACCTCACATTTCTTTACATTGAGCCTCATCTGCCACCAAACCATCCGCTCCACCAACTTTGGTGTACCAGACTGTCCTTCTTACAGTTTACAATTCTTCCAACTTTTGTGTTATCTGCACACTTTGAAATTGTCTCCTGCAGAAAATGATCCAGACCATATAAATCAGAAAAACAAGGGTTACAATAATGATCCCTGAGTACCTCCACTGCAAACGTTCCTACAATCCAAAAGTTATCCATTGACAATTGCTCTATGTTTCCTGTCACTCAGCAAATTTTGTAGCCATGTTTCTACTGTCCTCTATATATCTTGACCTATAACTTTCTTCACATATGCCTTTTCTTTTAATTTAATACTATCCTTGACTATTTGGATGGTGCTCGGATATGTTCAATGTAATCAGGTAGAGACGACATCTTTTTGAAGATGCTGACATGAACAACATCAGGAACATACTACATGCCCCGACACACTCATCACACTACCTTACATCAGGAACACATCGAAACTAACCACAAGACTCCTACAACCGCTGGGCATCAGAGTGGCACACAAACCCACATCAACCCTATGACAACAAGGTGCAGGGCTGGATGAACACAGCAGGCCAAGCAGCATCATAGGAGCA
>NC_063339.1:19732065-19780591 GCF_021869965.1 Rhincodon typus
ACCCTTCTTCTGAAGAAGGGTCTAGGCCCGAAACGTCAGCTTTCCTGCTCCTCTGATGCTGCTTGGCCTGCTGTGTTCATCCAACTCTACACCTTGTTATCACCTATTTTCCAAAATCTGTTTTCAAACCTATGAAGTCTTTCTTCGAATCCTCTCTTCATCACTGCCTAGTACGCTATGCTTTACCCTAAAAGTAACTGAGTCAGCTGCTGGCAGAGGTCCTACAGCCCTGTTCTCCAAGAAGAATAATATTCTGTGTCAAAGTCACCACTGCCCTGAATGTATTTCCCCCTGGATCCTTTAGAGTACCATCTGTTGATAGTTGCTACATTAGTCAAGCAGCAACTCACCCTTACAGAGTCACAGAAGTGTTATGATGCAGAAGGAGACCCTTCAGACCATTAAGCCTGCACTAGCTCATTAAATGGGCATCATTATCTCCTGCTTTTATCCCATATCATGGCTCATTATGTTTATCCTAATAACCACCCAATGCCCTCAATCGAACCTGCCTCCACCACAGTTCCAGGCAGTGCATTGGATCCTCTTAATTACTCACTACATGAAAAGGTTTTCTTTCTCGCATCACCCTTGTTTCTTTTGCACATAACTTTAAAATTTATGCCCTCTCACTCTTGTTCCTTTTTACATGCAGAAACAGTTTCATTCTACCTACTCCATCCATCCCACTCATAATTTTGAAAACCTCCATCTGAGTTCGAAATAAAGAAGGTCACGGATTTCCTCTTTAAGTGGATCACACAAGGTACTTTGATGATCACAAGAAATACAAGCAGAAGTAGGCCATTCAGCCCCACAAGCGTGTTGCACCATTCCATAAGATAATGACTGATTTGCCAGTTTGTAGTAGTCCACAACTCCTCAATATTTCAAAATCCATCCAACTCTTTTTTAAAATGTACTTAATGGTCTAACTTCCACAACCATCTAGGGTAGAAAATTCCAGACATACATAATTTTCTAGCAGATGTGCTGTACCAATATGATGTGGGAGCTGGTGGACCCATTGTGGTTCATAGTAACCACATTTGTAGCAAGTTTTGGTTGCTTGAGGAACTCCAGCTCAGAGTTGATGAACTGAAGTCTAAGCTTCAAACACATCAGGGAGGGGTGAGTTACCTGGATGCCATGCTCCAGGAGACAGTCACATTCCTTAGATTGACCCCCTCAAATTTGGTCAGTGTTCAGGGAGAGAAGGGTATGACTATGAGCGAGGCAGATAGAGGAATCTAGGTGGTAGTGCCGAGGGAGCCTTAACACTTGAGCTTGTCTAACAGGTTTGAGATTCTTGCTCCCTGTGTGGATGAGAGTGGGGGCTGTAAGGAGGGTGATCAAACTGACTATAGCACCATGGTACTGGGAACCATTCAAGGTGGGAGGGGGGAAATGTGGAGAAAAGAGAAATGTAGTTGTAATTGGAGATAGCATAATGAGGGGAATAGATTTTGATTTCTTTGGCCAGGATCGAGAATTCCGAAGTTTGTGTTGCCTGTCCAGTGCCTGGGCTCAGGTTATCTCATCTGGGCTACAGAGGAACTGAGAGTGAGAGGGGAAAGATCCAGTTGTCGTGGTCCATCTAGGTGCCAATGACATAGGTAGAAAGAGGAAAGAGGTTCTGCTGAGGGAATATGAGCAGCTGGGGCTAAATTAAAAAGCAGAACCAAAAAGGTAATAACCTCCACAATACTACCTGAGCCATGAGCAAATTGGCACAGGATCAACAAGATTAAAGAGGTAAGTGTGCGGCCCAAAGATTTTGGTGGGAGAAACAAGTTCGAATTCACTTCGTGGGCAAAGCTATAAGTCAACAAATATTAGAAGCATGTAAAAAGAATACAGCAATAATTACGGGTGACTCTTAATCTTCATGTAATCTTCATGAAAAGGATAGCTATGTCAATGAATTAACAGAGTGCATTAGTTTCCTAGAGCAATATGGCATGGAGCCAACCAGAATTCAGGCTGTCTTGGATCTGGTAATAGGTAATGAGTCAAAGATCCTCTTAGATGTAGTGATCATAATCTGATAGAACTTAATATTCAGTTTGAGAGTAAGAACCTTGGGTTGGAAACTATTGAGTGTAACTTAAGGAAAGTGACTCACAATAACATTGGGGTAGACTAACTAAAGTGAACTGGGCAGATAGAATCAGAGATAGTAGGAACTGCAGATGCTGGAGAATCCGAGACAACAAGGTGCAGAGCTGGATGAACACAGCAGGCCAAGCAGCATCATAGGAGCAGAAAGGCTAACGTTTCGGGCCTCGACCCTTCATCAGAAATGGGGGAGGGGAAGGAGGTTCTGAAATAAATAGGGAGAGAGGGGGTCTGAAATAAATAGGGAGAGAGGGGGTCTGAAATCCCCGCCTCTTCGACCTGTCCCATCCCCCCTTCTTCGACCTGTCTGTTTCCTCTCCACCTATCTTCTCCTCTATCCATCTTCTATCTGCCTACCCCTCTCTCCCTATTTATTTCAGAACCCCCTTCCCCTCCCCCATTTCTGATGAAGGGTCTAGGCCTGAAAAGTCAGCCTTTCTGCTCCTATGATGCTGCTTGGCCTGCTGTGTTCATCCAGCTCTGCACCTTGTTGTCTGGGCAGATAGAATAGCAGGAATGGCTGTAAGCAAGCAGTGGCAGACATTTAAGGAGGACTCTGAGCAAAAATACATCTTATTAAGGAGAAAAGAAGCTTAAGAGAAAGAGAAACCAACGCTTTTTGTCTCCCTCTGATTTTGAACAGGGGTGTCACATTGGCAGTTTTCCAATCCTTCGATACTTCTCCAGAATGATTTTTGGAAAGTTACAATCAATGGATGCATTATCTCTAAAGTTACATCTTTTGGGATCCCAGGATGATAGCCATCAGGGCCAGGGTACATATCTGCTTGGAGTCCAAGGAAGTTAAGGACAGTGTTAAATTGAAAGAAAAAACATATAAGGAGGCAAATGTTGGTGATAACCCAGAAGACTGGCATAAATTCAGAATTCAGCAAAGGAGGGCTAAAATGATAATTAAGAGAGAGGAAATAAAACACAAGGGCAAATTAGTTAGGAATGTAAAAACTGACAATAAGAGCTTTGTTAAATACCTAAAAAAGGAAGAGAGAAGTCAAAGTGGACAAAAGCCCTGTAGAAAATGGATCTGTGGTACAAGGAAATGGCAGAGGAGTTAAACAGGTTTTTTGCGTCAATCTTTGTGATGAAAGATACTTCGAACATTCCATTAAATTAAAAAAAAATACAGGGAAGGAATTAAGTACCATTACCATCAGTAAAGATGTGGTATTAGATAAACTAATGGGACTCCAAGCAGATATGTACCCTGGCCCTGATGGCTATCATCCTGGGATCCCAAAAGATGTAACTTTAGAGATAATGCATCCATTGGTTGTAACTTTCCAAAAATCATTCTGGAGAAGTATCGAAGGATTGGAAAACTGCCAATGTGACACCCCTGTTCAAAATCAGAGGGAGACAAAAAGCAGGTAATAAAAGGCTGATGAGCCAAACATTTATTGTTGGAAAAGTACTTGAATCAATTATTAAGGACGTAATAGCAGAACATTTGGAAGATCACAGCCTAATCAGGCAGAGTCAGCATGGCTTCATGAAGAGGAAATTGTGCCTGAGAGTTTAACAAAATATTAAAGACTAGAACTTAACAAAAATAAATAAAGTTTATATCATAAGATAAGAGTCCAACATTTTAGAGGCAGTATATTGGCATGGATGGAGAATTAGCTCATGGACAGGAAACAGAGAGTGGCTATAAGGGGCTCTTTTTCAGGTTAGTGACCTAAGACCAGTGGGGTTTCGCAGGGGTCCGTACTGGGACTGCAACTGTTTACAGTATATATTAATGACTTGAAGGATGGAAGTGAATGTACTATAACCAAATTAGCAGATGACACAAAAATAGGTGGAGAAACAGGTTGTGAGAGGGTTACAAACAGTTTACAGACAGCTAAGTAAGTGGGCAAAACTTGGCAAATGGAATATAATGCACGGCAAGTTGTTGATTTTGAAATGGTTAGCATAAGAACAAATATTATTTAACCGGAGAGAAACTGCAGAAAGCTGCAGCACAAAGGGACGGGGGGCTACTTGTGCATGAAACATAGAGAGCAAGCACACAAGTGGACTATGTAAATAAGAAGGCTAGTGGAATGTAGATTGTTATTTCAAGGGGGTTGGAGTATAAGAGTATGGAATCTTATTGTAACTGTATAAGGTGCTGGTGAGACCACATTTGGAGTACTGTTAGTAATTTTGATTTCCTTATTTAAGGAAAGATATTATTTCATTGGAAGCTGTTCAGAGACGGTTCATGAGGATGATCCCCGGTATGGAGGGATTGTCGCATGAGCAAAATTAAACAGGTTGGGACTTTACTTACTGGAGTTTAGAAGAATGAGATGTGATCACATTGAATCAAATAGCATTCTTAAGGGCCTTGACAAAGTATATGCCCCTTAAATTAGAGACTGCTATGAGATCTTTCCTTCCATTAGCACCTTGCTTATCTATTATTTCTGAAGTCTTTGGCATTCTTTAATGAACTCATAGAGAACTGTGGGGCACAGAATCCTTATATATATTTAAAGCTGAGATAGGTAGGTTTTTGATCAATAGGGGAACGAAGGGTCATGGGGAAAGGGCTGGAAAGTGGAAATGAGGAATGTCAGATCAGCCATCATCCAATTGAATGGTGGAGCAGGCTTGAGGGGCTGAATGGTCTACTGCTGATCCTAATTTTTTTGGTCTTCTGGTCATCAGGGTGTTTAAGGTGCCCTCCATGTGAAGACTGAAGGAAAATATTGGTCTAAATTATCTGCATTTCCTTGTTCTCTCAATATTAATTCCCCAGTTGCATCCTCCAAGGATCCCACACTCCTGTAGCTACTGTCTTTCATTTTATATATCCATATACCCTTGTTAAACCAGCTAAACTGAGATAGAAAAGTGTCTATTTCTGTGCTTTTACAGATTGTCTAAAAGATGCAAGAAACAATTGATGAACTCCAGATATTGCTCAGAGCCAACCAATAGAACTTTACACAGAATAGGTAACCCATAAACTAATTTGGACACAGAACTTCACACAAAGTAACAACATGATAATAGCCAGATAATCTGCTTTTGGCAAACCTGATTAAGAGATTAATTAATAGTGGCCATCTTATAGGATCATCCTCTGCTCCTCATCAAAATATTGCCATTGGATTTTTACAGCGACTCAAGAGAGGAGATGGCCTCCCAACAGCTCATCCAAAAGACAGCACCTCTAATGGTGCAGCATTGTTCAGTATTGAACTGAAGTCTCAGCCTGATTTTATGCTCAGGTACTAACAGTAGAACCTAAAGCCAGAACCATTTAATACCGTGGCAAAAGAATTACCAACTGATGATCGTCATCATCTTAGGTCATTCTGTGGACTTGAAGTCACATTAGGCTAGACAGGATAAGGAAGGTAGATTCCTTTCTCTGAACTGGGTGAGTTTTCAGACTAATCATGCAGTGACATAATTATTAGAACATAGAACATAGAACAGTACAGCACAGTACAGGCCCTTCGGCCCACGATGTTGTGCCGAACGTTTACCTTAATCCTAAGGTCTATCCAACCTCCACCCCTACCTTATACAATCATCTATATGCCTATCTAGTAGCCACTTAAATGCCCCTAATGAGGCCGACTCTACTACCCTCTCTGGCAATGCATTCCATGTCCCTACCACTCTCTGAAGAAAATTATTGCTGCTATTAATTGCTTCATTTTTCAGATGTCCAGATACCAATTATCTTGGTCGAATTTAAACTTAATTAATATATTTGGATTATAAAATGATTCCAGATATCTTTATGTGGAACAAAAATATTTTAGATATCATCCTTAGTGCTCCATGTCAATACTCTGGCTACAAGAGCAGTTCAGACGTTAATAATATTGTAGCGAGTGACTCAACTCTTGGATCCCAAAGGGTTCTGGAGAACAAGCAGGAAAGTGGAGTTGAGACCAAGGTGAGATCAGCCATGATTATATCAAATGGTGGAGCAGGTTCCAGTGGCTGAATTGCCTCCTCCTGCTCCTAGATCTTATGTTTTAAAAGCTTGCTCACCATCGACAAGGCACAAGACAGGAGTGTGATGGAATACACTCCACTTGCCTGGTTGAGTGCAGCTCCAACAACACTCAAGAAGCTTGACATCACTCAGAAAAAAGCAACCTGTTTGATCGCCACCACATCCAAAAACACCCATACCCCAGACCAGCAATGCTCAGTGGCAGCAGTACGTACAATTCAGAAGAGGTACAACAGAAATTCACCAAAGCTTTTGAAACAGTACCATCGAAACCCACGACTTCTCCCATCTGGAAGGACAAGGGCAACAGACACATAAGAATATCCCTGCCTGCAAGTTGTCTCCCGCTCACCATCCTCAATTACATTTCCATTCCTTCAGTGTAACTGATTCAAAATCCTGGCACTCTATCCCCAGCCTCATTGTTAGTCTACCCACACCCCAAAGACTACAATGGTGCAAGAATGCAGCTCACCACCACAAAGACTACAAAGGCAATAAACATTGGCTCAGCCAACGAAGCCCATATCCCCTGAATGAATAAACAAAAAAAGAAACTGATTAAATTAAATCAAATTATTGATGTGGTGAGAGTCCACAAGTCTCAGAAGGATTTAAGGTTGCTTGTAGACACTACATGCTCAGCACATGGATGTAACAACAAATGAGAGGCAGCCAGTCAAGGTGAATAACCCCCAAGTATCTCATATAAGTTACCGTTAATTAACCTGTTCAGGCATGTTATGACACATCTCTGAGGTAGATGGGACTACTGGCCCAGATGTAGGAACATCTCAAATGTGTCACAAGATAGCAAGCATTTCTGTAGAAGTATTTTTATTGAATGTGCTTACATGTGTTATGAAATACTCCAAGGAAGTTAAGATTTGGACCCAGCACTTTTGGCTTAGGACCCATCAGATAAACGTGCGTGTTTTCAGACTAGTATGGCCAAAGGCAATTTGGCTTTTAATTTGTGCTTGAGTAGAACCCCAGTTAATGACAACCACCGGTACGAACCTAAACACAATTAAAATACAATTATTAGCAGTGGGAGTTGGGGTTGGATACCCTTGTGGTGTAGCGGTAGTGTCCCAACGTCTGGAGCAGGAAGTTTGGGTTCAAGTCCCACCTACTCCAGAGTGTATAATAACATCTTTGAACAGATTGATTGGAAAATTCCTGGAATTACCAGAGGTAACTGCTTAGAATTACAGTCTATTACCTGCTCACTGCTTTCAATTGGCAATGTTAGCTCTGGAAAGCCCTTTTTAAAAATTCAATCACAGGATGAGGGCGTCGCTGGCCAGGCAACATTTATTGTCCATCCCTAATTGCCCACAGAGCAGTTAAGAGTCAACCACATTGCTGTCAGTCTGGAGTCACATGTAGGCCAGACCAGGTAAGGATGGCAGTTTCCCTCCCTAAAGGACACTAGTGAAGCAGATGGGTTTTTCCAAAAATTGACAACAGATTCATGGTCATCATGAGACTCTTAATTCCAGGTACTTATTGAATTCAAATTTCACCACCTGACATGGCAGGATTTGAACCCAGCTCCCCAGAACATTATCTGGGTATCTGGATTAACAGTCCAGTGATAATACCACTTGGTCATCGCCTCCCCTCTATTCAAGTGCAAAATTGCAAAGACCTCTGACAGGAAGCATTTATGTAGACATATGTTTAAAGACAAATATGTGCTTACTTATTTTCAGCTTTTACCTGTAAGTGGGTATTAATGCTTTTGACGTATTCCAAAGGTTAAGGTTCTGGTCTCTCACTTATGCCTCATCAGCAGAATGGTGTCCTGTGAAGGCACACTTTAATGTTGTCATCCCATTGTGTTCTGGGTCTGCTCTATGGTCTCTCCCAGATGACATCAGAGGACATGGGTAATGATCAACCGACAAAGATGTCTCATGGTTAGACTCCACTTGCAGTACTGTGAGCAGATCTGGTCACCACACCTTGGGATATATTGGCTTAAATGCTTAGTTTGGCAGAAATAGTACATTAGATGTTGTCCTTTTTAATCACGTTGCAAATTTTCAAGCAATTGAAAATTTTGCTACTCATTTAACAAACTGAAGGCTGCCCTATTGTCAAAATATATGCCCCCACCCCTGAATCCCACCATACCAATCCTCTGCATTAACAATGGTAAGTTTCTGTTAGTTGTTGCATTGCCTGACTGTACACCAGCCAGCACATGTACATTCAAAATTTAGTTTTGGGCCCATCACACAATCAAGCTAATGCTATAGTCAGAAAATAGGATGATATGTTAACTTGTTCTGTTCCCACCTTCAGACATTACTTACCCTATATAACTGGGTTTTCAAATATATCTGTAAAGATGTTACTCTCTTTGTCAGGTCACACTATAAATTGGAATATTGATCTCATCTAGCTCTTCTCTGTGCCAATGTAACATAAGAAAACATTCTCTTTTCTGTGTTTTCTTTGTCTTCCCCATTAAATGCTAAATGTACTTTGAGACAGAATAATTATTATGATTCTTAATGGAGTCAGAAACCTTTTAGCCCCACAATTGTTTCTGTAAAATGGAAGTGCTCTGCTGGGTACATTTGTAAGTTAGAGTACAGCCTTTTCTTTTAAAAAAAGGTGTCTCTCTCTGAGGCTTGTAGAGTTAGTTTGGGGATCTTTGATTCACTAAGTTACCGGCTGGGTGACCGCACTGGTGCTTTGTGTGTGTGTGATTTTGTTTCATTTTTTAGATCATTAGATCGTAGAATCCCTACAGTGTGGAAACTGGTGCTTTGGCCCCACGAGTCCACACTGAACCTCAGAGCATCCCACCCAGATCCATCCCCCTGTAACCCACCTAATATGCACATCCCTGAACACTGTGGGCAATTTAGCACGACCAATTCACCTAGCCTGCATATTTTTGGACTGTGGGAGGAAACTGGAGCACCTGGAGGAAACCCATGCAGACATGGGGAGAATGTGCAAATTCCACACAGACAGTCGCCTGAGGGTGGGATTGAACCTGGGTTACTGGCACTGTGAGGCAGCAGTGCTAACCGCTGAGCCACCTTCCAGCAGAGAATCTGGCGTAGGCAGATTAAAGAGGAGTTGGGCTTTATAAAGATACATAAAAAGATGAGACGGTAAACTCAAGAGGACTGACCTCTGGCTTCAGCAGAGTAGAATCCGACCTCCAAGGGAAAGGATTGTTTACAGAATGTGTCATGGCCAAAGTGCGTGAGAGACATCCCAAAGAAAACTATATTCTCTCCCATATTTTCATGTTTAAATTCTATTTCTCATTTAAAAGAAGGGGAACCTTGCGAGACACAAGGCTGAGGATGATCACATGGTTGTATTTCTAATATTTTCTGAATGTCCTTCATTGTATAGATGGGTCAGCTAAATCTGCTGCAAAGGAGTTGCAGATGAGCTGTGAGTTTCTAGCCAGTCTGAACAAAGGAAAACATCAAATCCATTATGTTAAAGTGGGTGTTAATGCTTTTATAGTTATCTCTTCTTACTATGGAAACTCTCAAGGAAAGAACTCAGATGGGGGAAGGTAAAGCTACATTTTTAGTTTAGCAATCTTCTAATTAATCCTCTAAGTGGGTCTCTTATGACAGCAGGACAATAGGCTGTGTTGGCAGCCTGCCTTGCCTCATCCAGCTCAATCTCCAAATTTCTTGATGGAAAAAGACTAAATCTGCCTGCAAGATGGAAAACCATTGGCCCCAGGTCACCGAGGAAATTACTACTGCAAACTAACTTTCCGAGAGTTGTAACTCATGTGAACCGATTTCATACTTCTGGATTCACTAAATCCAAACTTGCCCTGTCCTGTTCTATCATCCCTAATTCCCTGAGTGTTTATGCGTGTGGAGGGTGTGGTGAAACATTTCCCTGAGATTTAATTGTTTTGTTAAAAAATATATTTATTTCATCTGAAAGGATTCTGCTATGGTTTATTTCAAAACCTGGAATCCAAAAGAGAGGGTTTGGGGAACGGGCATTGTCCATCTCAGTAAAGAATGGGAATAAAAGGGAAAATAGTAGATTGAGCAATATTTTGCTGTTTTCAGCTCAAGAGTTGAATAGCAGTCATTATTTAAATTCAGTCCATTCACATTTTTCCGTGATGAATGTGTTCTATAGAAGGAATTAATAATAATATATACGAAGAATAAAATTAATACCACCTCTCTTGTCCGTAAAGTTGAATGCAGTCATGAGATTACTGAACATCTTGTTGCACTTTTAACAAACTAAACTGGACATGGGGAAACTCTGTCCCATCTATTTTACCTTTCTTTTTGATGTAATGTGGACATTACTACAAAGATAGCATTTATTTTCCATCCCTAATTGCTTTTGAGTGAGCAGCTTGCTACTGCAGTTTCACAGAGTAAATGTTATGTTACGTCTCATCATCAGCTTGCCGTTGTGCCTTTAAAAAATGTGCCCATGATATCATCACTGCCTCATGGCATGCGACCCGACTCAGACTCCATCTTACTCCAGGAGGATTTGAAGCATGGTACGCAACTAGAAGAATGGACCTCAATTATAGTATATTAGCTAATATTAATAAAATAATAGCTAATAATGTTCTGTAATGACTATCAATGGTAATTATAATAGCTTGCTAGATAGTAGCCTGGACACTTATGTGCCTGTTAATGGAATGCTTCTATAATAGCTAGCTGTAATACCCAGTCTGTTGGATTCATCCATTCTATGTTATCTACACCCAGCTTCGAATATTATAGCAGATAATATAAATATTGCCATATTCTTCTGAAAGCAAAATCCATATTAAAAGTAAATTATGTTGCCAAACTCTTGAAGTCACTTGCAGGTTAGTCTGGGTAATGGTGGCAAATTTCCTTTTCTAAACAACATTGATGAACAAGAGATAGCAAGAACTGCAGATGCTGGAGTCAGAGACAACACAGTGTGGAGCTGGAGGAACACAGCAGGTCAGGCAACATCAGAGGGGCAGGAAAGTTGACGTTTTGGGTCGGGACCCTTCTTCAGAAATGGGGGAGGGGAAGGTAGCTGGGAAATAAATAGAGAGAGGAGGGTTGGGGCTGGGGAAGGTGCGTGGAATGGTGATAGGTGAGTGCAGGTAGGGAGTGCTGGGGATTGGTTAGTGGGATTGGTGGGGCGGATAGGTTGGAGAGAAGATGGACAGATTGTGTCAGGTCAAGGAGGTGGGGTTAAGAGGGAGGGTTGGACATGGGATGAGGGTGGGTGCGGGGAGATTTTAAAACTGGTGAATTCCATGTTTAGGCCATCAGGCTGTAGGGTCTTCAGGCAGAATATGAGGTGCTGCTCCTCCAGTTTAAGTGTGGTGTTGTTGTGGCACTGGAGGAGGCCCAGGATGGACATGTCACCCAGGGAGTGGGAGGTGGAGTTAAAATGGTTGGTGACTGGAAGGTGTTATTGTTTGTCAAGTACAGGGTGCAGATGCATAGAAGACAGGAGCTCACGTGTACATCCGCCAACTTGGTCTACTACATCCACTGATCCCGATGTGGCATCTTCAACATCGGTAAGCCCAGCGTAGACTCGGAGACCATTTCGTAGAGCATCTGCGCGCTGTACACATTACGGAGGAAACCCGGAAGTGAGGCAATCCATCGCAACGGACCCCAGAGTTTAAAAGCCAGGCGGGAAAACACACCGACGCTTCACCAGAGGCTGCACTGAGGATGTTACCAAGCACGGTAACGAAACGTCTGCGGAACAACAAACCAGCTCGGCGAGCCAACCAACCTCAATTGGATTATTAATCTAACACTATTACCACTACACCATCATTTCCCAATAACACTTACAGCCTTAAGTTTAGGAGAAACAGGTTGCTTTATTATTCCATACTCCATCAAAACTGGTCAATTTAGGCCTTCAGGCTTCCTCTACATAAAGCGCCAAGTACATTTGATTACGTTCTACATGTATCTCTTCTTAAATAAATGCTGCCTGCCACAGAAAACAAAAGGATGATGCAGATGCATTGATAACTGTAAAAAAACGTATGTAAATGAGGTACAATGTACAACAACTGAAGTTTCTTTGTGTGGTTAAATTGGTTAATCCCTGAAGCCAGGAACAGGATTTGCTACATGCAATTAACCTGATTGTTGTCTATATCACTTTGAACAAAATCCTTGTTCTGCCTGATAATCCATGCACTCGAATAAAGGCAAAGTCTTGGGGATTTTCAAATTCTGAAGCAAGCACAGAGAACGATGGAGAAACTCAGCAGGTCTGGCAGCATCTGGGGAAAAAAAACAGGGTTAACTTTTTGAGTTTTCTCCAGAAAACTGAACAGGATGCTGAGTAACCATACATCAATAAGAAACATGAAATGGTGTGAGGCTTGCATACTTACAGCTAGCTTGCAGTACTTAAAACCAAATGATGCCTCTAAACGTTGAGTTGTATTCGTTAGCAGTAAGGGCTATCAGTGGTACAAGAGAAGTAGGAAAAGCCAACGAGGTGGCACAACATGCCAGAGAATGCAAACCAAAGTTCTCCATAACCATTGTGCTTACCACAAAGCAGGTGATACACAGACAGAAAAATCTCCTTTTCCCCCATTTGATCAGAAGACTGCCCAGGCACATACTGAGAAGGCATTGAGCTAGAACATAACTGAGATGAGCACCATTAGGAATTTAATGACTTTACATGGATCATCAAGATCAGTGAATACAGCTTCACATGCTTTATCCTACCAATTGTACCATTAACTTCACCTGCAGTTCCAGTCACCACAGACTGACCACACCTTCAACCAAAAATCATAACCCACATTCATAGTTTCAGCTCTTCCCCACGCATGTAACTTGGCCCAAAGCCTCGCGTTCAAACCTGCCCTTATATTTCCCTTGCCATGTATTCAATTATCATCAAAACACTGTCCCTTGAAATAAAAAGTGGAATTCGTATCCACTGTCAATGATCCAATGACCACTTTGGAGTGCTTGAGCACTAGACACTGAAATGCTTGTTGCTTTAGAAAGCCTTCCAGAAAGCCTACTGTCACTGTCAAGGAGCACAGTGGAACTTGGCTTCAACTTGCATCAGAGCTTCATGTAGAACTTGGAGCCCTTTATTTATCACCCACCTCTTCACGCACCATGTTCCACACCGCTGGTAGAGTCTATGGCTCTAGTACTCGGCTATTCGGTCACCGCAGAACCTATGTCCTCCGAGGGATTGCCAAAACAGAAGGTGGTTCCCTTGGTGGCTAGACTCTACCAATATGCACGTGACCACATGCAGTTGGATGGAGGAGGGAGATTATGAACCAGATATCAAGTCCATGGCCTCTGTTGCCTACAGTCACTCTCTGTTTGCTTTTACTTTGGGAGCAGTATAATTTTCAACTTGAAGCAAGCCTTATGTCAATACTTCACAAATTCACTGAGATACTCATTAAATAATGGATTCCTGGAAGAGATTAATAACACAGAACAGAGTCTATCAGTTGTCACCATGATAACCATTGTCTGTAAAATATAGCACTAACACAGATCTCATAGTTCGACACTGTCATTTGAACCTCAGAATATGAGATTTATAGATTAAAAAATCACATCTCTGGAATCTTTTATTATAATTTTTACAACACTGAGGTTTATGGGACAGGTTTTATTTGATGTTAAATGTGTATTTAGATGGCTACAGCTGTCATTTTGATTGGTGACAACTAATATCTCCTATCTCATTGAGCTCGAAGATATCTGTGTTGAAGCAATAGCTTCTGGGGCATAATTGATAACATTGTTCGAGTAATCTGTTACAGGTTGCTGGGAAACAATAGAACATCGTCTGAACAAATACTGTGCAGTGATTTTCTGTTCCAATTGTAAAAGATGTTTATTTTATAATCTCTCTCTGTCTCTCTCTCCCTGTCTCTCTCCCTCCCTCTCCACATTCCTAGGAATTCCCTCATGCCCTCCTATCTCGTCCAACGATACTTATTTATCCTGCTTGTGAATCCTCCAATCACAGGTTGATTCTCACATGTTTTATTGTGCTGATAGGTTTATCATGAGCCTATCTACAGCAAACATGGAGAGAACAAGCCTGTGATTGGAGGAACAGGTCCTCAACCATTTCTTTCCATTCTATTCACCGGGATGAATTTTCCCTGATTTTTGGTCCACAATTGGATTTCCTTGGCAATCTGGGAATTTTGGGGCTGGATTCAATGATCATCCCCATGTATTTTAAGTTTTAATTTTAGATTAATCTCGTAATGCTGCATTTGCTTCCCTCGCACTCCTCCAAGTTTCTTCCTCCATGACCTAAATAATCGGACAATACATGCCAAGTTTGCCAATCTGATCTTCATGGGACAATCTTGCCATTTGGACAGGTATGTGAATAGGAAAGTCTTGGATGGATATGGGCCAGGAGCAGGCAGGTAGGACTAGTTTAGGTTAGGATTATGTTTGGCATGGTTTGGTTGGGCTGAAGTGTCTTTTTCCATGCTATATGACTCTATGACTATGACTAAGTCTAGTGAACCTTTATTGCACACCCTCTATGGTAGTAATATCCTCTCTGAAGTAAAGAGATCAAAACTGCAGACAATACTCCAGGTGCAATCTAATCAAGTTTCCATCCAATTAAAACAAGACTTCACCACTCCTTTACTTAAATCCTTCTGTAACTGAAAACTAACCTTCCATTACCTTTCCTAATTGCTGCACTTGCATATGGACCTTCAGTGACTTATTGACAGACATCTAGGACCTTTTGAATATCTATATTTTCCAACCTCTTACCATTTAAAAACTACTCTGCACATCGGTTCCTCCTACCTAAGTGGATAATCTCATGCTTTTCCCCATTATATTCCATCAACCTTGTTCTTGCCCACTCACTGGGAAAATCAAAGTTGCCTTCCATCTTCCTCACAACTCAAATTCCCATTTAGCATTATATTTACTCCCCACACCCAGATTATTGATATATATTGTGAACATCTGGGGCCCAAATGCTGATCCCTGCAGTATCCCAGCAGTCACAGCCTGTAAGCATAAGAATGACCCATTTATTTACTTAATTATCTATTTACTTATTTATTTCTTTATTTATTTACTTAACCCTTGCCAGTACATTACTCCTATCTCATGTGCTTTTACTTAGTTAACTTAGAAACCTCATCAAAAGCTTTCTGAAAATTCAAATTCACTTAATTAATTTTGTTAGCAACATCCTCAAAAACATTCCAAGTTTGTCAAACACAAGTTCCCATGTTGTAAAAGCTATTCTGATATGGGAAATCAGATCATTATTCTCCAGATGTTTATTTATTATCCTTTAGAATAGATTCTAGCAGTTTTCTCATAACTGATATAAAGCTAACAGGTCTGTAGTTCCCTCTTCCTCTTGCTCCTTTCTTAAATGTAAGGTGACATCTGTTGACTTCCAATATGCAGGTATCTTTCCAGAATCTATGGAATTTTGAAAGATGATCATTGAGGATCAACTATCGTTCTAGTCACTTCCTTCAACACTTTAGCATGTAGAATATCAAGTCCCAGGTACCTATTATTTTAGGTCCCATTAATTTATCCAGTACAACCATATTTTGCCAATACTAATTTCCTTCAGCCCTTCATTCTCCCTAATCATTTGGATCTCTAATTCTGGGAGATTTCTTGTACCTTCCTTTAGCATTTCTACATCCATTAGCTATTCTGCCATTTCTCTATTCCCCGTTAAAAATTCTCCTGATTCTGTAATGGGCCCATATTCATCTTATTGAGATATTTCCTTTTTACGCGCCTATGGCAGCCTTTACAGTCCTTTCTTTTTGCTAGGTTTAATCTATTCTCCCCTTCCTCATCAATACCTTGGTTCTCCATTATTATATTCTAAAAACCTTCCAATACTTACTACTATTTTTGGCGAGTTTATAAGATTAAAAAAAAATTAAACAATTCTAAGTTCCTCTCAGGCATGATTTCTTGAGGTTTTACACTTTGAAGGAATGTATAGTTGCTGTGGGCCATAAAAAGGACAATGAATAGTCTTTAAAGAACCAGGTATATTCCTGCCAATTGATGCGTTTTTTTCAATTGACTTCAGCCATTTTTTTCTATCATGCCTTCGTAATGTCCCTCATTCAAATTTAACAGCCTTGCTTCAGATTGAGCTACCTCCCTTTAAAATATAATGTAAAATTGTACCACATTGTTCTAAGTCATCCTTACATGTTATTTTTACATGAAGATTATCGATTAGTCCTTTTCCATTACATAATATGAGATCTAAAATAGCCTGTCCTAATTGATTTCTCAACGCACTGATCTAAAAAACCATCCCTAATACACTCCAAAAACAGCCCCTCCACAAATTTGTTGCTCAATTAGTTTATCAGCCTTTTCACAGATTAAATTCAGTCATAATTACTGCGTTGTCCATGCTACATGCTACTCTCATCTCCTAATTAATGCCATGACCACACTACCTTTACTGTCTGATAGCCATCTGCTGCCCCTTGCTGTTTTTTAAGTTCATCCACACACATTGTTCTTGCGATCAGAGATCCTTCCTTATCAGTGCACTGATCCCATTCCTTACTATTGGCAAAACTCCAATTTTGTTTTGTCAGTCTTCTAGTTTCCCTTGCAGCTTTTTTCTTTATTTCCTGTTAACCAACTTTACTTCCTTCCAATCTGAGTCCCCATTGCCCTCACAAGGTAGTTTAAACCTACCCAACAGCACTAGGAAATTTTCCTCTGAGCTATCAGTCCCAATCCTGTTATCCTTCCAGCATGTGCGGGTCCCATCTGTCCCAGACTGGTCCACTGCCTCATGATGTCCATTCTCTTACAAAAGTTCTCCAGCTTTGTTTTCAATCAATCAATCCTCCTGCTTTTGTGCTTAGTGGCACATTACACTGGGAGTAATACTGAGGTTACTGTTCTTGATTTCCCTTTTTTTTGACCCAATCCCCTGAATTCTGCCGTCAAAACTTCATCCCTCTTCCTCCCATTGTCATTGGCACAAATGTGGACCACAACTTTTGGCATTCACCCTCCCTCCAGAAGGATGTCCTGCAGTATCCTGAATAGTTATTATTGTTGCAAGCTATGTTGAGACAGCCTGAGACTGCAAAAGGAACCATATGGAGGTAAGGGCCTAGTGGCTCGACTATTAATCCAGATACCCTGGTAATGTTCTAGGGCTCAGGTTTGAATCCTGCCATGTCAGATGGTGGAATTTGAATTCAGTAAATATCTGAAATTGGGAGTCTAACGATGACCATGAAACCATTGTTGATTTTTGGGGAAAAAAACCCATCTGGTTCCCTAATACCCTTTAGGGAAGGAAACTGCTTTCCTTACCTGGTCTGGTCTACATGTGGCTCCAGACCCGCAGCAATGTGGTTGACACTTAATTAGGGATGGATAATAAATGCTGGCCTGGCCAGTGACACTCACATCCTGTGAATGGATACAAAAAAAGTCAATTCAAGATCTCTTCCTTCATTAGGACTTTATTCAGAAATCCATTTACCTTGAAAGGCTATTTGCAAAAGAGTATTTCTGTTGAGTTTACAGTCATTGAGGTTGATTAGATCGTAAGGATGTTTGGGAAAAGAAGAAGTCTGTTAGCAGTTTGAGACTATTCCTCTTGCAGACCAGGTACATTGTAATGGGCTACACAGACTCAAATAATTTCCTGGAAATGATCTTGCTAAAATTTCTTTCTCCATCTCACTCCTCTCATTAAGTCTCTCATTCTTCGTTAAAGCTTAAATTGAAATGCTCAAAATATTTCAACCTTAATCTACGTATGACCATTTTTTCACATTGCGTATTTCATTGTTTATTTGCCTATGATCTTTGATAATATTGTTAACCAGGTTTTTGTTATTCTTCCAATGTTCCCCACTCCACTCCATACACCCATCACTTTTCTGCCCATTCCTTTCAGAAAGGATTGATTCTGGCAGGGTGACAGTCTCATGGGTGCTAATAATCTACTTGTACTTCGATAAATGAAGTCAGTGTTCACCTTTGGGTTAAGCAGTAAGTGTTGGAATCATAGGTGGGCAGAGGTTGAACCCAATTTATTGTCACCTATTATAAATTCATATTTTTGAAAAATGCTGGTTGGGCTTGAGTAAGAGCAGATATTAAGGGAACTGAAGGCAATTCTCAAGAACATCAGCTGAAATCACAAATCTTACTTCTAACAGAAGAGTGCTCAATGCTACAACTTGGATTTTCTTCAAAACCTCTTTATTCCTATGAGGCAGCTCGATGACAGTCCATGTAAACAGTTCAAGGCTTCAGTGAACTCTGAAAAGCATTTTCATTCTATGATTTAGTTTTATCTAGCTTTAAAATTCAGAGTTGAATGCAGTCATTTTTTATTTAACTGTAGAATACATGGCATGACAATTTGTATAATTGAAAAATATTACATCATTAGATTATGCCATGGAAAGATCATACTGATTTCCAGATTGACTTACAATTTTGAAAAGATTCTCACAGATGAAGAAATGTGTAGTTTGTAATGACAGTGCATTGTGCTCTTTTAGAAAGCTGTCTTTTTGTTGCTTGCTGAATATAATAGTTTATTTGGATGTATCCACATCATTTAACCTATATTTAGTCTGTAAGTATCAAAATTCTAGGACAATGATTTTGGCAGAAGTGCTATTTCAACTCAATTGTGATGTCAATACTATTTGACAATGTCAGAATCTGCAGGGTCTGTGGAAATATGGACATTTTGTTGAGACCATCACTATTTTTCTTTTTCTAATATAATTTTTGTTTGGAACTTTGCAAGTGAGAATTGATCTTTGAACTTTGAATTCAGTTTTCTGTAAATAAGAGAGAACAAAATGCAGATGCTTGCTGTCAGGACCTGGCCTGGATAGATAATGCAGGTTAATTACTCCTCTATGTACGCTAAAAATGTTTCACGTTATGATGTTGCTAGGCTCAGGAATTGGTAGCTGTTTGGATGTCAAATTGGTCAATATAGGCAGGACCAGTGTTGGCCAGGTAACCACAGAGAATGTTGGTAAAAAAACAAAAAGTGAACGAGCTCTGACTGGATTTTGGGCAGGAGGCAGTTTTGGTTTGTAAGCTTCAAGACTGGATGTTTATTTTTCCTTTAAATTTTGTCCTTTCTAGTTATTCTGCAGTTATCGACTTGTCAAAGGTCCTGAGTAAAGAATTCCAGTCTGTAAGAAACAATTAAAAGTCTCCAGATTACAGTATATCAGCCAGTATTAAGTTTTCCTGGACTTGGATACCTCCATGATTCCCTTTAGGATGGATGGCCTAAAATATTGGCTTTGGTATTGATGCATTGAGTCTGTTTGGTAGCTGTGTAAATCTGCCCTATGGCAATTCTGCCACTGAAGTTATCTATGACTGAAAAGCTAAAATTTGGATTTATACGTGAGGTGAATTGAATAACCAAATAGAAAGATATGATCAAATTTTAGACTCTTTAAAAATAATTTGAGCATTTTGCACTAAAAATAATCATATGAATTTCAAAAGACAATAGACAATGATATTCCAGGGCAGATCATTATCTTGTTGGGTGTAAGACTATTGCAGCAATAATTTGGATACTATACAGTCTACACTCCTAAAGAAACTCACTCAATTTTTCACCTCTCTTAACTAGTTGACAGAACATCAGACTGGCTCTTTGAAAATTGCCATAAATCTCTCCGCGGCTTTAGACTTCCTCATCTCTATAACCTCCTCCAGGTTAACAAGCCTTTTGAATTCTCTGTGCTACCACAATTTTGACCTTTTAGTATCCCTGTTTGTCATTGCTTCACCTTTGACAGCCATGCATTCAACCTTAAGCTGCCTAAAGACCGCAAGTTCTGGCATTCTAGGAAAATAAGAATTAGGAGTGGGAATAGGCAATTCAGCCTTCAGGCCCGCTCCGTCATTTAACATGATCATGGCTGATCTTATCCTCGTCTCGACTCCACTTTCCTGTCTGCTCCCCCTAGCCTTTTATCCCACTTTTCATCAGTAACAAATCCATTGCTTTCTTGAACACATTGACTGATTCTGCCTCCACTGCACTCTGGGGCAGTGAGTTCCACAGATTCACAACCCTCAGACAGATCCCCCCCATTCTTCTGAACTCCAATGAGTCCAGCCTAATCTCTTCAACCATTATTCATATGACAGCCCTTTCATCCCTGGAATCAACTTGGTGAACCTCCTCTGAACTCCTCCAGAGCCATCACATCCTTCCTCAAGCAAGGAAACCAAAAATGGATACAATATTCCAAATGTGGGCTCACCAATGCCTTATATATTTGTAACAACATTTCTTCACTTCTATCATCCAGTCCTTTTGTACTTAATGCCAAGATTCCATTTGCCTTTCATATTATATGGTCCACCTGCATACCTCTCTTCTGCAAGTCATGCACCAGGACATTAACAGGAAAATTCTGTCTGTAGACATCTGCATTTCTCTAGCGCATTTGTCTGCCGCTTTGAATTTACTTCTTTAACCAAGTTTTTGGACATCTGCTGTTATATCTTGTTATAAGCATCGGTATTACTTTCTTATGTTAGATCCGTTCCTGTGAAGTGCCTTGAGATGTTCCACAGAAGCACTATATAAATGCACGTTGTTGTTGCTGTGACAGGTGGGAATGCATTCTCTCTCACCCTGTATTCACTGCACCAAGATATCCAATAGTTCTACCTGCTAAAACTGAAGAATGTGAGCCACAGCCCAGCAAGTCTATCCTTTCTGCTAGACTCATGCACATTCCTTTTCCCCTGAAATAGAGAATTGATTCAATCTTGCTTCATCATACTTGACACAAAATAACATTTTGATGCCAATACTATTACAGTTAAACCAGTCTGAGGGAAGTAAACAATCAAGGTAGCAATATACTGCCACATAAAATGTCAGTTAGCAATCTCGCAAGGTTACTGAACCAAGGCATAATACTGAGATGGGTGAGTCAAAATAACAAATCATGTTTGATTTCACTATAAAAGCAATGAGCAAGATGAATATAATTCACAGACAGAATAAAATTGAGTTAAGCAATGTTTGGTTGCATTTTTTTCCCCTTTCTCTTTCCTATTATTTTGTGGAACCAAATTATACCGAAGTGATGTTTTCAAACATCTTGGGAGTAGGCCAACAGAACTGTTACTTTTAATGAAGTGATGCTATAGATGTCATACTCATTCAGCAGGGAGAACAAACTGGCAGAAAATAGAGTGCCAAGTAGAGAATTAGGACACCTGAGATTAAAAATCAAATAATAATTATTTTCCAGAAGTGTTTACTTGCCCTTTGTTGCTTCTTACAAGGTTTTATGGTGGCCTAGAGAAAGGCCACGAGTAACTGTCCCTGTTGGTCATATCTATAATTCCGGGTGACAGTAAATAGCTACATGACAGTGCTGGGCTGGATGAACACAGCAGGCCAAGCAGCATCATAGGAGCAGAGAGGCTGACGTTTCGGGCCGAGACCCTTCATCAGAAAAGGGGGAGGGGAAGGGGGTTTTGAAATAAATAGGGAGAGAGTGGGAGGCGGATAGAAGAGGGATAGAGGAGAGGATAGGTGGAGAGGAAACAAACAGGTCGAAGAGGCGGGGATGGAGCCAGTAAAGGTGAGTGTAGGTAGGGAGTTAGGAAGGGGATAGGTCAGTCCAGGGAGGACGGACAGGTCAAGGGGGCGGGATGAGGTTGGTCGGTAGGAGATGGAGGTGCGGCTTGAGGTGGGAGGAGGGGATAGGTGGGAGGAAGAACAGGTTAGGGAGGCAGGGACGAGCTGGACTGGTTTTGGGATGCGGTAGGGGGAGGGGAGATTTTGAAACTTGTGAAATCCACATTGATACCATTGGGCTGCAGGGTTCCCAAGCGGAATATGAGTTGCTGTTCCTGCAACCTTCGGGTGGCATCGTTGTGGCACTGCAGGAGGCCCAGGATGGACATGTCGTCTGAGGAATGGGAGGGGGAGTTGAAATGGTTCGCGACTGGGAGGTGCAGTTGTTTGTTGCGAACCGAGCGTAGGTGTTCTGCAAAGCGGTCCCCGAGTCTCCGCTTGGTTTCCCCGATGTAGAGGAAGCCACACCGGGTACAGCGGATGCAGTATACCACATTGGCAGATGTGCAGGTGAACATCTGCTTGATGTGGAAAGTCTTCTTGGGGCCTGGGATGGGGGTGAGGGAGGAGGTATGGGGGCAGGTGTAGCACTTCCTGCGGTTGCAGGGAAAAGTGCCGGGTGTGGTGGAGCTGGAGGGGAGTGTGGAGCGGACAAGGGAGTCACGGAGAGAGTGGTCCCTCCGGAAAGCAGATAAGGGTGGGGAGGGAAAGATGTCTTTGGTGGTGGGGTCGGATTGCAGATGGCGGAAGTGTCGGAGGATGATGCGTTGGATCCGGAGGTTGGTGGGGTGGTACGTGAGGACGAGGGGGATTCTTTTTTGGTTCTTATTGCGTGGACGGGGTGTGAGGGATGAGGTGCGGGAGATGTGGGAGACACGGTTGAGGGCGTTCTCGACCACTGAGGCGGGGAAGTTACGGTCCTTGAAAAACGAGGACAACTGAGATGTACGGGAGTGGAATGCCTCATCCTGGGAACAGATGCGGCGGAGGTGAAGGAATTGGGAATAGGGGATAGCATTTTTGCAGGAAGGTGGGTGGGAGGAGGAGTATTCTAGGTAGCTGTGGGAGTCGGTGGGCTTGAAATGAATATCGGTTTCTAGGTGGTTGCCCGATATGGAGACAGGGAGGTCCAGGAAGGGGAGAGAGGTGTTAGAGATGGTCCAGGTAAACTTAAGGTTGGGGTGGAAGGTGTTAGTGAAGTGGATGAACTGTTCGAGCTCCTCGTGGGAGCACGAGGCGGCGCCGATACAGTCATCAATGTAACGGAGGAAGAGGTGGGGTTTAGGGCCGGCGTAGGTACGGAAGAGGGATTGTTCCATGTAACCTACAAAGAGGCAGGCGTAGCTTGGGCCCATGCGGGTACCCATGGCTACCCCCTTTGTCTGTTGGAAGTGGGAGGAATTGAAAGAGAAGTTGTTGACTGTTAGGACGAGTTCTGCTAAACGGATGAGGGTATCAGTGGAGGGGGACTGGTCGGGCCTGCGGGACAGGAAGATGCGGAGGGCCTTAAGGCCATCTGCATGGGGAATGCAGGTGTAGAGGGACTGGACGTCCATGGTAAAGATGAGGTGTTGGGGACCGGGGAATTGGAAGTTCTGGAGGAGGTGGAGGGCGTGGGTGGTGTCACGGGTAGGGAGTTCCTGGACCAAGGGGGAGAAAATGGAGTCTAGGTAGTTGGAGATCAGTTCGGTGGGGCAGGAACAGGTGGAGACAATGGGTCGACCAGGGCATTCAGGTTTGTGGATTTTGGGAAGGAGATAGAAGCGGGCAGTGCGAGGTTGGGGAACGATGAGGTTGGAGGCCGTGGGTGGGAGGTCACCTGAGGTGATGAGGTTGTGGATGGTTTGGGAGATGATGGTTTGGTGCTCAGGGGTGGGGTCATGATCAAGAGGGCGGTAGGAGGAGGTGTCGGAGAGTTGGCGTCTGGCCTCGGCGATGTAGAGGTCAGTGCGCCATACTACAACTGCGCCTCCCTTGTCCGCGGGTTTTATGGTGAAGTTGGGATTGGAGCGGAGGGAGCGGAGGGCTGCACGTTCACAAGTTTCAAAATCTCCCCTCCCCCTACCGCATCCCAAAACCAGTCCAGCTCGTCCCTGCCTCCCTAACCTGTTCTTCCTCCCACCTATCCCCTCCTCCCACCTCAAGCCGCATCTCCATCTCCTACCGACCAACCTCATCCCGCCCCCTTGACCTGTCCGTCCTCCCTGGACTCACCTATCCCCTTCCTAACTCCCCACCTACACTCACCTTTACTGGCTCCAGCCCCGCCTCTTCGACCTGTTTGTTTCCTCTCCACCTATCCTCTCCTCTATCCATCTTCTTTCCGCCTCCCACTCTCTCCCTATTTATTTCAGAACCCCCTTCCCCTCCTCCTTTTCTGATGAAGGGTCTAGGCCCGAAACGTCAGCCTCTCTGCTCCTATGATGTTGCTTGGCCTGCTGTGTTCATCCAGCCCTGCACCTTGTTGTCTCGGATTCTCCAGCATCTGCATTCCTACTATCTCTATACATGACAGTGCTGTCTTGTTGAATTTTTTTAGCTCTATGTGGTGGATGGATTTAGAACCACATGCTGCTATCTGCTGTTGTGCTTAACAACGTCTTCTCTCTGCTCTGGTGATTTTGGGTAAATTACCCGTCTCCAAATTAAGATTAAGAGAATAGAATGAAGTAAAATATCAGAAAAAAAATCTGAAGATAACGAGTTGTAGTGTCTCCAAGGCACTGAGGAAGTGCTGCACTTCCTTCAGATAATATATTATAACAATCTCTAGTTGCATATTCCAATAAATACAAAAGATAAGCAGTCTGCTAGTCATAAAGAAAAGCAAAGACTTTTCCCATTGTCTGAATATAAAATTCAACCAACAGATTAAAGTGGTCATATTCTTATTGGTGTTTATGCAACTTGAAACCCATGACATTGAAACAGTTTAAAAGTAATAAATTAGTCTGGAACAAGGATATCCTCAGAACATGAAAGGCATAATTTATTGACTAGTTTTCTTTAATATATTTCTGGTTGCTGTCATTTGTCAGGATTCCAAGAGTAATGCCATGCAAAGAAATCAAGAATTCTAAGATTAGGACAATTCCTTACTCTGCAAACCTGACCTGGGAAAACACTGATCCTGAACTACAGATTTGGTTTTGTGGGAAAATTTGAGTCATGTGAGCAACATCAACAGCACTGCAGAGGTTGCTGTGTGCAGAAGCCTCAGTACACCAACACTTTGTCAAAGCAATGAAAAATAATAGATCATTAAGAATCTTCCACCCCCTTCACCCCCACACATTCTACATGCTGAACAATGCCCTCATGTACCTCCAAATCCAACTCCATAATCTTCCTATACTGCATGTTATCCTGTGATCCTCTACCTGCTCCCAGAGCCCTTTACAGTCTATATGTGAACAAAGGGTAAACTTCCTCTAGGCCTTCTATGGACAGACCTCAGAACCCATGGTGAGATTCAATACATTTCTAAAGTGGTTATTATAAGATGTACATTCACGTCTACCTGCAACAACTCCAACAGACGATTTAATTCTCCAAAGGGCATTTAAGCTCCCCAAAAGTGTCCTGGACCTATATTGTAATAGGGTACTTGACTCTCCAAGAAACTCTGGCAGTTTCACACCTTCCCGCACCAGATCTAAGGTGTACAAGTCATGTTTTGGACTTCCCACTACTGAAAATCATATTGGCCAGAAGCAACCATACTTTAACACATGCAGTTGCCTCCATGCACCACAGATAAAAACGGTAGGTGCCATTTCAAGGGGCAGGACTCTACTATCTTTTCAGCATGACTAAGAACTTCTCTTTCTTTATGAAACTTCAGGCCCATCTATTTACTGATTGTGTGCATCATTTTTCAAAATAATTATAATTATCACTTGAGGAAAGTTAGCAACAATCATTTTCACAAGTAGATATTCTAAGGAGATATAGCACATTCAGTCTTAAGCACTATATTCAGCTTTACTTTTGAACTGTCTCCTTATTTGCAAATAGACCATTTAAAATTGATCTCCTGATTAGAGCTGCAAGGAACTGTCATGACCATGTGCTCAGCAGATGTAAATCCTTCAGTAATGAGTTACTTGGTTCAACCACTATAAGTAATTATAGAGACAAATGGAAAAGGGATGACAGATGGAGTCTTTCCTTGGCTTGCTTTTTTGATAATTAAAGAATAATGAGAGGAGAAAACTATAAAACAGATTTCTCTGGCATTACTTCATTTACTTAATTAATCACCTAATATGACAAGAGAAAAACAAGCATGGAGAATCCATCTAGCCAAATAAATAATTGCGCATTACTGTATGAAAGTACTTACTGAAATTAATAACACTTGCTGTTTTATTCAGGAGCTGACAGAAACAGGATGTCAGAGAAGTGCACAGTTTTTGAAACATTAGGTGACACTTCTAACCCACATTTCTCAGGTCTTCCATTATGTCCCAATGGTGCCCCCTCTGGCTCAGTTGGTAGAAAACTTGCCTAAGTCAAAATATTATGAGCTTACATTCTAGAGGCTTGAGCACAAACATCCAAGCTAACATTTCTATTACAGGAGTTCTAAACAGACAGAGGTGAAATCTCTCGCATAAGTTTCTGAAAAAGGGCCCCTGGGCTCGAACCACAAACTTTGCTTTCTCTCCACTGATGCTGCTAGGCCTGCTGAGTTTCTCCAACAATTTCTGCTTTTGTTGTAGGTTCAGGCTCTTTCTGGCCTTTTTTTAAATCATTCTGGGGTAGTATCCCAGGATTTTATTGTCCATCCCTAATTGCCCTTGAGAATGTAATGGTATGCTTCCTTCTTGAAACTTCCATTTAAGTACACATACAATGCTATTAAGGAGGAAGTTCCAGGATTTTGATCCAGTAATGTAAAGGATAACCAACATATGTTCAACCTACATTATGTTTTTGTTACTTTTTTAGATGTAGGGATCACTGGCTAGAACTGCATTTATTGCCCATCCTTAATTGCCTGAAGGGCAACCATATTGCTTTGGATCTGTATTCGCATATAGGCCAGGCAAGCTTGCCAGTTTACCTTCACAATGTGATCTTAGTGAATGTACCAACTTTTACCTACTCTGTGCCACCCTTTGTGTAAAAAAACTTCCCTCTCACATCTCCTTTAAACTTACCTCATTTTAACTTAAACCTATGTCTTACAGTGATTGACATTTCTGCCCTTGGAAAAAGACTCTGACTAACTATTCTATCCATGCCTCTCATAATTTTGTAAACTTCTATCAGGTCACTTCTCATTCTTTTATGATCAAGTGAAAACAAACCAAGCTTGTCTAATCTCTCCTCATAGCTAATACCATCCAAACCAGACAATATCTTGGTAAACTGTTTCTGTACACTCTTCAAAGCCTCCACATCCATCTGGTAGCATGGCTACATATTCCAAATGAAGACTAACTAAAGTCCTATACAGCTGCAACATGACTTGCCAATTTTATACACTATGCCCTGACCAATGAAAACAAGCATGCCAAATGCCTTCTTGACCACCTTATTCACTTGTATTGCCACTTCTGGGAACTATGGACCCGTACACATATATCCCTCTGTATCCCACTAGGTTAAACTCTCCCGAGTAGCATTAGCAGACTTCCCTGCCAGGATACTGCTGCCTATCCAATTTAGGTGTATCTTGTCCTTCTTGTACAGGTGCCACCTACCCCAGAAGACATATCTAAGCCCTCCCTCCTACACCAGCTCTTTAGCTATTTATTTAAGTGTACTACCTTCCTATTTCTAGCCCCACTGGCATGGGGCACAGTAAGTACAACCCTCAGATGTTTTGCTTTTCAACTTCCTAACCAACTCCCTGAAATCCCTTTGCAGGACCTCATCTGTCTTTCTGCTTATGTTGTTAAGCCCAATATAAACCACAGTCTCTGGATGCTCACCTTCCTCCTTCGGAATATCCTGTAACCGTTGAGCAACATCTTTAACCCTGGAACAAAAACAGAAGTTGCTGGAAAAACTCAGCAGGTCTTGCAGCATCTGTGAAGAAAAAATCAGGGTTAATGTTTCAGGTGTGGTGACCCTTCCTCAGAGCTGATGGTAACTAGGAAAACATTGGTTTATATATGGAATACAGGGAGGGATGGGGTAGGGACTAAACAATAGGATGAAGGATAGAGCCCAAAGAGAGAGAAGAGCAGCTGGATAGACAAAGGAGTTGATAACAATCTGCTTAGGTAGGTGAATAGCTGTTAATGGGGACTGTTAATGACTAACAATTGGTAGTGTGAGATGGCAGGCTATGTGATAATAAGGCCCGCTGTGTGGGGTAGGGGGCTAGGACATGGGAGAGTTTAGGCCCTAAAATGATTGAACTCGATGTTGAGCCCGGAGGGCTACAGGGTCCCCAGCTTGCATTTTGAAACATTTATCAACTACAAGCAACATCCAGGAACAGATTACACAACCTTAGCCACTAGTCACCAAAGTCAGATTTCTCACTCGTGTTCTTCATTCCAACCAGACTAAAACTACAAAAATTAAGCAATTTATCTCTCTCCAGGGACTACTAACTCAGTCTACAAACTTGGTTACTTGGTTGTAAGGTGGAGGCTCTGAGCTGTCTCTGAGGAAGTAATCATTTCTGAAGAAGGGTCCTGACCCAAGACATCAACGTTCCTGCTCCTCTGATGCTGCCTGACCTGCTGTGTTCATCCAGCTCCACACTGTGTTATCAATTTGTGAGACCTTGTTTTTTTTAATTTAAAGTTGGAACAATGGAAGCAGCCTGGGTGTGGCCAGCTCTCACAGACCAGGCTTTTTAGTTTTTTTCAGTTTTTAGTTTTAGTTTTTACCAGAAGCCTTTGGGGTCTCAAAGAATTGGGAACTTCAATGAATGTCTCTTACCTGCTGCTTTCTCTGAAGTTTCTCTTGACGTCTTTTCTTCTTGGATTGAAGAACTGCAGGTGAGAATCTGTGTCTGAATTTGTCTTTTTGCCAAGGGCTGTGTTTATAGGAAGTTATTATATTGGAAGCGCTAATTAGAAATAGGTACTGCATATATTATTTGGTTAAGTTTTCAAATAGTTAAGTTCCTCTTCTTGGGCTGTACTTTAACTGTAGTGTCTAAATAAATTGTGTTTTGCTTAATGTCGAGTAGTTTGACCAGTTGCATTGCGTCTGGAGCGTGGCACTTCACAGTAACTTATAAAATAAGAAAAAGTTAGGGTCTAGGCTACCTTCTTAAAAAAATTGAGGGGGTTCTGGCCCATGACATTGGTGAGTTACTGCAACACACTTTGTAGATGGCACACACTGATGAAAGTGTACATCAGGCTTGAAGAGATTGGATGTTGAAGGTGGTGAAAGGGATATCAATCAAGTGGGTGGGATGGTTTCAAGCTTCTTGAGTGCTGTTGAAGCAACACTCATATAAACAAGTGGGACATATTGCATTATACTCATAACTTGTGCCTTATAGCTGGTGGACAGATTTTGGAGAGATAGGAGACAAGTTACTTTCTGCAGGACTTCAAATCTCTGAATTGCTCTTTTATCCAGAGTATTTATTTGGTTAGTCCAGGTTGTTTCTGGCCAATGGCAGTCTCCATAATGTTGATAGTGTGGGATTCAGCATTGATAATGTCATTGAGTGTTAAGGAGCGATCATTAGATTTTTTGTGCTGGAGATGGTCATTGCCTGACACCTGCGTGATGTAAATGGCACTTGCCGCATATCAGCCCAAGCTTGACTGTTGTCCCAGTTTTGATGCATATGGATGGAGGTTGCTTCAGTATCTGAGGAGTTGTGAATGGAGTTGAACATTAAGCGATCATCATCAAGCATCTGCACTTCTGACCGCACCATGTGGGTAAGGTTATTGATGAAATATCTGAAAATAGTTGGACCTGTAACTAATGGAGTGCCACAGGAATCCATGCTGGGGTCACAAGTTTTATAGTATATATTAGTGATTTGGTTGATAGCAGTGAATGTACTATCACCTAGCTTTTGGATGACACACAAATAGCTGGGAAGGCAAACTGTGAAGGTGATGCAAAGATTCTACAGAAAAATACAGACAGCTTAAGTGAATGGGCAAAAACTTGGCAGGTGCAATATTATGTAGAAAAATGTGAGTTTATACACTTTGGCAGTAAGAGTGAAGAGCTTTTTTTTTTAATGGGGAAAAACTGCAGAAAGTTGCAACATAGATAGATTTGTCCTGGTGCATAAATAACAAAAAGAAACTATCATCTAGTTCTGAGGAAGGGTCACTCGACCCAAAACGTTAACTCTGATTTCTCTCCACAGATGCTGCCAGACCTGCTGAGCTTTTCCAGCAACTTCTGTTTCTGATTTACAGCATTTACAGATCTTTTTCAGCTTTTATAAACTATCATCCAAGTTCAACAGGTAATATGAAAGGCAAGTAGCTGTTGACCTTATTTTGATACATTGTTCCCTTTGAAATAGGGATATATTGGCAAAGAAATGCAAGGTACGAATCAAACCGCAGCTGGAATACTGTGAATTATTTTGGTTTCCTTATCTGTGGAAAGATAAACTTGTATTGGAGATGTCCAGAGAAGGTTTGTGAGTTCGGACATGGAGTGATTTTCTTATGAGGAGAGGCTGAGTATGTTGAACTTGTACTCATTGGACTTCAGAAGAACAAGAGGCAACGTTATTGAAACACATACAATCCTATGGAACTTGAAAAGGTTAGACGTGGAAAGATTGTTTCCCCTTGAGGGAGATTCTATGTCTGGAGGCCATAACCTCAGAATAAGGCATTTAAGGCAGAGATGAGGAAGATTTCTTTTCCTCTCTGAAAGTGGTCAATCCGTGGAATTCTTTACTATAGTCGGTTATAACACCTGGGTTATTAAACTTATTCAAGGCCAAGACAGATGAGTATAATGGTTTATTTTTGCTCCTACATCTTATGGTCTGATGACTTAAGTGGGCAAAATTGAAAACGTAGGTTTCCTACTAAGACAGAAATGAAGAGGAATGTTTTATCTCCAGAAGTTCGTCAATCTTTGGAATTCTCTAACCCAGTAGGCAGTGGAAATTGTGTCATGACATATATTGCAGCAGCATGGTGGCTCAGTGGTTAGCACTGCTGCCTCACAGCACCAGGGACCTGGGTTCAATTCCAGCCTCAGGCAACTGTCTGTGTAGAGTTTGCACATTCTCTCCCTGTCTGCATGGGTTTGCTCCAGTTTCCTCCCACAGTCAAAAAATGTGCAGGCTAGATGGATTGGCCATGCTAAATTGCCTGTAGTGTCCAGGGATGTTTGGGCTCAACGTGAGGAAATCAGGCATAGGGAAATAGGCCTGTTGGGATGCCCTTCAGAGGGGCAGTGTGGACTTGTTAGGCCAAATGGCCTTTTTCCACACTGTAGGGATTCTATGATGATAATTAAGGTTGATTTACATAGATTTTTGATCCACACAGAAGTTGAAGGTTATGGGCACAGACAGGAAAGTGGAATTGAAACAACAGTGAGTTTTATTATTATCTTATTGCCTATCAACACAGGGGTGTAGGCCAAATGCCCTACTCCTGAAATGAAACAATGAACTGTGGATGCTGAAAAACAGAAACAAAAGCAGAAATTGCTGGAGAAACTCAGCAGGTCAGGCAGCATCTGTGGAGAGAAAGCAGAGTTAATGTTTCAGATCTAGTGACCCTTCTTCAGTTCTTCAGAGGTTTCTCTGCACTTCTCTGCTGAGCTTTTCCAGCAATTTCTGTTTTTCGTTGCCTGACTCCAACTCCTATTTCTTATGTTTTTGTGTTCATATCAAACATTCTTGTAAATAAAATAAAAGTGCTAAAGCCTTCAGAGGCTCTGTCTCTTCACTGGCCTGAAGATGTACGTGAATAATAAGGACACTACATTTTCAAAGGAGAAAACACCTTTTTTGAAAACAAAAATAGTATTGCTGTTATTCTTGTCCAATGTAAATGAGAATGAAACTTCAATGTCACTTCTGTTGCTTGATGTTTTCAATTCTAGTACGTTGTTTGATAAGCTTTGTAGCATATTGTTAAATTGTGCTATGAATAATCTATTTTTAAGTGGAATGGAGTGATGTTGGTAATAAATGTTTAGCTGATTTGATATATTACATTATTGAATGACAGCGCCATAGTAGAAAATGCAATAACTTTTATTAAACAGTCAGGTAAGCAATCCCTGAAAAGGAAAAATATTCATTTGTATATTGGTCTCATGTATATTCAATGCATTTTTAAAAAATCCATCCAACTTTTGATATGCAAATATTGATATTTGCATCTAGTGACTTGAGCCTTTAATCTACCTTGAAATGAGAGAACAGAAGACATTTGTACCGTGTAGCTATCACTGTTTGATTTCTCGAAGTACGAGCTGTTAATGATTATAGTACAATCTATCAAAGTGGGAAGGTGTTAATACTCCTGACCCACTTTCTTGAGTACAGCTTAGGTGGTATTAACCAAGAGTTAAACAACATTAATTACGGGATTCAGTGCAACTTGTGCTTTACTCTTGTTAAGCTATCCTTTAGAACATTTATTGTTCTATCTCTGGAAAAGCTTTGTTTGTGGACCAAAGCTAAGTTTCCAACAAAAAGAGGCATAACTCCCTGTTCTTCTACAAAACACTGAGATAAGGTATTTACCATCAGCTCATGGATGCTTCTGTTTGATGTCTTAGTACTTCTTTAGAACTCTCTTGGAGAGTCAGTCATCATTTTTCTCCTTAAGCCCTAAGTAGAACTTGAAACTGTAATCTTGTGTTCCAGAGCCATGGCTAACACATCTTGAAGTGAAGAATGTTTTTTGAACATGTATGGCGGAGTTAGGAGAATGGTTGAACATCCGCTACTGACTAGTAGAAAACAATCTGATTCATCAATGCCCTTTAGGGAAGCAAATCTGTTGTCCTTACCTGGTCTGGCCTACAAGTGATTCTAAATCCACATCAAGATGGTTAACTCTTAGTCGTCCTCTGAAATGACCTAGCAAACCATTTATTTAATCAGGAATAACAACAGAAGTTGCTGGAAAAGCTCCACAGGTCTGGCAGCATCTGTGAAGAAAAAATCAGAGTTAATGTTTTGGCTCCGGTGACCCTTCCTCAGAACTGGCAAGAAGAACGATGGCACTGGAAATCCCATCAGAGAGAGGAGTTATTAGAATTATTCAATCAAATCGCTACAAAGTGCAAGGTATGAGATTGGACAGATTATCTGTCATTGACCTAGGTGCTGGAAACGACATTACAAACAAGCCCTTCGATCCTACAAAGTCCACCTGACCAACAACTGTGGGTTTGTTCCAAATTGGGATGACTGTCCCGCAGACTAATTAAGTAACAGCCATATATTGTCTGTAAGACATGATGTCATGAGTGGGGCTGGGTCTCAGACACCAACTCGTACACATTCATAATTTGCTGAGGAAGAAACAGAGGGAATGGGATTTAGAAAATAAGATTGAGCCGATGAAGTTTAAGAGCCAATAGCAAGCGAAGCCGTGGTGATTACAGAGGAACAAACAACCAGAGAAATGGAGAAATTTGAAACATCTAAGACTGGAAATCATTCCTGTGAAAGTGATACACATAACAATGGAGGCTTTTGTGAATTTTAAATTCTACTCTTTATTCAATGCCCATGAAACTTGAATCATTATAGACACTTTTCAGCAGAGCCAATTGTAGAAATATGGGGAGACAATATAGCAAGACAGCATTACCCTTCTGTGACGCCTCTCGGGCAATGTTGCAGCTAACAGTGGGTAAAAATTCTATTTCCTGTGGATGATTAGACTGCCTGCCTCAGAAAACAACATGGCATGGTTAGAACTTGTTGAATCCTGTCAGCGGCAGCATCAAAGTGCCACATACCTGAATACAGTGTCAAAAGTGGCTCCTCTATGAAATACAACTGAGTGCTCAAGCCCTCGCTCTTACCTAGCCAGGTAGTTGAGAGACAGGGGCCTGCTGGTGCTGTTCCTGCTGTGAATGGTACTAGTGCAACTTATGTTATTCCTGTACCTATATCTCAGATCGAGATTTGGGGATTCATAAACCACTCCCATGATGAAATGTAGGTTGTCAGCTGGGAAGTGTAAATCATATCGTTTAGGTTCTAACGTAGCAGAACTGACCTCAAAGTATTGGAAATGAACTTCAAATAAGTGAAAACACACTCTTAAAAACAAGTCCTGTGAGCAAAGATCTTTCACCAACGTGAAGATGCAAAAGTGATGTCTCAAGAGTTAAAAACGTTGCTTGCCTGTCACTGGCTAAAATCCTGCTTTCTTTTCACCCTTGGTCAGCTTCAAGAAAGCCCACAAGTAAAGTGAGAAATTAGATTACAAGAATGCAGCAATAAGAACGAAAAGCAGGCTGAACTCAAATTGTCATCGTCAAAATCATAGCTTAATAACATTACCAACAGTACGACATAAATTTAACAAAAAGAGATGGGTAGACCGACCTGTGGAAATGCAGTGTTATTGAACAGCACCAGCCAACTCACTTGCCTTAATTATTCATTCATTTTTGCTGACTGTAGCCTTTTTAAAATCATGCAACTGGCTCCTGAGTAGCAGATACCTCTTACTCCCAGATATTTAAAACGTATCATTTTGTGGTCTGTGTTCCCTCAAGGGAGTTAGCACTTCCAATTCCTGTACATTTTCTGGACCATTTATGAATAATCACATCATATGCCAATGGCATCAAGTAGAAATTATTCTGAAATTGACAGGTAACCGTACCACACAGAAATGAGATAAGGCTATTTACTTTACAATAAATATGTGTTTATCATAAATGATGAGCAATGTTTGTGAAATGAATTGATAAATGCCTGGGGAGTATTAATGTATTAATTTCATCAAATAAACTCTGGTGCTGTGATAAAGCATGAAAACGAAATGTTTCTGGTTTATACAGTAATCAGGACCCTAGGGATCAAACTTTGTTTTCTTAGATATGGCATTAGAAAAGTAGCTTTCATTACTTAGATGAACCAGTTGAACTGAAGCAAAAGAATTAGCCGAGTGTGTCAATGTTCAATCTGAAAGTAAATCACGCGTAAGAGGTGTGCTGTCATGCAATCACATTATTTTATTCAGCAGTTAACTATTCCATGCCTTATTTATTAAAAGTGAACCACATCTGGTTGGTTTGGATTGACTGTAGACTCCTTACTTAAAACTGAATAATAACACAAGAGAGTCCATAGCCTGTAGCCTGTAGTCTCACTCCATCCAGAGTCTGTGATATTTCATCACACAGTGGGATTGCCTTGTGGATTTTAACTAGCAATCATCTGCTGATCTCTGATTTCAAGGCACATTAACCTGTAAATTTGAAGAACATGAGCTGGATTGTCTAACTTGGAAATTGGAATTTGTTGGAAACTGGAACCTTTTGCAGCAGGATCCTTGAGTTGGTTCAAAGTAGAACCATCAATTTCAAATTGTCACTAACACAGTGAGGAAAGAGAGTGGGATTTTTAAAGTTTCATTGCTCAAAGAGATATTGGAGTATGGAATGATTTTCAAATGCATAACTAAGATAAAGATCAATCAATGCATCTTATAACAGAAAGGAGACAAATATTTCAATCTACTCTGGGAGAAATAACAACGTAAATTTTGTTTTGAATGGTAAGCAAAAATACTGAACTACTCTAAGCCTGGCTATATCTTTAATGGAACAAACTGGACCTCAAGCATGATTTCTATTTCTGTCTCCATAAATGCTACCAGATCTGCTAAGGAATTGTTTAAATTTGTTCCTATGTTAGAAAGATATAATTAGGCATTTGGCTCATACCGTGCAGCAGACACCTATAATTTTATAGCCCATATATTCATTGACCAAACTAAATAGCTTAGTCGCCTCTACTTTTCATTATTTAGATAAAATGTTCCATATCTCCCTTCATGAAACAAAAACAAGATGATGCCTGTTGCCTCTTCGGATTGCCACCAGTTACGACAATGATTACAACCTACACTGTAACTGCAATCGACTTCGTTATTTATCACTCAGTCAGTTTAACATTGCAGCAAAAGATTGTATCAGGTTACAACACAAATTCCTCAGGCTCACTACTGAAGTGGTAAGTATTGCCTACATTGGTGAGGAATAGCTAAGCAGGCTTCAGGCACTTAGTTGGACATGTCCTTCTTCCCTGAGCTCCCAGCTCAAGGTCCTGCTTCTACGATGATTGTTCCAAGGTTACCACTTTCAATGTCTTCAAAACACTTATTTTCATATGTTTTCTCTTTATTTTCCAGAAAATTTGATTCCCACCCAGGAACCTTTTTGTGATTCTGAGACCATCTATCTTATGATCCTATAGACAAGATACATCTGTTTCGTTATCCTCCCCTCTGTCTTTAACTTAGTAGCCTTAATCACTATGAAGGATCAAACAGCCCATATTGCCAGACACCTGTTTAAAGATCAGTGCCCAGTTCTACCTTTCTCAGTAGCTATTGTTCCTGTGATGTTGGCCACAATTTCCCATCATCCTTAGCTGTTAATCATTCTGGTACAGCACAGGCATTAACATGCAGTCATATGGCTACAAGGACTATTTGACACAACTGTATATACAACAAAACCGAAGGCAGATCCTCATGTCAGACAGGAATAAATAATCTCTCACACAAATAAGAAAAATTCTACTCACCAGTTTATTCTCCATATCCAGAAGAGATGCCATGAGAAATCAAATGAAGTAGTGAGCAGTGAAAGTGACCTCCAAATCAGCATCTGTTCTGGCACTTTCTGATTTCCCCAAAGTGACATGATGATGCTAAAGTAGATTTGGATGTTTGAGATCTTTACCTTCCCACAACAAAAAGACAATTCTAATATATGCATCTTAAGGGCTTATTGAAGTGATACTTCAACTCAAAATGGCATTTCAGGTCAGCAGCTTTATTAATATTGTACTTTTGGAGTGATTTCTTGCCACAGTTTTGCAAAAACCTTTTTGGTGTCAAATCATTCATTGCACAAGCAGTTCTGGTGTAAGAGTGAGTTATTTCATCATCCCTCACTTTTCTGTCCTCAAACAGTGCTCATTTTTGTTCCAGCTCTGACAAAGGGCCCCATGTGTGAATTATTGGGCAGTATCTTTCTTGAAAAACATGCGCCGTAGTGAGAAATCTGGGAGAATCATTTGAGAAATTGAGTGAGCCCTTTCTCAAAGTTGGGAACAACAAGTCATGTTTTCCAACTAAATTCTGAAATTCATGACAAGGTTCTCGCTCGTGAGCAGCGAGAGGTCTATCACTTATTATTGCTTATTAATCTTACTTCACTAATATGCACTCTCCTATTCATCCACTTGATAGAAACTAGATACTGAGAATTCTTCACATGGAAGTCAAAGCAAGTACCCTGTGACCTTAGCTCATGAATTGCTCCTTCAGATCTCTGTATATGGCACATGGCACCAAGCCTCAGGGCATGCTCCATGGGTAGCAGCCACATATACCCTATGTCCATGAGCTCTGCTATCTTGCAAATATCAAGTTCTTTTGGCACATTTTCGACCAACTTACAGTAACCTTCTGCACTATACTAAACTCTGGGACACACTGGCAACTATCATTAGAATGGATGCTACAAAAACACTTTGCATGCAGGGCCAGGCATCCAGTTCATGGACTGGATCAGGGAGAACCTCAGGGCTGGCCCTTTGCTCTCTTAAAACTCACTCACTTCGCATTTACTTGAAGGCAGCCAGCGTCACCATTAGCCTTGCCTTGTCTTTTAACGTTCTACCCCCTCAGCCGTAGTGTAATGGCTCATAGTGCTCCTGGACACAAAGCCAGGCATCCTGCCTTAGTGGTCAGCAGCCATCAGTCAAAGTGGTGAACATGTTGCAGAATGGAACAGTGCTATCTCTACAGTATGTGCTAGCACCCTACATCACAAACACACACCATGTGCACCAGGCAAATAGCCGTGTCTTAAGGTCAACAGGGATAGTCCCCAGTCAAGTTGAGGGGAGTTGCTGCCAGTCTAAAGACGGTTCCAATTCACTCAGTCACAGCAGCGTCCCCAGTGACTCCAGGGGCACGGGTACAGTCAGAAATCCTTTTGGAATGATTTGTGTTAGGTTTCCATTTCACTGCACTCTCGGGAATGTGCCACTGCAGGTCCAGTGCTACCGGTCAGGGCATGAGTGGACTGTCAGTTGGGGAGTTGCAGGGAGATCAGTCAGGGGTCTGATCAAGCTTCATCCTGGGGCAGTCTGTCTAAGTCACTGGATTTGGAGAATGGTCAATCCTGGGGGAATGAATGTCATGTGGGTATATGGGGAGAGTGATGTAATAGAGAGGTGGAGGGACTGAAATTTGGGGTCTCGGGTCAGGAATCTGCATTGTGCAGGATACAATGACAGTGAAACAAGTGTCAAAAACAGAAGTTTCTGGAAAAGCTCAGCAAGTCAGAGATAAAGTTTCAGGTCCAGCGACACATTCTTCAGAACAGGATCGCCGGACCCGAAACGTTAACTCCAATTTTTCTTCACAGATGCTGCCAGGCCTGCTGAACTTTTCCAGCAACTTCTGCTTTTGTTCCTGATTTACAGCATCCACAGTTCTGTGGATTTTTATTTAGTGAAACGAGAGTCATTCGATATGTGAGAGTCAGTTAGTGCATGGGACGACATGCGACACTGCAGAAGAGGGGATGATAGGCAGTGACAACCACCAGGGCCTTGGCTGGGGCACTGTGCACCACCACGGTGGGCGTAACCAAACAGCAGTCACAGGGCTCAGGGGCAGTGGTAAGGAAGTGAGTTGGAATCATAGTTCAAGGTGGCAAGTGGGAACATGTGCAGTTTTACTAGAGATGCATTGTCCAACAATTGCTGAGAGGAAAGAGGCATGAAAATTTAGGTGGAAAACATGACAACCAAGCTAAGCATTTGCATCAATTAGGCACTTTACAATGTATGATGAGATCATGTGCAATCATATCACCATGCATGTGAAGAGCATGCAGTGTACAACTATGTGGAGTGCAAATGCTGGTCACAAATAACATTGACAATGTCATTGATCCTTGCAGATTATAGATTGACTTCTCTGTGAGGCAGAAGTCATCACAGGCAACAGACACGGTGGTGGCCACAGCACACACTAGGTAACGTAACACAACCCAGAGTACACAACAACATGATACCGATTGCCTCTCAATCTGAATTATGAACATAATGCAAGACTCTATTCCTTATATGCAATAATATTTTCTACTGATTACATGGTGAATAGGATTCAGGACTTATCCAGCATGTACACTCCCCTGCTGTCTTTTGCCACACAACCGATGGTGTATTGATCAGAATGGTGTCCAATGTCAAAGTGCTAAAATGACTCATTCCACAGGTGTCCTTGGATGGTTGATCCATGACCCATGTAGAACCATCATTCGTGAATGATGTTGAATACTGACTAATAGCATTGATAAAGAACCATTCTGTTTCTCCTGCTCATCATATAGATTCATTGACATAGTGTAATAGCCATAGCCAGTATGATGGTCACTCTTGGTTTTGTGTAATAACTGGATGAGGAGCAGATACGCTGGCGAGTCCAGAACCAGCAATTACTTCCACCAGTTTCTGAACAGGCTCCACATGAAGAGATTGCATCCGGAAGCCCTCAGGATGTGCCAGAGGTACAGAAAGACCAATATTTGTTATCCTCAATGCCACATTATCCAGACAAGTGAAGCTCAGTATCAGTGCAGAATGAGGATATCCTGCCATTGAATTGTGTCGATTGTTGGAGCGCTGTCTGCAACCTGAAGAATTGGCTGGCAAAAAAGGTGACAACTGCATTGAATCTTTCTGTGTCTTGCTCCTTCCATCAGAGACTGGAGGCCTGTGTGGGATTTCTCAATCATTGAAACGTATCAAGACTACTATTACTGTAATTTGTGCCAGATCACAACACTTCATTTAGGTTCATTGTGACAATGACAGTGCTGCAGCCCAGGTAGCAGGATTGGGGTTGTAGTTTGCTTTCTCCAGGTGCAGAGCATTACTATACTCACTGAATGGACTATATCACAACACAGCTTTGTTCACCTCTAAAAAAGGGTTTCATATCATGCGCAAGTGATTTGTGATCATCAGTTCCATTTCCTGGAAGTTTGCACCAGATACCCTGGGAGATGCCATGATGTCTGCATTCTTGAGCACTCTCATGGTTCTGCTGTGTTTGAGGATCCAGGTGCCTTACGATGAGTTACTGGAGGACTAGGGAATACATAGCTGATAACTGAATCCACTACAAAGCCCCCCTCTCTGATCTAGATCTCTCTCTGCATCTATCCTAATTTCAATTCAACGCCCATGAAAAAGGAACATTGGACAACAACCATTCACTTAGCTCTTGATCTATAAACTTCACCACTGCTGAAAATATGAGTCAACAACTAATTTGCCATTGTTTAAACCTAATGCTTCAAGAATTCTCAGAAATTTACCTTCCTGTCTGAACTAGGCATGTATGTTTGATGTCATGTGGTTGTAATTTTTGTTTTTTGGGAATACTTCCTTTCTCACTTAGAAAAAAAAACCTTGTAATTTGACTCCTTCATCTAGTTAATTATGTATTAATTGAAGTGTGATAAAAATAACACTATTTGTTGTGATTGACTGAATGAGAGCTAGAAGAGCGGGGTGAATGCTCCATTCTCATCTGGCCATTGCTAAGCCAACAATGTTTACGTCGACTCAGGCATGTTCATTGTATGGACAAATTGCTTTCTCACCAAAGACTATCTGAAGGGTGAAATGAAAGGTCATTGTGTCAAGACCTCTGGGTACCTGTACCTCCATTACATCTAAAGCATGATCTGAGGGCATTGACATTGCCAGCAGCTGTGACCTCCGAAGGTTGAATGTTTGGAAGTTGACCACAATGGCATAAACCATCAGCTACTCAAATAGTAGGCTACTTCAATAAGTCATCCACAGCTTCATACTGAGGCTGGGCGTTTGAGGGAGCTGCTCCTGCTTTATTGCAGAAATCTTACCAAATATACAGTAAGCGCTAGCTCAATGGTAACAGCTAATTTAGAGCACAGGAACAGGAAGATTTATTAGGCCTCTTTTTCTATTCAGTTATGACATGGCTAACATACCGGAACTCCATTTGCCTACCTTTGATTCAAAGCCTTTCATACATTTTTATTAGGTAAGGGTACAAAACTCCACATTGAAAATGTTAATTCATCCATTGTTCACTGCCTTTGTGAGGAAAACGTTGAGAATTCCACTACCAGTTACATGTAAAAGTTCTTCGCAATCTTATTCTTAAATAACCTGGCAATAATTTAAAGATTTTGTCCTCTAGTTCTGGATTTTCAGATCAGAGGAATTAATTTCCTTGGATTTACAGAAAGTGTCTTTTTTTAGGAGTCTAAAGTCCTCGATGAGAACTCTCTTCAACTTTCCAATTTCAAGCCAATACACAATATGAAACTTTTCATCATTAATACTTTAACCCTGTGCCCTTGGCAAATCATTCTAAGATCAATATGTTTCAAACTTTAATAACTAAATTATTAATTATATTTAATTTAAATTATTTAAAATTTTCTAAATGAAAATAGGGAGAAAAGCAATGATATCTGCTTCAATCTCTAAGTTCTTTGAGCTAAATTTGACCATACTTTTGGGAAGTGTCATTTTGTTGAGTTTTGTGGAAGGTTTCCCTCTTCAAGGCCTAGTAAGTTTTCTCACATTTTCGTCCCAAAGTCAACTCAATAACTACTTATGATCCCATCTTTTCCCATCTAGCCTGATTCTACCTTATCTAGAAAATCTTACCACAGCCAGGATATCCTGGAATAGGCCATCATTTTCTACACCGGCATCATCTTTGGTCATGGATCTGGTCAAACATTTTCAGAGTGGAGTTCCCCTCCACATTAACATAATGGTACAGTAGTTTACAAACCAGTTATTCTCTAAGTACAGAGGTGGGCATGAATGACATTACCTTGGACATACAAATGCACATTCCTATCCCATTGGCTGCATAAGTGCCAGGTCGCATGACTCATTGACCATTAGACAAGTCCCATCTTTTAGCTCTCTCTAATTTGAAACTGCTGTTTCCCAATGCCAACGGTAGCCCAGCATCTTATAAGTTATCAAAGTGGGTTAATTAAGGAGGGATGGTAGTGTAGTAGTAATGGCACTGGGTTATTAATCCAGAACTGTAGGCTAATACTCTGATTCTTTGAGTTCAAATCACACTATGATGGATCATGAAATTGAATTCAATAAAAAGCTAGCCTCATGGTAACCATGTAACCACTACTGAGTGCTGTAAGAACCCATTAGGTTCAATAGTGTCTTTTAGGGAAGGAAATCTGTCATCCTTATCTTGTGGCTTCAGACCCACAGCAATGTGGTTGACTCTGGGGAATTGGGAGTAGACAATAAATGCCCAACCTGCAATGCTCCTTTCCCATAATCAAATATCTCTGTACATACTTCTAAAAATCACTGACAGGGAAACCTTCAAATGATTCAAAAGAGTGACCTTAATTTAAAAACAACAAACGTGTATGAAAATCAAATAATCAAAAAGCTGCATTTCTTTTCCAGGATACAAATAAACTGCATGCATGTTAAGCAGCGAGTGTTTAGCAGTCAATGTGTGCTTACTGCTCCCAGCTCTCATGTGCTGAAACCCAATGACACTTAACTCCTGTCTGGTTTGCAGCGGCTGATGGAACTGTGCTCTGTTATTCAAACAATGATGCTCCTATTGCTCATTGTCCTGATTCTCCTTGGAAGACTACCCCCATTCTGGTGGTTTCTCAGAGTCCAGCACCTTCACTGTTTGCCTGCTCCAGCTGTGCTGAGCATATTGTGTTGGGGTTATGTGGCACACCTTGCCCAAAGTATAATGCAAGACCCCACCACACGGATCCAAGCAGTGGAACCTTACCTTCAGAAGGTCTGTCACCTGCTTTACCAGGGTCCTGGGTAAGGAATGGGCTGCATTGCATCTACATTCAGCAGTCGCGAGGTTGTGTAATGAAGTCACTGGCCGCAATCTCAGTGGGTAGCTCTTGTCCCCCAGACTTACAAGGCAGTAACATGACAGTTCTCAGGGGCCATGGCACCACCCAGGAACTGGGTGAAGTGGGCCCCAGTGATTACAGATGCACACTGATAGAATGGAGCCCTTTTCTATTGATGAATTCTGCTCTGTTGTGATTTGGACACATCTGCACAACGTGTGTACAGTTGATGGTGCTCTGTGTTTGGGGAAAGCCAGTTATATTGCTGAATCCTACTGTCCAGGCTCCAACACTGACCTCGTCACGGGGCAATGAGATGAAGCACTGTGATCAGGCCTAAATAAAATCGGTCACAACCTTGACGCGTTTGTGGGTGGGCGATTGAGAGATCTCACACAGGTGACTCTCTGGAAGGAGCCAGTGTGAAAGAAAGGTCAATGCAGATCCCACCCCAGCAGCCAGCATAGTTCATTCACAGTGCCCCGGGACTTGCTCTGTACGTACCAATACCATGCCTCACTCAGCCGGACATCAACGATGAAAGACTCTGGCCCTCTTCTGTCTCCAGTGCATCCTGCGGGGCCCTTCTGCTGTAACGTCTTCATGTGGTAGAGGCTGTTCAGCTTCAGCTCTAAGTCACTGCTGATCCAGGGCTTGGCAAAGCATCTCTGCAATAATTTTTGTTGCTGCTGAATGGCAATGGCCTCTCAGGGGAAATCAACACCAGCAGCTAGACCAGTGGCACCACAATTATACAGCAATCTGTTGTACAGCAGGGTGGGTCAAAGTGCAGGTGAGCAGTAGTGATAGGGTGTTCTACAGTCAGAGGCACAGATAGGTATTTCTGTGGCATTGAGTGAGACTCTAGGATGGTGTATCACCTTCCTGGTACCAAGGTCAAAGATGTCTCTGAGCAGGCACAGGATATTCTGAATGGGGAGGGTGAGCAGAAAAAGGTCAAGGTATACATTGCTACTAATAACATAGACAACACCAGGTTATAGCCCATCATATTTATTTGAAATCACAATCACCTGAAGAGGGCAACACTCCAAAAACTTGTGATTTCAAATAGACCTGTTGGATTATAACATGGTGCTGTTTGACTTCTGACTTTATCCACCCCAGTCCAACACCGGCACCTCCACATCATAACATAGAGAGGAACAGAGAAAAGGTCCTACAAGGGAATTTATGGAGTTAAATAGGAAGTTGAAGAGAGGACTTCTAGGATAATAATCTGAGAATTATTCCCTGCACCACATGCTAATGAGGCCAGAAATAGGAAGATAATATTTTCTCCTTATTTATTCATCAGATTTGGGTGTCACTGACTGGATCAACATTTTATTGCCCATCCCTAATTGCCCAGGGGGCAGTTAAAAGTCAAACCCATTGCTGTGAGCCTGGAGTCATAATTTATAATTCAGCAATCATAATTCTGTATGTTTTTAGATAGTTATGAATAAGGATAAGACTGGTGAAAATACTATATTGAAGAAGGTTAAGTACAAACAGTATCAGGCAGGAACTGGAGAAATTAGATCGGGGATGGCTGTTTGAGGGTAAAATCAGACATGTGGGAGTCTTTTAAAGGCCCAGTTAGTCAGCGTTCAGGACCAGCATGATCCTGTGAGGATGAAAGACAAGGATAGCAAGGTTTGGGAACCCCAAATGACAAGAGGTATTGAAAGTTTAGTCAAAAAGAAAATGTCAGGTTCAGAAAACAGGAATCAGATAAGGTCTTTGAGGAATATTTAAAAAAACAGAAAGATACTTAAACAAGGAATTAGGAGGGCTAAAATGGCTGTGAAATGCCTTTGGCAGGTAGGATTAAAGAGAATCTCAAGGAGAAAGAGGATAGTTAGGGAAAGGTCAGGTCAAGGACAAAGAAGGGAGTTTATGCATGGAGCCAAGGGAAATTGGGGAGGTTTTAGTGAATAATTTGCAACAGTATTCACCAAGAAGAAGGACATGGATGATGGTGAGATTATAGAGGTGTATGTTGATATCCGAACGCATGTTGATATTAAGAAGGAGGAAGTGTTGAGTGACTTGAAAAACATTAAGTTAGATAAGTCCCCAGGGCCTGATGAGATCTCTCAGGATACTGAAAGAGACAGGGTAGGAGATTGCAGGGGTCTTGGCAAGAGAGCTTTGTGTTCTCTATAGCCACAGGTGAGGTCACAGAAACATGGAGAATAGCTAATGTTGTTCCTTTGTTTCAGAAAGGCAACAGGGATAATCCAGGAATTTGCAAACCAGTGAGCCTGACATCTGTGGTAGGGAAATTATTGGAGAAGATTTAATTGACAGAATTTACTTGCATTTCGAAAAGAATAGATTTATTACGGATAGTCACATGACTTTGTGTGGGGTAGGTTTTGTCTCACAAATTTGATTGAGTTTTTCAAGGAAATGACAAAGATTAATGAGGGTAGGGCAGTGGATGTTGTCCACAAGGATTTTACTAAAGCATTTGACATGTTCTCTCATAAGCACAATATATGTCCATGCTGCAGGTATGAAATTCACATAGCTTTGTGTTATACAGCAACATGTGCACCCTTTTAGTGATAACATGCTGACAAGCTGCCTGGCTAAACAGCATGACAGGACAGAGGTACTGTGAGCCTTTAATCTCTGGCTGAGGGCCCAAGGCACAAAAAGGCAAGACAAGTCAGAGATGCTGTGAGTGAGCAGCCAGTTAGGCACTCAGTGAGTGAGTGCTGAGATAGCAAGTGAGCAGCTCTGAGATTCAGTCTGCTATGTGCACTGGGTATGTGGCCCTGTCCTTAATCTTTCCTTCCAGCAGCGTTAAAATAAGAGATACCTGGGAGCTCCAAAGTGTACCATTGAAATGCAGTAGTGTAATGTAAATAGATTGGAGCATTTTGAGGTCACCTGGTGTTATTACTTCTTTACAGAGATATCCATTAAAGTGAGTAACCATTCCGTTAATAGATCTCCTGCCAATCACTCATGAGAGTTTTGTCTCAATGTCTGCACCTCTGTTTGACAACATGACTTGTTGCTCCTATGTTGAGAAAGGCTTCAATAACTTATCATAAAATTCATCCCAATTTCTCACCAAAGCCATGTTGTTCAGGGCCTAGGAAGATTCTGCCCACTCTCTGTCTCTTGCCCAACTCAAATGTACTTCTAAATATAAAACTTAAGTATTTTCCCCTCACTTTCCATGGCACAGAGAAGAATTGGGTGTTAGCTGTGGCTCTCTTCCATCTGAGTAAAAGGCTATGGGTTCGCTCCATAGAATCTTGCACTGGATCTAAGGGTCTTGTGATGGAATGGTTGAGTCTCTATCTCTGGGCCAGAAGATTTGGGTTCAAGACCCACCTACTCCAGAGGTATGTCCTAACAGGTTAATTAAAATAAATGACTTCAGAGTAAAGTTAGCCTTTGTAATTAAAGACTCCTGCACAGAGGTTGAAGAAACAGAACGGTAGCAAGATAAGCAAGTTGTGCTTTGTATAAGCAAACAACTGATAGATCTCTCACCAACTAAGATGAATTCAGTAGTTGCCATGATTAATAGGTATAATTAGTTTATAAAGGTGAGTCAGCAAGGTTATCTGATTTCTTGATTTAAAGTGCAGCACCACAGGTCACAAAATCAATGGAATAATGATCATTTTACCTCACAGCTGGTTATTGATAGGCTTCCACTACTTTAAATACTTAAGAAATAAAACACTGCAGATGCTGAATATCTGACATAAAAACAGGAAATGCTGGAAAACCTCAGCAGCTGTGGACTGACGTATTCTCAATAGTAAAATTTGGACTTATGTAGCCCCATCAATGTAGTAAAGTATCTCATAGCATTTCTTGGGATCAATTACCAAAAAATATATAGCTTGATCAAAGACTAGCTCAAGCAGAGAGATGTATAGGTTTAACAAAAATATTACAGAGATTGGTGCGTCAGCAGTTTAAGGCATGATTGCTGATGTAGGAGTGAATAAAATTGGGAATATGCACAACACCAGAATAAGAGGACTGTAGCTATCATTGAAGGTTTTAGGTCTGTTGATGATTACAGACATGAGGAAGTTCCATACCCTAGAGAAATTCAAAAATAGGGATGATAATTTTGAAATGGTGACAAAGCATGAGACCAGAAATGATCTCTCCACATTTACTGACTGCCTGATTTCCTGGAAGAAAGAATGATTTTCGTTTGTGAATGTTGCACGCAACGTTTGGGTGATGTGGCTATTGTAGTTGAATAGCTCTCATTGTGAGAATTTGGATTTTTAAAAATTCATTCACGGGATGAGATTATTGCTGGCGAGGCCAGTATTTATTGCCCATCCCCTAATTACCTACAGGGCAGCTAAGAGTCAACCACATTGCTGGGGTCTGAAATCACATGAAAACCAGACCTGGTAAGGACATTAATGAGCCAGATACATCTTTCCAACAATGGACAACAGTTTCGTGGCTATCGTTAGACTCTTAATTCCAGATTTTAATTGAATTCAAATTCCACCATTTGCTGGATCGCCTTTGAGGACTTGATTTGGATCCTGCTTTGTCTGGTTCCTCCCCTCTGACCTTACCTTCATGGGTAGTCGTGCCAGGAGATGGGACCTCCTGATGTTAATGTTGTTGGAATCAATGGAACTCTCAAGCCTCTCCACCACAGCAAGGTGGCCATTTATGGAAAGGTGAGATATTGTACTGAGTCCTTATTTACATCCTCAAATATAGATGAAGCTTCCCAGGGGAGAGGAGGAGCTTGAGGCTTCCAATGAAAAATTTAACACTCAACTCAACATTTTCATAATCAATCACATGGGCTTCAAAAAAAAAACTACTGAAAGCACTGCTGCTGCTAAAAGTACAGCTGATTCACAAGAGCTCATTGACCTGAAATGTTTACTCTGCTCTCTCCTCCACAAATGATTCGTGGCCAACTGAGTATTTCCAGCATTTTCTGTTTCTATCATAACTCAGTTTTATGGGAAATCTGCACTTAAATGATATCACTAAACCCATGCGTAAGCTTCAGGCAGTAAATAAATGAAATATGTCAGAATTACCTACCTTTTCTGATTTAACGTGTAAGCATTTTAATCAGAATATTCTATCCTTAAGTATTCTGTATAAGTCAAATATAAAGTCTTTATGGCATACAAAAAAAAAGTGGTTGAAAAGATGTTTAATATGACAGACATCAAGCATGGTGAAAAGCACACTGATAAGCATGATAAAAGCAGTGAGGATTGTGCGCTGATACAATTTAAACCCAAGCAATATTTTCTTTTTGATGAAAATATGCAACCTGTAGCTTTTGATTTGTTTTCAAAAGGTTAAAGCCATGTGTGGACTAGAAATAAATATTGTCTACTTGTCTAATTATCTTATTGCCTATAAAGAGATAATTCACAGTGGCATACAACACAATTTACATTTTGCAGATGCAGATTGCAGAGTTAGATTCTTTCAGATGAATACTTTATGAATATTTTAAATGAATAATTGTTATGATAATCTTTTAAAGAATTTTGCAAAATTCTCTGCCAATCAAACTGAGGAAGTGTTGAGCTGAGAAATAAAGAATACATTCATATAGCACTTTTCATGCCCTTAGGACCATCAGCAAAAGACAACAAATTAATTTGAGACAACAAGGTACAGGGCTGGATG
>NC_063339.1:19780991-19804012 GCF_021869965.1 Rhincodon typus
GCTCTGCTCCTATGATGCTGCTTGGCCTGCTGTGTTCATCCAGCCCTGCACCTTGTTGTCTCGGATTCTCCAGCATCTGCAGTTCCTACTATCTCTGAACAAATTAATTTGTTTTGGTTGTATTAAACATTTGCTGATGTTATGTCAGCATATGCATCAGTGAATTTGTCTCAAATTGCAAAGATGTTAGTGATTTACATTTTTAAGGAATTGAATAAAACAATGTATTAGAAATCCTGATCTGTGTTAGTGTGATGATATGTTAGTGTGGATCTTGTGTTCTGCGAAGGTAATTGCTTGAGGACAACCTTCTGGGTAGCTCCTGTGCTACAAAGACAGATCTTCTCTTGATCACATTGCTGGGATCCAGTGATGTCACTGTCAAACTGGACATACAGTTAGCTAACTGGATCACAAAATCAACTGCTTTACGATGTCAGCATTCTTGGCATAATCCAACCTCGTGGTCACAACATTCCACATCCACTCCTCACCAAATCCAGACACTGATTCATGTATCCTTTTAATTGTTATCTTTCACTTAAATCACATTTCTAATCTGTGTCATGTTTTATTATGTTTCTTTTCACATTTTAAAAATCATAAACATGCTCTTTCTTTAACTCAAGAAAGTCAGGTTAATTTATCTCCTCCTAAAATATAGATGTGCTTGGATTGGGGCAAGTTTGCCACAATAGAAGGGATTTTCTCAACATTAAACTTGTTGCAACCAGCTGAGAGACGGGTTGAGGTAAGAAGGGAGGAGGGGGTACCAGTTTATCCTTCTTCACTGTGGTCATAACCATTTGAGGGTAACCCATCTGAAATTGTAATGAACTGAGGATGGTCACCAGGCACCAAAGGCAATAGATACTTAGCTGTACCAACATTTCAGCATAATGTCGACCTGAAATAAAATTTTGTCTTTTCTTTGTTGAGCTGCAATTGTAGAGGGCATTTGATGACAATGATTCAGCAAAATTGAGTTGTGGCTTTGGGTCAAAGAGTCTCAGAATAGTTACAGTACAGGAAGAGGTCTTTCGATACATTGTGTTTTTTTCCATTCACGGGATGAGGGTGTCACTGGCTAAGCAGCATTTATTGCCCATCCCTAATTACCCAGAGAGCAGTTCAGAGTCAATCACATTGCTGTGGGTCTGGATGGCAATTTCCCTTCCTAAACGACATAGTGAACCAGAGGGGTTTTTCCTGACAATTGGCAATGGATTCATGGTCATTGTTAGATTCTTAATTCCAGATATTTTTTAAAAATTGAATTAAAGTTCCACCATCTGCCATGGCAGGACTCGAGCTCAGGTCCCCAAGGACATTATCTGGGTCTCTGGATTAACAGTCCATCAATAATACCACTAGGCCTTCACCTCCCCGCTATGTCTGCTCAGAGGAACACAGAGATCTTATGGAGTTTGTCCACCGATGCCTGAAGGCAGCGGGGCAGGTTAAGTAGGCATACAGGGATAATTGTAAGTGCAGGGAGATTATTTTATAGTTTCACAAGATTTTGGTTAAGCCACAGCTGGAACATTGTGTGCAATTCTGGTCACCACACTACAGGAACGAGGTGAACACACTGGAAGGTGTGCAGATGAGATTCACCAGGATGTTACCTAGGATGGAAGTATTAGATATGAGGAAATACTGAGTAAACTCAGGTTGTTTTCTGTGGAGCTGAAAAGATTGAGGAGGACCTGATAGAGGTGTATAAGATTATGAAGCACATGGTCAGGGTGAATAGAAAGAAGATATTTCCCTTCGTGACACACTCTTAAGGCGCAAGGCAGGAGTTTAGAGGAATTAGAGAAATTTGCTTTTCACCTAGATGGGGTCTGGAATGCACTGTCAGGGAGAGTAGTTGAGGAAAGTAACCTCAAAACCTTTAAAAGTATGTGGATGAGCATTTAAAGCGTCATAACATTCATGGTTATGCGCCAAGTGCTGGAAAGTGGGACTGGTGTAGATTGAGAGTATTTTTCACGGTACAGACTCAATGGGCCTTCCTGTGACCGCCACCCCCTTCCCTCCCCGATGTTGTTCTCATTTCCAATGGTGTCATTTCCAATAATCATCCAATGGTGTCTTGAAAATTTACTTGAACTTGCCTCCCCCACACTTCCAGGCAGTGCATTCCAAACCAGAATCACTTGCTGTGTGAAAATGTTTTTTTCCTCACCACACTTTTGCTTGTTTAGTAAAACACTTTTTAATTATGCCTTCTGGTTCTTGATTCATTGACAAGTGGGAATAGTTTCTCATTATCTACTCTTCATGATTTTGAAAACTTGTTTCAAGACTTCCCCCAGACTTCTCTGAACAAGGAAAACAGTCCCAAATTCTCCAATGCCTCTCCAATCAGTTCCATCATCCATGGAACTATTCTGGCAAATCTCTTCTGCACTCTGACTAGCATCTTGTGTAATTTTAGCAAGAACCTCCTTACTTTTATACTTCATTCCCTCTGAAATACAGGCTAGAACTTCATCAGCCTTCCTTATTCGCTAGCAAACTTGGATGTGAGCATTTTGTAGTTCCTGCATAAGGAGTCCAAAACCCAAATTGCACTGTGCTACAACTTTCTACAGTCTTTCTCCATTTAAATAATATTCAACTCTTCAATTCTTCCTGCCAAAATGCATAACCTTATATTCTGCCAAATTGTATTCCATCTGCCAAGTTTTTACCTATTTCCCTAACTTGCCTATATCCCTCTTGTTGTTAATCGCAAACTTGATGACAGTATATTCATCCAAGTCATTGCTACCCCTGCATATCAACTCAATCTGCTGGTAGAATCTTCCACACATGGCAAAGCTAGCAATATAAGGTGTTGCCTGTGGTTCAGGGATAACCCTCTTGCCTCATACTTTCAAGTGTCATCCCAGGGACTTAAGCATTATATTTATGTTATATTTCAGTGCTGCACTTTTGGAGGTACTGTTTCCAGAGGAGATTTTAACTAATGGACAAGAATCCGTTAAAAAGCTCAAGGGAGTTCTGTCCAAATTTTTTGGACTGAGGCCTTCCTTGACTGAAAGGATGCAAGTCCATAACCTTTAGCTGGATAAATTAATTTCAGCTGCCATCCCAAGCTTTGGTCAATATGGGTTTATCATACAAAACTGTTCATTAATTGAGACTAATTAGGTACTGTACTTGATATACATTACCACTGTTAATTCAATCTGAACAAAATAATTTCTTTCAACATCTTTAAATAACAAAGAAAATATTCTAATTAGTCATGTATTTAACCTTCTATCAAACCTCCACCATGATCATTCTCACATTGCACAGTAGAATTAGTATTCACTGTGGATTTAATACATTTAAAGATGTTCAGTTACTATGTTTTTGCTTCATCTAGATTCTACATATATTTTTCAATCTGTCATAACTGTTCTTCTATTATCACCATTCTACTTTTGTTATATTTTAATTTACCTATGCCATGTGCATACAACCTATTAGAAGAAGTTAGAGAAGAGGCAGCAGGGATATCATATTGATAAATATACGCGTTAATTCACCTGAACAGAGTATACAGTGAAACATTATGATACAGCTAATAGTATTTATTTATTCAAAAATGAATTGTAAAAATGCAATAAATAATGGTAAGCACATATTTTACGCTTGATCAGTCTTAATTAAATCATTTGAAGCAGTCATGACAAGTATAAATTATGGGAGTGAGGTAGATGTAATATATTTGCATTTTCACAAGATTTATTCTGCAATACTACATAGTAACCTTATGATTAAGATCAGTGGATATGCAGCCAGTGAACAGGTAGCAGAAGGGATAGAAAAGTGGCTATAAATCAAACAATGGAGATCAATGTCAAAGGCAGCTACTCAGACTTGCAAAATGGAGAGGCATGGTGTTCTGTAAGGAACAATGTTAGGACCACATCATTCCCAATTTTAATTAACAATCTAACATGGGAATTTGAACAATTTTTAATTTGCAGATATTATCAAACTGGAGAGATGTGGTTGATATAAAGGATGGTTTTGACAAAAGCCATATCTCTACAGAAGTTAGACCTGACCTTACAGAACCCCAAGATTTAACACAAATCCACTTTATATCCATATGCTGCAAGAAAATGTTATTCAACAACAACATATGTTCTGGATCACTACAGGCAATGCCATAGAAGATCTGCTGTTAAAAAACAAAACTGTTTTGTTTCTTTTTCAGGGGAAATCTCATTGGAGAGTGTGGGATAGCTGAAAGATGTTTCACAGTGAGAAATTAATTATAACTTGGAGGCTTTGTGTCCACTTCTTTTTTCCAATTTATTATTTTGCTCCTTAACTTTGTGACATGAACTACAGTTTGCTTCCAGGTTTGCATCAGTGCTACTTTGCTATAAGAGCTTTATGAAGAAAGCCAACTTCCTTTACTTTCCTGCTTTTCATGGATAGAAAGAAGCGCAGCAGTTGGTATTCCCCAGAGAGATTTAGCTGCCATTGGTAACTAAGGAGTACAGAGGATACTAAAGGCTGAATGGTGCCGCATTATTCCATGACCACCAGACGCTGCTGCACTAAGAGTATCTCATCTTGAATAAAAATATAAAGAAACTTTAATTCTACCGATGTGTTTTTGCAACTTTATTGTATTTGACCTATACTTATATGTCTACTTTAACTTCATTCTATGCAGTGGAATCTTAATTAGACTTAATTTCTCTGGTCCTGCATAGGGCAATGATCAGCATGACTCTGCCACGAAGTTCTAACCCAGCACAATCTCTTCCCTCCATCCTTCTCCTTTGTAGGTCCTCTTAAATGTATTCTACCAGATCTTCATTGGCTAGCCTTGGCTTCTTTTCTCATCTGATTCAACTGCTACTCTGGCAGGGCATATATCCAGGAGGTGACATGCATGTCCTACCAGTCCCATTCATCCCTTGGTCATCATGTCCTGTTCCTGGTGTTAACAAGCCCTCTATAAAGGTCCTTCTTGCTCATGCTTTGTCTTCAAGTGATGCCCAAAATCTCATACGGGCAATGCCATCAACATCCAATTTATATCTTTTACCAGCAATGTAAGACATCCAACTTAGGAGACACATTTTCTGTTCTCTGCCCTATGTTGTTGGATTGCAGTTGGTACTACACTAGACATGCAGATTCATAACTTCACGGAAATGTTGATGGTGTTGGATGCACAGGCTGTGGGAGTCCTGGAAAACTGAGGTTGCTTTGCCAAATCTTTTTTGGATACTGACCTGTATGTCATCCTCCCTGGGGTTGTTGCTTCCTAAGTGGAAGAAGAGAATAACATCCTCAATGTGATGTTGGCTGATTATGATGGGATTCCCTTGTTGTCATCATTGTCTTGTCCTTTTTACAATTTATTTGTAGACCAACATTGACACTGCTACTTTTAGACCAAAAGTCATGTTTTGAACCCAGCCTTCAGCCAGCAAGGCAAGGTTTTTTTTTTGCAAAGCTCACGTCTGTGAACCCAGTGGTTTTTCTATGAATGTCAAAGTCTGCAACTACCACTGCCTTGTTCATGTCAAAATCAATAACCAACAGGAAGAGGAGCAGGGAGAATATGCAATATTCCATCCCTTTGGGATGATGTTGAAGAAGTCCATGGTATCTGAGTCCATCTTGATGCAGCAGCTAGAGTGACAGTGTAAAGTTTTAGAGATGTTAAAATACTCATCTGGGATACTGTCTTGTGATGTACCAGAGTGGCTGCCAATGGATGCTATTGAAATTCTTCTGGAAATCAGTGAATGCAATAACATATAGGTGCTGATGCTTTAAGTTCTTATCCTGTGCATAATGATCTGCGCACTACAGGATCTGCGCACTACAGGATCTGCCCCCTCAGAAACCTACTTAGTCATTTCAGCAGATTGTGTCTAATTCTGTGTTCAATCTATTAAGGAGTGGTAAGGTTAGGTTTAAGAACTTGTCAAGCACTGGCAGCTGTACGATGCTCCTCCAATTGTTGCACTCACCCTTATTTACATTCTTTGGGAGTTTGACAATTGGTCTTCACAATTTGTCATTTGGAAACATTTTCCACTGTCCAGATCTTATAGAGTCATAGAGTCATACAGCACGGAAACAGACCTTTCATTCCAACTCATCCATGCTGACCAGGTTTCCCAAACTCTATTAATATTCATGACAAATTTCAATATTCTGTTGATATCTTGTCAATCCTAGTTACCTTGTTGTTCTTCAGGGTCTTGATGGCACTTTGGACCTCTGATCTGTCAATTTCTCCCAAGTTTGGCTGTTGAGGTGAGCAGTTTTGGGCTCCATCTCTAAGGAAGGATGTGCTGGCATTGGAGGGGGTCCAGATGAGGTTAACAAGAATGAACCCGAGGACAAAGTGTTAATCATATGAGAAGAGGTTGCAGACTCCATGTCTATATTCAATGGTGTTTAGAAGGATGAGGAGGGATCTGATTGAAACTTACAGAATACTGAGATGCCTGGGAAGAGTGGATATAGCAAAGATGTTTCCAGTTGTAGGAAAGACTAGGACCCAGGGCACAGTCTTAGAGTGAAGCAACATATCTTTAGGACTGACATAAGGAGGAATTTCTTCAGCCAGAGAGTAGTCAATCTGTGGAACTCATTGCCACAGAATGTTGTCGAGGCCAAGTCATTGAGCATATTTAAGACGGAGATAGATCAGTTCTTGATAAGTAAGGGAATCAAGAGATGCAGGGTGAAGGCAGGAGAATGAGTTGAGCAGCATATCAATCATGATTGAATGGCAGAACAGAATCAACGGGCTGAATAGCCTAATTCTGCTCCTATATCTTATAGTCTTGCGGTCTATAGGTTACTTTGGTCAGAAAGTTGAAGCATATAATGTTGAAATAAAACAAAGAGGTGGTTTTTTTAAAAAAGTATTGAAAATCTAGTTTCACTCCGACTATATTGCAAGTGTGTTCAATGTTTCAATAGTGATTACACAAATGTACTTAATCGGCATCCGAGAATTTTGTTTTGGTGTTGTCTTTTCTGAAAGGTGTATAGATAAACACAAATCTTTCTTCTATATACAAATCCTTTGGTGTATTCTGGAAGAGAGTTTGTGGACTTAATAACTGCGAAATGTTCTTTATTTTAAAACTTTAAATTCCAATGTTCTTGACTTGGAACATAATTTGTAACTCACTCAAAATCGATTCACTTGGACAGGATTAAATTTGGTTTAACCAGACAGATGCATACATATATTCAACCAAACCACATGTAATAGATAAATGTGGTCAGATAGCAGTGCTGCAGTTCATCATTTAATTCCTTGATCATTCTATTTTATTTAGCTTTAGTTTCCTAAGATGCTAGTTACGCAGTTAGTTATGTCACTATTGTTACCAGTTTTGCATCAAAATTACACTCAGGAGCTCATGTCTACCGTTGCTCATAACCGAGACTGAGCTGGTTATTTTATATTACAACATGTGATAATCCGAAGCAGAGCACAATAAATTACTGAAAGTGATCATAAACTAATTAGCGTTTTTTGAAATTATAATATTCAAATGAAAGTTCAATGAGGGTCTTATTCTAATTAAGTGATTACTGGCTTTCCAGTTGTAAATTAAATATACACACATTCTACCTATGCATTATAACCCTGTTCTTGTAATATTTCATTTTGTAAGCTGAAACTCTTTGATGGATTACTACAGTTGGGAAAGCTTTTGGAATCTCAATCGATTTGGCCTTGACTTCTTGACAAGGCTTACTGCTTTCAAAACACTTGTCTGCAGCACTTCCAAGCACATCACAGAGATGAGCACTGCTGGTTGGGTTGTAGAGTGATATAGAAGAGTTTGCACCTAATGCACAGGAGCATTTGCAGATGATACAAACAGTCTAGGAGACAGATCAGCAGAGAACAAAGTCTTCTCAACCTCTCTGCTGCACTCATACTGGCAGATATCAGAAATGGTGTCAACGTGGTTCCACTGCCATGGCTGGAAGCTGCCAGCCCATTAGTGTCATAGTGCATGATATCAGCACTCATCAGTATGTGAGGACACCTTCAAACCTGAAGTTTGAGTTCATGTTTGCATGCTTTGCAGCATTGCTGGGAACCTAAATGACTATCACACATATTCTGAAATGGAATCTCTCCCTCTGACTTGAAGAGAATGCCTGCCTAGGGAATATTTGTTGAGCAAGTGATTCAGAGCTTTAAAAGGCAAACCTTACTTTCTGTTTTCTGCCCACAGTATGACAGCTATGACACCCTAGACCTTTAGCAGCAATCAGAAGTCACACAACACCAGGTTATAGTCCAACAGGTTTATTTGAAATCACAAGCTTTCCGAGTGCTGCTCTTTCATCAGGTTTAGCAGCAGGACAAAGTGTCCCGCGCATGATGCGCTCTCTGAGGACGCTAACACCCTCGCTCTCTGATGTGTTACCACCTCAGCTAATGTCCAGAATGTTGTCAGAAAGCCAGCTGAGACAGACTGCCTCAACAGCTCTTTGCATCTGAGCCATCTCAGTCTGTAGCTCACATAGGAGTCACACCCTTTAGTCATCTGAATGATTCACCACAGCCTCGTCCACCTTCTGTCGAAGCCAATGGTGTCACCACACATGGGTAGTAGAAATTGGACATTTTATGTTCTGAAGAAAACTACAGTTTGAACACTGGATTTCAAAACTTTTTTTAAAAATAATAGTTATTCAGCATTTACAAATTTGATATTTGGTGACTTATTTGCATTCTCAGAATGTTGGCTGTATGACTTCTATTATGCAAACTGAAGAGATTCGTGAAGACATTATTAATGCAGATAATTCTTATAACTTTTCAGGCAAGTACATTGAGTAGGTCAATGAAAGCAGAGAGAGACACATTGCCATCTTGCCACTTCGATTGCCAGGCATTGTCCTGGTTGCTTAAGCTATTGCTGCCACTTCATTTCCTCCACCTCTTGCACCAGCTAGAATGAAAAAAAATGTAGAAAAATCATCCGTTGCAAACTGATATTACTAATTCTGGGAGACTAGACAACCACAGAATAATGCAGCACAGAAAGAGGTCATTCTGTCTATCGTGCCTGTGCCAGTTCTTTAATAAAATTATCTGATTAGTTTCACTTTCCTGGCTTTATTGTATAGTGTTCATTCAATTCCCACTTGAAAAATACCATTGAATTTCCTACCTCCCCACCCTAATAGAATAGCACAATAATTTATTGTCATTAAAAATACAATGAAAAATGTTTAAGTCGCCATACTCCAGTGCCTATATTAATAACAGAAATCACGTATGAAAAGAATTTTAAAAATTAAGACAAAATCCAGCTTCAAGGAAATGACAGGATCCATATTCTCCACCGCTGCAGAAAACTGACTTCAAAGTCGCCGAATCCAGGGCCGTTGGAATCCTGGGCCGGACGCATTATGCCACCAAGACTGCTGAAGCAGACCACCCACTTTGTTGGACTCATCAAGATGCCGTTGGAATGGCATTGAGGAACGGACCACATTAGCATCACCCCTGAAGCAGCCTCCCGAAATACCTTTCCTCCGCCAGCCGGCCAACTCGGAAGCCACCATCTTGCCGTCAATGCCGGAACTCGGGCCGAAAATGTTGACATCGCTGAAGCCACCTCTGAAGCTGCCGCCACCAATTGTCTCCCTCTAGACGATGCTCTTCACCAGCCAGAAGGTAAGTAAAAGCAAATTCTTAAAGAAAATTAAAGGAAGGAAGAAAGAAAGGGAAAGTAAAGTAGACAGATCAGATGAGCACTGGGCTCAGAAGCCCGGACACTGCTTAATCCATTGCTGCTATGCTGTACAGACAGTGCATCCACTTCAATCAGTGCATAAAAGATGTTTCCAAATATTGTCTCTGGTTCTTTTATCAATCACTTTAAATCAGTTTCCTTAACCAGAGGTGACGTGATAGAGGTGTTCAAGATGATGAGAGGCATAGATAGAGTGGATAGCCAGAGACTTTTTTCCAGGGCGGAAATGAATATTACAAGGGGCATAATTTTAAGGTGATGCGAGGAAGGTATAGGGGAGATGTCAGAGGTAGGTACTTCACACAGAGAGTGGTGGGCGTGTGGAATGCGCTGCCGGCAGTGGTAGTGGAGTCAGATACTTTACAGACTTTTAAGCAACTCTTGGATTGGCACATGGAGGAAAGTAAAATGTAGGGTATGCAGGGTAGATTGATCTTAGTAGGATAATAGTCGGCACAACATCGTGGGCCGTAGGGCCTGTACTGTTCTATGTTCTATCATAGAATCCCTACAGCGTGGAAACGGGCCCTTCAGCCCAACAAGTCCACACCAACCCTTGGAGCATCCCATCCAGACCCATCCCCTTATAACCTACCTAATCTACACATCCCTGAACACTACAGGCAATTTAGCATGGCCAATCCACCTAGCCTGCACATCTTTGGACTGTGGGAAGAAACCCATGCAGACACAGGGAAAAAGTACAAAAGCCACACAGAGAGCCGCCTGAGGGTGGAATCGAACCTGACTTGGAAATATATCACCGTTCCTTCACTGTCGCTGGGTCAAAATCCTGGAATTCCCTCCCGAATAGCATTGTGGGTTAACCCACAGCAGGAGGACTGCAGCAGTTCAAGAAGGCAGCTCACCACCACCTTCTCAAGGGCAACTAGAGATGGGCAAGAAATGCTGGCCAGCCAGCGATGCCCACATCCCCCAAATGAATAGATTAAAAAAAAACTCTACCACAGGAAGCAATTTCACTTATTTACTCCATAAAAATCATTCATGATATTAGATATATTTACTAAATCTCCTCTTTGCATTCTCTGTTCTAAGGATAACAACTGCAGCTTATAAGTCTCTCCATGTAATTAAAATCCCTCATCACTGAGACAATTCTAGTAAATCTCCTCTACAAAACCTCAAGTGTCTCGATATCATTCTTATAGTACGGCACCTAGAATTGAACATTATGCTCCAGCTGGGGCCTAAGCAGCAAGCTTTGGCAATATACTATGTATGCTCATATCTAGATTATTGATATGTATAAAGTTAGCAGTGATCTTAATACTGACCCATAACCAACACAACAGGATACCATTTTATACAAAGCCAGAAGTTGCTGGAAAGGCTCAGCAGGTCTGGCAGTATCTGTGAAGAGAAATCAAAGTTAACCATTCGGGTCTGGTGACCGTTCCTTGGAACTCACACTGTTGTGATGTTGAAATAATGATGGTACATTTCTGAGTCAGAATAGTGTGTGCCTTGGAAAGTGTTATGTAAAATAGTTGGTGCATGTTGTGTTGAGACAGTGTTCTTTTAAGGAGTGAATCACAAGTGAGTGATCAGCCAGTGCTCATCGGCTTATGTAGATTTGTTTTGGGTTCTTACGAATGCTTAGCTTTGAAATAATGCATCTGTTTTGAGATGCAACAAACAATGAGCTTGTAAGGGTCTTTAGTTCTGATTGGAGCCTATTAACTCAGCCAGTATAGAATAGAAAGTAACTTTCTATTCCCATACATCTGCTACCCTTGTCTTTCTAGATAGTAGAGGATTGCGTGTTAAGAAGGTGCCACCGGAGGAGTTTTGATGAGTTACTACAATGCATCTTGCAGATGGTACAACATCCTGTTATTGCAGATGAAGGGAGTGAACATTGAAGGTAATGAAGCAATGCTAATGAAGCATATTGCTTTGACTTGGACAGTGTTAAGCTTCTTGTGTGTTTATGGAGCTGGCCTCATCCAGGAAAGTACAGAATATTCCATCACACTCTTGACTTGGTTATTAATTCTTTTGATTTGTCAGGTGACAATATCCAAACCAAAAAAATTGCATCTGAAAAATTATGGACTGATTAAAATAAAAGTGAGCAAAGATTGTTTCAAAGATACTGTTTGAACAATTTGATGGAGTTTTTTTGAAGAAGCAACAAAAGTGGTTGGTAAAAGATAATGTAATCAATACTGCGGATTTGACAATATAGGCAGATTAAAGTTAAAGTAATAGGATTTAATGCATGGCATAGGCTTATATATGACATTGGCAACTAGAAGGTAGTACCCTAAATAAAAACCGAAAGAACTGCAGATGTTGTAAATCAGAAACAAAAACTGAAGTTGCTGGAAAAGCTCAGCAGTTCTGTGAAGAGCAATTAAAGTTAATGTTTCAGGTCTGGTGACTGTTGCTCAGAACCTCCTCTGGCAGCTCATTCTATACACTCACCACACTCTGTACGAAAAGTTTGCCTCTGAGGTCCCTTTAAAATCTTTCTGTCTCACCTTAAACCTATGTCCTCTAGTTTTAGATTCCCCTACCATTGGAAAAAGACTTTGGTTATTCACCTCATCAATGCCTGTCATGATTATATAAACCTCTATAGGGTTACCCCAAAGCCTCCAATGCTCCAGGAAAAATGGCCCCGGTCTACTTAGCCTCTCCTTCATACTAAAACCATCTAGTTTGGGCAACATCCTTGTAAATTCCTTCTGTTCCCTCTCTAGTTTATCAACATCCTTCCTACAGCAGGGCGACCAAAATTGCACGCAGTATTCTAAAAGTGGCCTAATCAATATCTTGTACAGTTGCAACATGACATCCCAATTCCTCTACTCAATGCTCTGACCAATAAAGGCAAGCGTGCCAAAGGCTTTTTCATCACCCTATCTACCTGTGAAGCCACTTTCAAGGAACTGTGAACCTTTCTGTCCCTCTGTTCAACAACACTCCCCAGGGAGCTACCATTAACTGCATAAGTCCTGCCCTGGTTTGCTTAACAAAATGTGGCAGCTCGCATTTATTTAAATTAAACTCTATCTGCCAATCCTTGGCCTATCGGCCCATCTGTTAAAGATTGATTAAATTGAAATCCTGCCCAGTTAAAATAACATTGAGGTCACAATGACATTATGGTATCTATCATCAATTGTGCTCGGCATCCTTCAGATCAGTGATTGTATATTTGACATCTATTAGTTATGGAGCTAAAGCAGTGATTGGCCGGTTCCGGGCTGGTATATGAGAATAAGTCGATTTTAGTGTTTTAAGCAGTTCACTCACCCCATAATATTGGGCAGGTAGGGTTAAAATTTGATGCAGTTGCTGGAATTCTAACATCGAAGACAAAAGTTTAAGGAATCATACCACATTCCTACACAAATGATTTAGATTAGATTTCATGTATTAGGTGCTTCTGCATTTTCAATAATACATTCCCTTAGAGAAGGTGTTAAATGGAGAACTTCCTTGCCTGTTTAATGGTGAAAAGAATCCATTGGCAGTTCTTATAGAAGAAGAAAGGTTTCTATGGTGCCTTGGATAATATTGCTTCATCCACATGATAGATTGTTTTAATTGCATTGGATGGTATGGGGAGGGAAGGAGAATAGGGAGTGTCAAATCTTGTAGAAATTAATTGTCACCTTTACCTAGATAACATTATTAACATGCAAATTCACAGCAGTTCATTGCTTTAATTTTAAATTCCTGCTTGTGTTAAAGTGATTGACAAATACATACCAGATGTAGAATTTACACAGCCGTATTTTATATGGGTTTGTCATAAAATTGTTGTGCAGTTAGTCATGGGAAATAAAGATATTAAACCTAAACTTACATAGCAATTGGCAATAATGATATCTTACAATGTTGATGTAATTCACAATTAACATTTGGTGTAGTGAGACTGCAGGATCCTCAAAACTCTTTGTTTTCACTACAAGCTATTTATTAATTCTCTCTTAATCAAAAGATTGAAATTTGCCAATATCGGCAAACTGTTCTTTGTGAAAAATTGAGCAGTTTTTGTCTCATAGTAAAAACCAGTTTAACTTCAATGCTTGCGAAAGCTTATTTTTAATTGATTGCAGCATTCTAATCCTGACAAATATAGATGTGTTTTAATCAACGCGTTAATTAATCTTAAACAATAAAAATGTTGGTTGTAATTTTTCACGCCAAATACTTACTTCTTTTAAATGCTGGGATGATTCAACACCATTACAGCTTAAAGTAAATCTATCTTTGCTCAGGGACCAGCATTCAAATTGAAACATTGCATTAAGCAAATGCCTTCATCACAAAATGCAAGCCAGTATGTGAGGAAAGAAAACGAGTGAAAATGATTCCCTTCTCAATGATCTTTGAGAAAAAACATAGCAATGATTCCGTAACACAGCATGAAATTATGTCACTCACAAGTTCCCTTTGATTTGCTTTGTGTTTCAAGGAACATGGAGAATAAATACATACACAGGAGTCAAGAATATCACTGCATCGAAGGAGAACTGGAAGATTGCTCTATCGCCTCCACAACTTCTATCCTCACAACTTTCAGTGACCGAAGATGTATCCATTTTAAGATCCCATCCAGACGAAGAGTGACTTTTCTTTTATGTGTTAATGGCTTATAGGCATGGCTGGTAACAGCAAGCATTCTTTGCTCAACTCTAACCGACGATGAGAAAGTGGTGCAAATTACCTTGAACTGTTGCAGTCCATATGATGAATGACGCTATTGGTTAGTGAGTTCCAAAATTTTGGCCCAACAACAGCATTACGTTTCTGACGATATGTGATTTGGAAGGGAACTTGTAGGTATCAACGGTTCCATGGTTGAAATGTTGAAGATATTGAATTTCTAAGTGGTAAAGATTACACATTTTAGAGACATAGCGAAGAAGATTTGGTGAATTTCTGTAATGCTTTCTTTAGAATGGGCACACTGTGGTCACATTATGCCTATGAGACAATTTTAACATGGAGGAAGTTTGGAGATTCTCCTGAAATCATATCCTCGGCAACTGAAAGATACTGGAGTAGAATGTTTGTAGCCCAACCTACTGATCTGAAGCAACAGCAGTTTCTAGAATTAAGTTTTAATGATTTGAAAGTACCAACATAGATCAATAGAGCTCTGTAAACAGTTTCTGTGCTGTAAATTCTATGCAAGACAAAAAAGGCTGCACATTACTTCAGATGGCAGTTGATTTAAAACATATTCACTGCAAAACAAAAGAGTAGCAGGACAATTTTAAAGGAATTCACACAATCATTTTTCTCACATTGATCTTACAGATGGGAGACAGGTATTGTTGCTGGTCTACGTCTTCTCAAGGACAGGTAAGGTGCTGCAATACAAATTGGCCTTGCCAGCAATGCCTGCATCCCAGGAGTTCATTAGACAAATGACTGTATTATGTAGGAGCAGAATTAAGCTATTTAGCCCATCCAATCTGCTCCACCATTTAATCATGGCTGATACATTTCTTAAACCATTCTCCTGCTTTCTCCCTGTTGCTCTTGATCCCCCTATTAATCAAGAGCCTATCTCTCTGTGCCTTAAATACATTAAGTGTCTTGGCCTTCACAATCTTCTGCAGCAATGAGCTCCACAGAGTCACCATCTAAGATTTTGGAGTAGATTTGTAGCTCGGGTTGTGGGTGTTGAGGTTGGTTGGCTCGCCTAGCAGGTTTCTTGTTCCGCAGACGTTTCGTTACCATGCTGGGTAACATCATCAGTGCAGCCTCTGATGAAGCATTGGTGTGTTTTCCTGCTTGGTTTTTAAACTCTGGAGTCCATTGCCTCACTTCCGGTTTTCCTTCGTAGAGGAGTGTATATGGGGTCGAGTTCTATGTGTTTATTGATGGCTTTCTTCGTGGAGTACCAGGCTTCTAGGAATTCCTGTACCTGTCTCTGCTTAGCTTGTCCCAGGATTTTGGTATTGTCCCAGTCGAATTGGTGGTTCTCCTTATCCATGTGGATTGAGATGAGTGAGTATTGGTCATGTCTTTTTGTTGCCAGTTGATGTTTGTGTACCCTTGTTGTTAGTTTCCTTCCTGTTTGTCCGATGTAGTGTTTCTCACAGTCTCTATAGATGACATTGGTCCTGTCCATGGCGGGGAGTGGGTCTTTAGTTTGGGTGAGCAGTTGTCGTAGGGTTGATTTGGGCTTGTGTGCCACTCTGATGCCCAGCGGTCGTAGGAGTCTTGTGGTTAGTTCCGATGTGTTCCTGATGTAGGGTAGTGTGATGAGTATGTCGGGGCATGTAGTATCTTCCTGATGTTGTTCATGTAGGCATCTTCTGACCCAGTTTATTGGATATCTATTATTCCCAAAAACCTGGAAGAGGTATTCTTCTTCCTCTTGGCATAGTTCCGTGTTGCTGCAGTGTGTTGTTGCCCTTTTGAATAGTGTTCACACGCAGCTTCGTTTGTGTGTGCCGGGATGGTTACTGTTGATGTTCAGTACCTGGTCTGTGTGTGTGCCTTTTCTGTGTACTTTCATTTGCAGTTCCCCATTTGTCTTGCATTCTACCATGACGTCCAGGAATGAGAGCTGTTTGTTCTTCTCTTCCTCTCTGGTGAATTTTATTCTGATGAGGGTGTTGTTTGTAAGTTTGTGTGTCTCCTCTAGTTTGGTCGGTTTAATGATGACAAAGGTGTCGTCCATGTAGCGTATCCATAGTTTTGGTTGGATTAGCGGAAGGGCCGTCCTTTCTAGTCATTGCATCACTGCCTCTGCTATGAGTCCGGAGATAGGTGATCCCATGGGTGTCCCATTGATTTGTTCGTATGTTTGGGCGTTGAAAGTGAAGTGGGTGGTTGAGGCATAGGCCCAGTAGTTTGAGCATGTTGTCTGTGGAGATGGTTTCACTGGGGTCTTGTTCTTGTTCCAGTAGTGCTGTCATTGTTTCCCTTGTTAGTGGTATGTCTATTGATGTAAAAAGGGCAGTGACATCAAACGATATCATGGTCTCCTCGTCGTCTATCCTTATGTCTTTGATGGAGTTGAGGAATTTTTGGGCTGAGTGGATAGAGTGGGGTGACTTGTTGACTAGGTGCCTGAGTCTCCTTTGCAGTTCCTTGGCTAATCTATGTGATGGAGTGCCTGTCAGGGAGACTATGGGTCTAAGGGGTACTTCCGGCTTGTGCACTTTCGGGAGGCCGTAGAATCGGGGTGTGTTGGTTCCTTCGGGTTTCATTCTTAAGAAGCCTGCTTTGTTGATCTGTCCTGTCTGTTTAGGTCTTTTTAGTGTGTAAAGGATTTTGTTTCCTAGTTGCGGTGTTGGGTCAGTTTGTACTGGCCGGTATGCATTTTCGTTGGCGAGCAGTGCCTGTGCCTTGGAGATGTAATCCCTTTTATTCAGTATCACTGTCATGCACCCTTTATCTGCTGGTAGTATTGTGATGTTCTTGTCCTTCTTCAGTCCTTCCAGGGCCTGTCTTTCTAATGTGTTGAGGGTGTTGAGTTCGTTCCTTCTGGTTAGTGTCGGGATTACTGTCTGTCTTATCGTTTGTTGTGTCTCTTCGTTGATGTTGTTGGTCCTCAGTGTGGCTTCCAGTGTGGCTAGGAATTCCATTTTGTTGGCGTCCCTGCAGTTGTAGTTCAGTCCTCGGGTGAGAATGGCTTTTTCCGTGTCTGTCAGTTTCCCGTCACAGAGGTTTCTTATCCCTGTGTCTGTTCTGTTGTTGTCGTTTTTGTGGGTAAGTGCGGCTAGCTTGTCTTGAAGGGTCTATCTTTTCTTGGCTCTTGTGGTCTGTTAGTTGACGTTGATGGCTTGTTCCATGTCTGTTGTACAGTCTTCATTGGTAGCTTCCAGGAATAAAGTTTTTTGGCACATAATTTCTCCATTGTATCTGTGGAGCCGGTTGTGTGCATCGTTCATCATTCCCTTACCATCTTGCGGCCGTTTTGTTCTGCTGTTTTCCGGACTTCTGGGTTGTTGATGGGTGGTTTGTATCTCACACTGCATGGTAATACCTGGTTCCTGAGGCATCCATGTCGGAAGTAGAGTTGTTCATGGTTTGCGCCCTCTTGTTTGGTGTAGTTTTCCCATTTTCATGCCAATTTGAGCGTGTTACGCCCATAGGTCTCTATGGTTTTGGAGTAGATTTGTAGCTCGGGTTGTGGGTGTTGAGGCTGGTTGGCTCACCGAGCTGGTTTGTTGTTCCGCGGACATTTCATCACCCTGCTGGGTAACATCATCAGTGCAACCTCCGATGAAGCATCGGTATGTTTTCCTGCCTGGTTTTTAAACCCTGGAGGCGGTGAGCTGGATTGCCTCACTTCCGGTTTTTCTTCGTAGACACCTCCTCTAGCTGAAGAAATTCCTCCACATCTCGGTTCTAAAATGTCATCCATTCACTCTGAGGCTGTGCACCTGGGTCCTAATCTCTCCTAATAGTTGAAACACCTTCTCCATGTCAACTCTATCCAGGTCTCTCAGTATTCTGTAAGTAATGAAATCCCCCCTCATCCTTTTAAACTCCATCTACTACAGACCCAGCGTCCTCAACCACTCCATACATGACAAGCCCTTCAACCCTGGAATCATTCTTCTAAAATTCCTCTGGAGACCTCCAACTCCAGCACATCTTTCCTTAGATAAGTGACCCAAAACTGCTCACAATACTCCAAATGCAGTCTGACCAGGGCCTTATACAGCCTCAGAAGTACATCTCTGCTCTTGTTTTCTAGCCCTCTCATACACAAAATGAACTAGGTCCACACTGGTATACAGATAGAAATTGGAGAAGGTCATTTGCAAGCTTCAATTCCAATTAGATATGGATCGGGTTCCAGGGAATAGAAAAAATGTAATCGTTACACAACTGTACAAAACTGAGAGATAAACCCGGCACTTATGGGCCAGTCAATATAATGACAATGATGGCAAAAGTTTGACATATGTTTACCAAGGAGAATTAATTGGCTTTTCAAAACATATCAGTTAGTAAAGGAATGCTATGGTTTAGACAAAGCTTCCTGGGTTTTCATATGAATATCTGAATTAGGAACAGAAGGAGACAATTCAGCCCCTTTGAGCTAAATAGGACCATGTGATCTGATTGTGACCTCAACTGTTTCCGCCATTTGAGCAGGGTCTTTACATCTTCCTGAAATCTGCTATGCTCTTCATTGTTCACTATGTTTCTGATCCTTGTGTAATTTACAGGCTTTGAAATTATTTTCCTTGTGTCCAGTTCCAAGCCATTAACATATATCAAAAAAACACAGTGATCCCAAAAGTGATCCTTGGCAAACAGCCATCCAGTTAGTGAGCAAACACTTACTATTAATCTCTGCTTTCTGTTCCACAGCCTTTTATTTTGTAAAAATCGTGTAGTACCTGGCCCTTTAATCCCATAGGCTTCAGTTTTGTTTAGAAGTCAGTGATCACAGCTCCTTAAGTTTTAAGATAGCCATGAATAAGGATTATTCAGGACCTTGTGGCAAGGTACTAAACTGAGGGAGGGCAAATTGAGTCAGTATTAGGCAGAATTAGGGAGTGTTAATTGAGAGGAGCTGTTATCAGGTTTCGGCCACATTTGACATGTGGGATTTGTGTAAAGACCTGCTGATGAGAGTTCAGGACTGGCAAAGTCCAGTAAGGATGAAGGACAAACATGGCAATGTATGGGACCCTTGAATAATGACGGAGTTTGTGAATTTAGTCAAAAGGGAAAAAGAAGCATATGCAAGGTTTAGGAAGCTAAAATTGGACAGGACCCATGAGGAATATAAAGAAAGCAGGAAGAAACTCAGGCAGGGAATTAGGAGAGAAAGAAGGTGCCATGAAATGACCTTGGCAAGTAGGGTTAAAGAGAATCCCAAGGCATTCTTTACATACATTAAAAACAAGGCGATAACTGGGGAGAAGGTAGGAGCACTCAAGGAGGGAACTTGTGCTTGGAGGATGTGGGTGAGATCCTAAATAAATACTTTGCACCAGGAGAAGGATATGGAGGATCGTGAGAGTTGTGTGGAGCATGCTAATATGCTAGGGCATTTTGGGATCAAGAAAGAAGTGGTGTTGGGTCTCTTGAAGAGCACTAAGATGGATAAGTCTGCAGGGCCCGATGGCATCTAGCACAGGTTATGGAGAGAGGCAAGAGAGGAGATTGCTGGGGCCTTGACCAAGAACTTTGTATTCTCATTAGCCACAGGAGAGGTCCCAGAGGACTGGTGACCAGCTAATGTTGTTCCTTTATTCAAGAAGGGAAAAAGGTATAATCCAGGAAACTATAGACCAGTGAGTTTCACACCGGTGGTTGGGATCCTATTGGAGAGAATTCTTGAGGATAGTATGTATGCACATTTGGAAAAGCATGTCCTAATTAGGGACAGTTAGCATGGCTTTGTGGAGGGCAGGTCATGTCTTACTAATTTGATCATGTATTTTGAGGAAGTGATGAAGGTGATCAATAAGAGTAGAGCGGTGGATGTGTTTACATGGATTTTAGTAAGACTTTCAACAAGATCCCTCATGGTAGGCTCATCCAGAAATTAAGATTCATGGGATTTATGGTAACTTGGCCGTGGGGATTCAGAATTGGTTTGCCCATAGAAGGCAGAGTGGAGTGGTCAAAGGTTGTTTTTCAGGCTAGTGGTGTTCCACAGGGATACATACTGGAGCCTCTGCTGTTTGTGATATACATAAATGACTTGGATGAAAATGTAGATGGGTGGGCTAGTAAGTTTCCAGATGATACAAAGATCGGTGGAGCTGTGGATAGTGAGAAGGTTGTCAAAGGATAAAGCGGGATATAGATCAATTGCAGACACGGGTGCAGAAATGTCAGAGTTTAATCTGGGTAAGTGTGAGATGCTGCACTTTGGCAGATCAAATATTAAGGAAAAGTCTACAGTTAAAGGAACGATCCTGAACAGCATTGAGGTACAGAAAAATCTTGGGGTTCAAGTCCATAACTCCCTGAAAGTGACCACACAAGTAAATAGGGTCGTAAAGAAGCCATATGGCATGCTTGCTTTTATTGGTTGTGGAACTGAGTACAAGGGTCAGGATGTCATGTTGCAGCTTTATAAGACTTTGTTAGTAAGGGGAGTTGATGGCCTAGTGGTATTATCGCTGGACTGTTAATCCAGAGACCCAGATAATGTTCTGGGGACCTGGGTTTGAATCCCGCAATGGCAGATGGTGGAATTTGAATTCAATAAATATCTGGCATAAAGAGTCTAATAATGACCATGAATCCATTGTCAATTGTGAGGGAAAAACCCATCTGGTTCACTAATGTCCTTTAGGGAAGGAAACTACCATCCTTATCTGGTCTGGCCTACATGTGACTCCAGACCCACAGCAATGTTGACTCTTAATTGCCCTCTGGGCAAGTAGGGATGGGCAATAAATGCTGCCTGGTCAGTGATGCCATCATCCTGTGAATGAATAAAGGAAAACAAAAACATGGGTGTCATGGTATTGAAGAAACCTACAGGCATTTATTACAATAGGCAATTACATACAATTATCACATCCACAAGCACGTCAGTGTCTGTGTTAGCATTAAACTTGTAGATTACAACTGGGCAACTTGCTTTCTGTAGCATTCCATGCTTCAAATGTTTCAAGGCAAGATGGAATATAAGATTTCTATATCTCAGGTCAGATGCTATGATGCAATGATAATATCATGAACCTGTCTCTAAGATATACTAACATACATGACATAACAGTGCCTACCACCATGACCATTAAGTTCTGTCCATAAGGTACAAAAAGCAAGGAATTAAATTAAAACTTTTATAAAACAAAGCAGGGCTTCATCTGGAGTCTTGCACCCAATTCTGAACATCACTGTTAGAATGTTGAGATTTAGAAAGAGTGCAGAGGAGATTTAGTAGAATTCTGCACATTCAAAACTCACAGTTAGGTGGGAAGACATAAAAACTGGTATTATCTTCCTTAGAATTTGCTAGACATATTCAAAATGATGAAAGGTTTTGACTTAGCAAATAAAGAGAAAGTCTTTCTACTTGAGGATATGTCAGCAACTAAAAGACATTGTTTAAGGTATTTAGCAGAAGAACCAGAGGTGACATGAGGAATTTTTCTTTCACAGAGCAAGTTACTATCATCTGACTTCTCCTGTGTGAAATGGGCAGACATGAGTGGTAAAGTAACTCTTTAATGTGGATAAATACTTAAGTGGAAATGTTTGCAAGAATACAAGAAAGCCTTTAGCATCTCTACAATACCACTGAATGTAAATCAGGGCTAAGGACTTCTCTGTTAGAGGGTCCAAGGAAATATTACCTATGTATAATAACTGCTTTCAGTGAAATAATGCAGATTTGGAGATAATATGGAGTTTCCTTGCATTGTAAATTTGAAGCAGATTTGGTATAAATACTTAACTCTGGATGAATAAATGAATGGTGCATAATGGTTTGAAATGGCACTATCGTTTGATCTACCTCGATAGGTACAACACCTAGTTGACCTGTCTCATGCTTTCTGGCTACCTTAAGATTCAGCATTGTGGCTCAATCCTACATGAATAAAAATCTGTTCTCTTCAATTGGATTGTCCCTGCACTGAATCTACAGCATCTCATCTCTGTCTCTAATATAGTCTGACACTCTGAAGTTCCAATAAACATTTTTTTTACAGACATGCTGTTGTACATAGTGACTATTATATTACAGTCATTCTATCTTTTCTTTGCAGAGTCTTGCTAACACGTACTGCTGATAGCAGTGTCATATCCATCATTAACATATGCATTCTCATTATGCTGCAAATGTTATTAATGTCTGTGCTTAGACTGTACAGGAACAGGTTTGATAAACTTGTCAGCCGTGTACATTCTATCCTTTTCTTTATTGACTGTTCTCCTGAGCAGTCTTTGTACCTTTTCTGAAAAGGCCAAAACAAAAGTTATCATAACAAGTGGTATAGATGCTGAACGTTTCGCCCAGTACCTGAATGGTAAATGCTAATAATATGATCAGTGTGGACTCCACCAGAGCCCATTCAGGCATATTAAAACTTGCAGATTTGAGCATCAATAAGCTTCTGGTAATTTGTGCCCTTGTTGGTAGCAATCCTTTCAGTGTTCAGTCTTATGTAGACTGTAAGACTGGGCAAATATATTTCCTACATGTTATATGCTTGTCTCAATCTAAGTTTAAAAAAAAATTTGATATCTGCATATATTTAGTGACTGTTTTAAAAATGTATAATTAAACAGCTTAAAGCAAACTACTATAAT
>NC_063339.1:19804412-19821979 GCF_021869965.1 Rhincodon typus
TCTAGGCCCGAAACGTCAGCTTTCCTGCTCCTCTGATGCTGCTTGGCCTGCTGTGTTCATCCAGCTCTACACCTTGTTATCTCAGATTCTCCAGCATCTGCAGTTCCTACTATCTCTGAAACTACTATAATCATGTGATGGAACGAGGCAATAATCTTCCAGAAATTTCTCAGACATCAACCTCAGCCAGGAAATAACAATCTCCTCATCAGCCTGGAGGAATGAGTATTATGTTATAACCTGTTATAGGATGATTGTCTCCCAGGAAACCCCTTGCACATACAATTCCAAGTCACACCCATTTGACAGGAAGATATGTTAATGAATTTCCACTTAGCCTCTGGAAAAGACTATAGACAGTTGACTATCAACAGTAACTGCTTCTCACACCACAAGAGTCATGGTGCCATAGGACCCACAGTACTCAGTCCAAAAACCTGCTTTAACAACAAAATTTTGAAATAGCAGGCTATTAATGTATTGGCACTGTTCCATTTACCACCAAGTGACAATATCAACAGCTCCAAAAAAAAAGCCTCAGGAGTTTAAAGGCAGCCAACAATCTGTATTTGTTCCCTCTGAAAGTAAAACTTCCGTTTGTCACAACAGTGAAGCGCACAATTGCATTTCAGTGAAACTTCCTCAGAAGACTTTCAAAGAGAATTATCAAGAGAAAAGATTGCATACAACTCCTCTACAAAGAAATTCCGGCCTGCTATATCCAGTTTTTAACTTCTGGGCTCCAAAAGCAGGGAATGTAATTAAAATGGTATTCCTTGGTTGTTTATATTTTAGTTGAAACTAATCGAATAATCTCTTTATCCTTTCTGTTTTTCTCTCTGTGTCTAGTTGTAAGCATTCCTGTGTTGCAAAGTCTTTCCTTCCATCTCAGCTAAAATGGAGAAGTAAACCCATGTGCTGGTTTAACTACACCTACAACTGCAGTTCAACTACAGTCCTTACAAAGTCAGTGGTGGTGGTGGTTGTGGGGAGTGTGGGGGAGTGGAATATGCACCCACTACTTAAAGTAAAAGGAAGATTGAATCACAATCTGTGTAAGGCGAGGATGGAGAGAGAGAGATTTATTTTAAAATTTGCAATCAGTTTGTAACAACATAATTTATTGTAATAATATTCTTCAACATCCTTTTGTAATGCAGTTTGTAGAATGAAGATATTTAAATGCAATTTTTCAGTCATTGGAAGAAGTAAACTAAATATGTGAACATATTTTCATCCATTTTCTTCTCTCTTTATTTTGTGGCATTTTTATATTTTCTGCACACAATTATTACATTATCTCTCTACAGCCCTGTAAATCTATACTTTTTTATGCGTGTTGTTCTTTCTGTCTGAGATAAGCTGAATTGAAATTCCATATTTTCACCTGCATGGTGAAGTGATGACCTTTAATTAACAATAGCCTACAGCTAATATTAAAATAAAACACAAAAAGGTAAATTAACAGCAGTATTCGTGTCTCAGATGACATTAGACTCTGAAAAGGTCAAGGTAAATGGTGAGATTCAAAGAACAGCAGAACAGATTTCAGCAGTATACGTAGAAGAGGATTTGACCTTGCTTTCAAATGATCAATTTTAATAGTTCGCATTTTTCTCCAGAAAAAACAGGGAAAGATAGAGTAATCAGTTAATGTTCCTTTTAGGAAATTAATGCACAATATCACTACTATCGCTCGATCCAAAATATAATTCTGTCATGGAGCCTTAGAGATCTACAGCGCCGGAAATGATCCTTCAGCCCATCAAGTCTGCAACAGGCAAAAATAACCAACTAATGACTGTCATTTTGTTGACCAATGGGGTATCATTGTTTCATCATGAAAAGCATATTTTGAAATTTGGGTACAGTTTTAACCCGCTTTTAACCGTGATGATGGTGCTGGAATGTATTCACGCAATAAAACTACTGTAAATTAATGTTAAAATACATTAACACAACTCCTATTTAACATAGCTCCAGAACTTTTAAAATGCTATTTGAACTTTTAAACATAGCTATATAATAATGTAACAATCGAAAATGCTGGAGACACTCATCAGGCCTGGCAAAATCTGTGGAGAGAGAAATAGTGCTAATGTTGCGAGTCCAGTGCAACTCTTCTTCAGAAGTTATGATTTTCCTGCAGAACCGTTACGTTTGTTTCTGTGGCGCAGTGCATGTTTGACTTTAAATAAAAGCTTGATCATTCGAACCCAGCCTTAGTTGAATCAGTCATTAATAAACTAAAAGAACTGTGAATGCTGGAAATAAGAAACAAAACCAGAAATTCCTGGAAAAACCCAGCAGATTGGGAACAACTGTGGGGAGTGACCCTTCTTCAAAACAATAATCAAGGTATTACTAAGAATGGCTGCTCTTCCAAAGACGCAGCACCAATTTGATCTCTTTCTGTGTTTTAAGTTTCAATGGTTCAATGAACTGTGACATTAAATGTTTGAAGGGATTTAATTGACAGGGTTCTGGTGAAAGAACAAGAGAGTGATATTAATCAAATATCTCTCTGAAAGGGTTGACACTGGTACAATATAGAGAATGCCCCACATTCTGTGCATTTTTTTTTTCATTCATTAGATGTCGGCTTCACTGGCCAGGTCAACATTTATTGCCCATCCCTGACTGCCCTGGAGAAGGTGGTGGAAAACTGGCTTCTTGAACCGCTGCAGTCTCTGGGATGTAGACACACAATATTGTTGGAATCAAGTTCCTATTTTGTTTTTCTATGTGACTACATGAACAAAAGTCTAATAGCAAGTGTTGCTGATGCATTACTAGTGAAATAAGTGTCAGTTAGGCTCTAACAAGCCCTCTGTACAAAGGTTTACCAGAAAATTATTAGTGGACTGTTATATTAGTTGAAGGTATTGTAAAATCCAAGGTAGTATCTGGGGTCAAGTTTAAAGCTAAGCAAAAGCATGATAGAATTGGTTTCACTTTGAGATAAAAGGCTTGATTTAAAGTGTGGGAGAATAATTGTTCTCTAGATGCATTTTCATAATTCTTTTGTTAAAAGGATTTACTAAATATATCAGCCAAGATAGCAAAGGCTGTATTAACTGCCGTAACAACAAAACCTAGTGCTTTATTGAACATTAATATGCACTATGCCTACATATTGAAATTTAAAATTCTTCAGTGCAGTTTATAATTATAATAGTGCTGATTTTTGAAATAATTAACAAGCAGATTTGGTAGGGTCATATGCCCAAGTCCCCTGTTGCCTGTGAAATAAAGTGGGTGTATAATGGGCCTAATAATGGCCTAATTTACTCTTATTGGCATCGGTAAAGGCAATGACATTTGTTTTTTAACTTCTGGGTAAAAAAAAATTCCAGTATTATGCTCAAAGTAAGAAATTACTGCTCAGAAATATTCACTACACAGTCAAGGTGATGTCCATTTTTTTTCCTAATTAATTTCCTTGCTCCCAATTAAATTTAACTTGCATCACCTGATGTTAACAGCGTGGTAATGACCTCAAAATGAGTTTGACACTCTTACTGACATATTACTATTAGATGGAATGGCCAATTTGAAAGGACCTTGCTGGTGGGTGCTCAATGTTCTTGTTGTTTTTGAATGGTGAGAACTTTCTGATATGCAGGTTGAGGGTACAGGATGGAATTTGTCATTTTTGGGCTGAAAATGGTCCTATTGTGAGATGTACATATCCTAAACATTTTGTAGGCTATAGAAAGGAGACCCTGGTTTAATATGTTTGATATTGGGGGGCCATAAAGAACACAAAGCTTTATCTGTACCCCACAACAATAGCTTCAGCTGGTATCTGTTGTATAAGGGCTTCAGACTTTGGAGCAACTTTGCAATAATTTCACAGTGCTGTGCATTACTGGGCATAAATAGCAAAGCATGAGCAGTGACAGAATACTCTAGAATGAGAGAAAGTCTTGATAGTACAAGGATATGAACAGACAAAGAGGATATTTAGTCCTTACCTAATATAACCACAAGTCAGAAATTTATGTATCATAGGTTTACCATGAATTGTGGTATTTGGTAGTAACGTATAATAAATAATGCTACTTTAAAGATTAAGTCCAAATCCAGTACTTGGCTTTTCCTTTGCCTTAACAGGTCTGTCTTGAACCCAAACTCATACTAAACGATAAATTCATATCCACTTTTTTCGCCCACTTGTGATGGTCACTCCCTTCCTCTCTGATATATGATTTGGTTTAATTTCTTGTCACATGAACTGAGATACAGTGAGAAGTGTTGTTTTGCATGCTATACAGGTAGAACATAACATACAGAGTGCATCAGGTAGCAGAACAGAGTGCAGAATCCAAAGTTAAAGCAGCAGGGAAGGTGCAGAGAGAGAGAGATCAACATTAACATTTGAGAAGTCTGGTCAAAAGTCTGATAACTGTGGGGAAGAAGCTGTTTGTACTGTGTATTCAAACTTCTATATCTTCTGCCTGACAGAGGGTGGAGAGAGTTTAACCAGGATGGGAGGGATCTTTGATTATGCTGCTTGTTTTCCCGAGGTAGCAGGAAGTATAAGTGGAGTCAATGGACAGAAGGCTGGGTTATGTGATGGACTGGACTGTGTTCATGACTTAACTGTTGGCTACAATGACCCAGATTTGGTAGGCCTCAATCTAGTGAGATGCATTGGGCAGGATGTTGATGGTCACAATTTGACGCTAATGAGGGCATAGTTCAATATCATACCGAACACATTGCCAGCAATGTGCTAATATTGTCTACCAATTGGTCCAAAGTTGAAAATGGAACCTTCCAACATTACTGTTTGTATTGTACAAAGTTTAAATAGTTTGAACATCTTACAGGATTTTGAATAATTACTCCAGGGGTAAAGCACAAAATTTGAAACCAGACATTTGCATACAATGTTCATTTCTCTTAAACAAATTCACGAGTGCTGTATAACAAGGTAATCTTTCAGATTTATATACAAATATACAGTGGTAGAGATTGTCTTAAATATTATCAATATCTTGAACTTTTAAATATTTCTAGACTGTCTTAAAGATTTATTGCCAGTTGTAAATTTGCCAGTTTTAGAGGGAAATAGGGAAGAGCAGCAGATCATCTTACTCAGGCCTTGATAGGAAGGGGAATACCACCTTTAAGGGGCCAATAGCAACTCCAACAACTGTCCTCACTTTGGCATCCTCCTCCATCTCTATTTCCCTGGCCCTGGAACTTGGAACAGAACTACTGATCGATCAGAATGATTATCAGTTCTGAGTTGAGACCTTTGCCCAAGTAAAAGTTGAATGGCTGTGGGGCCTCCTACAATCACAGGGAGGTATTCTGATTTTTTTTTTTTGAGTGGCATGGTGGAAAAACCTGCCATCAGGAAAACTCCTGCCCATTGCAGTTATAGTTGTAGAACCGCTCATCCTTTGGTACGACCAAATCAACAGGAAATTCATTGACTGGAACCAACATATTTTGTGCCAACCTCAAAATGTTAGTGCAGCCCATTTGACCTCGTGAGAATTATTCATCATTAGACAGGCAAATAACTGTACTTTCTCAAAAATCTGGAGTTGATTTCAAAGTACTTTACAAAACCAAAGCAGCGTCTACACCATTGGACTGTAATTAAGACATAATGGCCACTGACCTTTCAAATTCTGCTGTGTTGTCAATTATGTTCCCTTTGCCTATTGCAGATGGAATTGGTTTTACACTTAGAATAATTGCATAGCTCTAACCTTTCTTCAAGAGTAGCTACAACTTGAATATTTCAAAGTTTTTATCCTGTGTCAACATCAGTCAAAAAAAAATGAATTGAATGTCAGCTCATGTCATTAATATTTAGCAAGTTGGTCTACTGTAGCCAAGTTTGAAAATGATTTTTTGGAGTAAAATGGCTATATGTGAAACAATTCTGGGGAGCTCAACAATGGGCACACTTCAGGCCAAGGGATTGAGAAATTGAATCTGTCAGGGAATATTGCAGCAGGAAAACTGGGGCAGCACGGTGGCTCAGTGGTTAGCACTGCTGCCTCACAGCGCCAGCAACCTGGGTTTGATTCCACCCTTGTGTGACTGTCTGTGTGGAGTTTGCACATTCTCCCTGTGTCTGCATGGGTTTCCTCCAGGTGCTCCAGTTTCCTCTCTCAGTCCAAAGATGTGCAGGCTAGGTGGATTGGCCATGATAAATTGCCCATAGTGTTCAGGGATGTGTAGATTAGGTGGGTTACAGGGGAATGGGTCTGGGTGGGATCCTCTGAGGTTCAGTATGGACTTGTTGGGCTAAAGGGCCTGTTTCCACACTGTAGGGATTCTATGATCTATGAAAACAGAAGAAGAGAGAATAGTCATATATTTATTATCAAGTATAAATGTAAAATTGCCATTTTCCTATTCTCCAGTTGGAGATAGGTGATTAGTGGGAGGGAGCAAGGGGGCGAGGGGAAAGGTAAAACTGGCTTTCTTCTGTTCTTCTGAAATTTCTTCTGTTACTTTACTCCCCCATCACCATGCCACTTCTTTGTGCTAATGCATGCAGGTGTAATGGGTGAGGCCATACAGAGTCAACCAGCTCATGTGGAGTCTAGTCTTGCTTGTAGGCCATAAAAACGTAGAACTCAATTTTCTGATGGCCGGACAGTTGGTGTTCCATTGTAGATGGGATTTGAGTGTGGGGATTCTGCGCAATCCCATTGCAGTAGATTCTAAAACAATTGCCCAGCAGTTTGAATATTCTGCTGGGTCATTCCTGCATGCCTTGAACTGTCTAAAAGTCTCCACTTAAATCAGAGAATGATGAAATTAAGTAAAGTCAATCCAGAAAAGTTAGACGATTAAATACATCAGGCTGGCTCCTGACTAATGATCCTCCTGGTCCTATTCTTAGCTGAACACCACAACTCACCTCCCCTAGACACTTTACAACCCCTACACCACCAGGTCCAGACTGACATTCACACCCGGCTCCAGACCCGACACTCCACTTCACCTGCTCTGGACACTCCCGCTCACATCTTCATTAACATTGGACCCAATCTGCCTCAGTCTCTTCAACCCCACCTCAGGACCCCCATTCCACCCCCTGCTTCATATCCAATCTGCCACTGACCACACCAGCCCAACCTCAAACCATATGCCCCCCCAACTTCAACCAGACCCAATTTCTCAAAGCTGCTGCCATGACCTACCTCAAACACTGTACCATTTACCTGCTCTCCTTGCCACTTTGCACCCTGTTATCTAACCACCTGGTATTCTACCCTCGAGCACCTTATCCCTTGGCATTCTACCCTGACCTGGCACCTTAAGTCCTGACTAACTACTCTATACCCATTTGTTATCTACCTATCTGGTACCCTGTCTATGCACCTTGCACTTGACTCAGCTGATACCCAACATACGTGCCATCCTACTCACTGGGTACCTTAACCTCCTGTCAACCTAACCTCACTTATGCATGTACTATTTGATGGCAACTGTCTAAGTGTCTGTCTGGTCCTGTGCCTTTCAGTTTCAGAAAACGGCAGCTGTCTGCTGTCAAGAGAGGCAATAGTTTGCCTGTAATGACAGTTAAGCACAACCAGAGAGCTCTCACCTGTTAATGCTGCAAATGACACCTTCCTCAGTCCTTGAGGGGGTGGAGCAGACAGTGGGAGGCCAAGGTCCTCCTGTCCTGTCTCGCTTAGCTGGTGAATTCATGGCTTGAGTAATGGAGTAAAGATCTCCAAGCATATCTGGCAGATACTGATTGTTCTGCTTTACCATGGCAAAAAATACCCATCCCATGAAGACAACCATGGTCTTGCATGCAGGAGTCACATCAAAAAGGATGTGGGCAGACTCCCCTGCTCTTTGCTCCAGTCTGTTGATGTTCTCTGGCATTTCTGCTAGACATTCGCCTGCTTGTTGATGTAATTCCATCTATTCATTGATGGCTGAATCCAGAGGTTCATCATCTGTATCAAACTCAGCAGGGATTTATTCTCCTACAGTCTCCGAGTGTTCAAAGTCTTGGCCACTTCCTCTTCCTGTAGCTATGGTTCTTGTTGATGCTGTGGTCACCAGAGTGTGACTCCAAGCTTATTCAAGAAAAATTACACATAAGATGCTGGTAGTAGGTATGGAGGAGAGCATTGAAGGTGCATCCTCTGAAGTTCACGAATTTACCCGTCAGAGGTGCACTGTGAGAGGCTGATAGAGATGGGTTGGCCTTGTCTCTGTTTGGTTCTGGGGTAGGGACAGGAAGCTAGAGGCTGAATAGAAAATCATAAAGATGTGCTGGTGCTGCAGTCTGTCACCATAACACAGGGCCTTATGAAGATATTTGTATTTGATGCGTAGGTGTGAGTACTTGCTTGGAGGCTTTCAAATGAGTGTGAATATGCTATCACCCCTTCAGGACAGGCACATTCCCCATGCTCTCCTATCACTTGGGCAAGCTGCTCCTGAGAGTGAGTAAGTAGTCCTATATCAGACTACCGTCGCACCCAGCCCCCCACACCGCCACCGCCCCCCCCCCCCTCCACTCCACTGCCTCTGCACGCTCTCTCTTGCAGAGGGAGAAAAGTATTCAAAGATGTTTGCATGGGTACTTGTGCGCTCTGTTTACCTTGACACCCGGTCTACCTTGAGATATCAGTCTGTGACTGTCTGCATGCAATACTAGTGAGAAGAATGTGACATGGAGCAATTTAGAATATGATATGGGCAAATAGCTGGAGTTCATGCAAATTGATAAATTATTGACTGCTGTGTATGCCTGAGATATCTGCAAGGTGTTCATCCTGAAAGCATATTTTGTGGCAGAACCCCAATGCCATGCAAGACTTTGTGAAAAGCTATTTTTTTTAAATTATATTTTATTTTTATGGACATTACTTGTTGATGATCCAAAGGGAAGTTGAGAATCAACCATATTGCTGTGGGTCTGGAGTCACATGTAGGCCAGGCTGGGTCAGGATGGTAGATTCCCTTCTCTAAATGTCGTTCGTGAATCAGGTTGGTTTTTCCAACAATTGGCAACAGGTTCATGGTTGTCTTCAGACTCTTAATCCCAACTTGTTTTTTTTTAAATTGAATTCAAATTTCACCATCCATCTTGTCAGGATTTGAACTTGAGATAACAAGGTGTAGACCTTTACTGGCTCCAACCCCGCCTCCTTAATCTGTCTGTCTCCTCTTCACCTACCTTATCCTTTATCCATCTTCTATCCGCCTCCCCCTCTCTCCCTATTTATTTCAGAATCCCTTCCCCTCCCCCATTTCTGAAGAAGGGTCTAGGCCCGAAACGTCAGCCTTCCTGCTCCTCTGATGCTGCTTGGCCTGCTGTGTTCATCCAGCTCTACACCTTGTCATCTCAGATTCTCCAGCATCGGCAGTTCCTACTATCTCTGTAAGGATTTGAACTTGGGTCCCCAGGACGTTACCTAGGTTTCTGGAGTAAAGTGCCAAATGGGTGAATTATTGTGGTGGGACGTGGATAGGGTACCATGTCGGAGAGGAATAGATTGCCAAATGGGTAAGTGGATAGGGTGCCAGGGAGGTGAAGGGTTAGGGGTTCCACGGTTAGTGGCAGGAATTCAGCTGTAAAATCTCAGTGGGTCTGGCAGCATCCAAAGAGGGAAAGCAGAATTGATGTTTTGGGTCCAGTGACCTTACTTCAGCTTTCTAATATCTGCAGTTCTTTGTTTTTTTTTTGATTTTTGGTTTGGGAATTCAGTTATCTTTGGTGGATCGAAGGGTTTGGAGGTGGGGGTGGACCAGTTTAACAGTCAGATAGAAATCCGAGCAGCTTTTATTTCCCCAACCATTTTCTGGATAACTATTCATTATTATCAGTCAGAACCCTTCAAAGAGGTTTTTCGGAGGGTTCCAGCCACTGGGACGTTGCCCGTTGGAAATTTCTCAGAGGCTCAGATGCATTGGAACTTCCTCATGGTTTTGGTCGCAACATTGATTCTCACTGCTGTCATATATGTATCATCCCATTGGAAGAACCAAGCCAGTATTATTTTGGAATAACACCTAACTCATCTCTCCATTGAGTTGTAAATCAGTCAGAGATAGCAAGAACTGCAGATGCTGGAGTCAGAGACAACACAGTGTGGAACTGGAGGAACACAGCAGGCCAGGCAGCATGAGAGGAGCAGGAAAGTTGACATTTCGGGTCGGGGCCTTCTTCTTAAGTTCCATGTTGTGTTGTCTCTATTGGGTTGACCTGGCAGGAAAGCCACAACCACTACTTAATTTAGGACCCACAGTTAATGTTTCTTTTCAATCGTTCACAGGATGTGGCTGTTGCTTTCGCAGCCTCCATTTATTGGGCATCCCTTATTGCCCAGAAGTAATTAAGAGTCAATCACATGAAGGCCAGAATAGAAGATCTACAGTGCATTCACGAACACGATGCTCTCCCACCCCACCCTCAAAACAATTGGTAATGGTTTCATGATTGCCATTAGAGTCTTAATTCCAGATTTTTATTGAGCTTAAATTCCACTATTTGCCACGGTAGGATTGGAACCCAGGCCCCTCAAACATGACTTGTGTCTCTGGATTAAGAGCCTTGTGAAAATACCACTGGATCATTGCTTCCTTCTTAAATGGCTGTCAGTTATTTGTCCACCTGTCAGACAGAAACATCATCTGAGCCCAATCAGTACATTTTAAGAATGATCTTGCTGGTTTCTGGTGAGCTATCCTTCTCAGCTACTCATGAAAACAAATTGAAATCTGAGTGTGCAAATCCTACCAGTCCACCCATTTTCTGCCAGGTGAGCATTTAAAATCCCTCTATAATCCATGCAATAGTCATAATTGTCAATAAAAATATGTCTCCAAAATGGAGATGCTGTCATTTAAAGTGCGTTTGAAACCTTCATGTATGTTAAATGACCAAACTTAAGATTTTCATCCATCATCTTGTTGCACCATTTCAGAATGTCAGTCTGACTAGTTCCTCATGATTAATGCCATCCAAATTCTGTAACAGCCTTGGTTCAATACTGAACAAAATAAAAACCAGACATTGATGCAAAGGTTGGCCGCTTCATTCTTCAACTGAGCACAGCATTAGTTGGAGGCAGTTGTTTACGATTGAGAAATATCACTGGTACTGTTGACTCTTGTGCAGACAGAAAGACAAGAATTAAGTCTGAAATTTTCAGAAGTGCCACGCCATGGCAAAAGTCTGGAATATCAGATGAAATTACCTTTTAAGTGGCTTCTGCCAATAATCATATAGATTTGTCATCAGTCTACTGATGTTGCATATTTGAAATTGCTGGACAGCGAATTACTATTGTGGCCATTTCTGATTAGAGATAAATGAATAAACTGACAGGACCACCCCATTAAGAAATAATGTGCCCTAAAGTGAGTGCATTTTAAAAACATTTATTTGTCCTGAGTAACCTAAGAAATACTGTAGAAATCACTTCACCTTAGAAATTAAGTTTTTATGTTATCAAGCTCGATCAGACTAAATGCTGAAGAAACATTAGGGACTTTTAAGTGACTCTTGGATAGGCACATGGAGGATAGTAAAATGTAGGGTATGCGGGGTAGTTTGATCTTAGAGTAGGATAATAAGTCGGCATAACATCATGGGCCAAAGGGCCTGTACTGTGCTGCATTGTTCTAGTTCTATGATAGACAGAACTAATCACATCATTCTCCTTTTAAACAGATCTTAAATCTCCTAATGTTTCCCATTGATTTTAATGGATCAGAAAGCTTTTTCATTTGACTTGTCGGTTAGTTTCAAGTGATCTCTTCGTTGTTTGCTTTGTAATTTTTGCCATTAAACATTGTCTTGCAGCTCTAAGGACAGCATTCAAGTTATGTTTGCTTATATTGAAAATGTGGTTTTAATGTCAGAAAGCTTCTCACGGGAACATAGAAAGCAAACCTGATGAGAGCTGTTGAAGGAAATGTTAGGACACAACCTCAAGAGCTTGGTGGAAAAGGTTGATGTTAAGGCGGGTCTGAAAGGAGGAAAGAGAGTTGGAGAGTGTGAAGAGAGAGTGCCTTCATCTGTCAACATTTGAAGCTTTGGAACAGTCAATTGGATCAATTAAAATCAGGAATGGACAAGAGGCCAGAATTACAAGAATGCAGTTACCTGATGGTGGTGTGAAGCTGCAAGCCACGACTTGCTCCGGACTAAGTACCAAAGTCCTCTTCAAATGGTTGATTTCAAAACAAGGAGGAGAATGTTAAAATTGAAGAGTTCCTCAACCAGGAGCCTGTATAGGTCAATGCATGACAAGAGATGTGGATGAAAGAACTTGTGCACACTAGGAAATGGGAAACAGTTTTGGATGAATGCATTACAAAGGGCAAATATGGAAAACCAGTGAGGAGTGCATGGGAATGGTCAAGCCTAGAGATAATAAAGGCATGGGTGAAAGTGGGGAAATGAGAGATCAGAAATAAACAGATGTAGGAGCAAAATTGACCAATACTATGGAGGAGGAAATAGGCAGTCTATGTGATGGCACTGTTATATGATTAGAAGGTCACCTCAGGACTTAATATGGCACCAAGCTTGTGTACCAGCTAGTTGAACCTCACACACTTGTCAGGAGGAGAGTGGCTAGAGAGCAAGTTTGTCATTGAGACTGAAAGCAATTATTTTAGCCTCCTCAATATTTAAATGGGATACATTTCTTCTGCTCCAATGCTGAATGTGGACAAGTCGTCTGATGACTTGAAGACAGTGATGATAGCGAAGCAGATGGTGGTGAGGCAGAGTCAATGGTTTCTGCAAACATGTGGAAGTTGACATTTCTTGATGATGTCACAGGTAAATAAGAAATAGGAGGTAGCCAAGGATTGATCTTTGAGGGACATAAGAGGATCAGAGTGCAGGAGAGAGAGAACAGGCCACTTTAACAGGCTATAATTAGATAGGCAAGAATGGAACAAGATGAGTGCAGTCCCACCAAACTGTAGGACACTTGAGAGGTGATGGAAGAGGATGGTCAATTGTCAAAAGGCTACAGACAGGTTGAGAATATTAGGTGGGATACAGTCACAAAGGATGTAATTTATGACTTTGAAAAGAGCAGGGACAGAAATCATATGGAGCTCCAGGAAAGGAACAAAGAAGACACAATGAAGGATTATACGCGAAACATTGACTGCTCCTTTCCTCCAGATGCTGCCTGGATTGCTGTGTTCTTCCAGCGTCCTGTTTGTCTACAATCACACTGCAGATTGCTTGCCTGGATCAGACTGAATCACCTCACAGTATGATCTAATTTCAGTTCTGAGGAAGGATCACCAGACCCGAAACTTAACTCTGATTTTTTTCTTCACAGATGCTGCCAGACCTGCTGAGCTTTTCCAGCAACTTCTGTTTTTGTTCCTGATTTACAGCATCTGCAGTTCTTTTGGGTTTTTTAAAAATCTAATTTCATGATGTATTGCTGGAAGAAACAGCATTGGTCCAGTAAAAATATATTTAATTAAGGATGAAGAACAAAAGCTTGCCTTTCCAGTGATGCCTCTATCATAAAGAAAATACAAATAAAGCCTTTATTTTTCTGGATACTGCTGCTTTTATTAATATGGAATTATTGAGTTATGAAGTGCAATGGAATCATAATAAATAGAATACGATATCTGGAAAACATCAGTAAAATGATAAATGAATACATAGGTACAATCTAGTAGTCAGTGTTTGAGAAGAGTATTTATACCATTGAGCTGTGAGTTTGAATCCAGCCAAGAATGAAAATCAAAAGTTTCTTTACTAAATGAATTTTAGTTTCTGTCTCAATGAAGCTACAATGAATCAGGTCAGAATCACAATGTTTCTATCAGGTCAGTTCATTTACAAAACTATGTAACTGAACAATGGTAAAATTCACACTTATTCAGCATAGAATTAAGGAAAGGTCACAGCACACAAGGCCATTCATCTGTCATGTCAGAGTGGCTCTCTGCGTGAACAGCTCAGCTAGCCCCACTCCCCACCTTCAGCACAAAATCTGAATGATCAGGATATCGAGTTTGCGTCGGATCGACTGAGATACAGAGAAAAGTGTTATGTGCTATATGGACAGATCATACCATACAAAGGGATTCAGGGTAGCAGAACAGAGTGCGTAACATAGTGTTACAGCCACAGAGAAGGTGTAGAGAGAGATCAGAATTAACATTTGAGAAGTCCATTCAAAAGGCTGTTAAGAGCTGGGAATAGTATTGAATATATTTTCAGCCATACTTGCCATCAATGAAAAATAGATTTTCAGAGACCTGAACAGTAATCATATTCTTTGTAAGCACCACAGGTTGAGGTAGGGAACATATAAAACCTGACCTGGAAACATCTTAATTAGAATCTTTCTCATTATCAATCACAATATATTTCTAATAGTCACTTATTACTGTTGGACTGTTCAAAACAAGGCTTGCACATCATTAAGGCCAAGGCAAGGGCTTTCAGCTATTCATTATTAGCATAAGAATAATAAAGCCATTTAGAACCTGACTCATTCATTCCAACTGATTCAAAGACAATGTTTTCAGGAACACTTTGTTTTTACAGGCACTACATATTTGATTTTCAGCGTCTTTTGTTCCTGCGGACAAATTATGATGACATATTCTGATGTTATAATTTATATATTGTTGCAATAAATCTCACAGAATACACATTGAACATGGGAACAGGAACAGGCCATTCAACTCTTGAGCCTATTCTACCAAGTAAGCGTAAATAATCTCACTCAAAAAAATCAAAGGCTTAGAATTACAAGAAGGTAATCTCTGAGGTAATTAAAATAGTGAAATAAATGCATCAACAATTAATTTACTTTGAATATAAGCTAATGTAGTCCTGGGGACACGTTCAGTGAATGTGTTGCTGTATAAAAATGTGCTTATTTTAAGATTTTCATTAATGTAGGTTTAATGCAAGGCTTCTTCATAATTTCCTTCCAGATCTAAGTTACATCTAAATGGGAGGAACAAGTATATTGAGCCAATTCCCTGGTTCAAAATAAGGAACCTGTGATGGATTTAGAGTGCAGGTCCTGCTTCTGCCAGCACTATTGGCAGCACCTTCGCATCTGCGGTAGCTGTTCACCTTTGTGTTGCTTCATGTATCTTCTCAGGGCACCAACGTTACAACGGTGACTTTGAAGAGTTTCTCCACATTAGCCCTAGTGGGATTCCTCACTTTATTCTCCAAAATGTACCTCATTAGCTATGCAATACATTTCTATGGTACCCTGCTCATCATATTCTTACTTCTGCTACAGGCAGATGTACACCCCCACTGCCAGGAACTCATGAGACACTGTAAATGCAGTTGTGCCTCAGGTCATTCTAGAGTTGTCCTGTGTGAGCCACAGTGAGTCTTGCAAGCCCAGTACAACCAGTCTGGAGAGCAGATGGGGAGTTGTATGCGCATTAAAAAGAAGTTCACCTCTGGAATTGCCTCAGATGTGTTAGGCAGAAGAAAATTGACAGCTGATTATTTCTCCATGAAGTAGGACAAAGCGTAAGGTTCATATACGCCATTCTGTGATCACAGGTGTCTTTCAGCTGTACTGTCCAGGTGTCTGGCTAGTGTTATTTCCCTTTCAATGGTCTCACTATTAAATGCAAGTACAGTCCTCTCACCACCCCAGTCTAAATGTGGTGGCAGGCATTTTCACACCCACTGCACATTTATAATTTGGATGAGAATGGAAGGAAACAGTGGCCATGCTGGAGTGAATCACAGACTCAGCTGCTGGTGAATCCCAAAATCTTCATATTCCATTGTTGGTCGCCCTCACCTCAGGTTTGATCTTCCCTAGGTCCCACTTAGTTAACTGTTCATCTCACTTTACCCACTGAGTCCCAGGTAGACCACATCATTGTTACAGACAAGTGGTACACTGCTAACCCCTCATCGAAGCCAAGGAGTTACTGACTGTAAACGATATCCCACTCCTGCATTACGCCTTTCCCTCATATACTTCATCGTCTCTCTCACTTACATGTTGTGTTTCTCCCACCCCACCCCATTAACAATTGTTTTCCCCTCAGCATCCCAGCATGCTGCCTCCAATCCCCATAGTTGAGTTGCCAGCTTCCTGACAGAAGAGATAGTAGGAACTGCAGATGCTGGAGAATATGAGATACCAAGGTGTAGAGCTGGATGAACACAGCCGGCCCTTTCTGAAGAAGGGTCTAGGCCCGAAACATCAGCCTTCCTGATCCTCTGATGCTGCTTGGCCTGCTGTGTTCATCCAGCTCTACACCTTGGTATCTTCCTGACAGAAGAAATGGTATTTGATTATGCCTCCTTGACTTTTAGTGGATGGGCTCCCAGGCCTTGCTGTGACCTGCTGCCTTGACTGAATTGGACAGTCAGCCATAGACAATGACTGACCAGATCCCTTATCGATGCATATACAACTCCCCATCTGAATTACAGTAATTCTCCAGACTGGATGTACTGGTCTTGCAGGATTCATTGTGGCTCACACCCTAGACTGTAAATGAATGGACCCCTGAGCGCCTCAAGTATCCAAATAACCACACCCAAACTCCGAAACTATGTTAGAGACCATCCTTGACTAATTTGTGCTGGGACTCCCCGACTGAAAGCAGTTTCCCTTGACTTGACTGAAGACATAGAGACATGGCTATTTTCTTGATACATGTGCAGTATGTGTGCAGTAGGCACATGGTGCAGGTATATGCATGGTGAGATATTGCAACATGTCCATCCCCTTGACTGATCATTTTTGACAACTAGGACAAGCTGTCTGGCTTTGTGTCTATGCTAAAAGGCAGGGCAAGACATTGTTGCTGTGAATATCCAAGTAGGCATAAAGTGATGAACATGAAGAAAGCAGGCAATGAATCCAGAGATGCAGCTCAGTCCAATCCATGACCCTGTCCCTGCATGCAAATTTTCCTGGCAGCAGCTGGAGCTGGATGAACTTCGGATCATTCGGGAAGCTGAGGGGGTAATTGAGGTGAGTTACAAGGAGGTAGTCACACCTCAGGTACAGGAAAAAGGTAGATGGGTTACAGTCAGGTGATGGGAAGGGAACAGGCAGACAGTGCAGGGATCCCTTGTAGCCGTTCCCCTCAATAACAAGTATACCGTTTTGGATACTGTTGCGGGGGGACGACTTACCAGGGGTAAGCCATGGGGTACAGGTCTCTGGCACAGAGTCAGTCCCTGTTGCTCAGAAGGGAAGGGGGGAGAGGAGGAGAGCATTAGTCATTGGGGACTCCATAGTTAGGGGGACAGATAGGAGATTCTGTGGGAACGAGAGAGACTTGCGGTTGGTGTGTTGCCTCCCAGGTGCCAGGGTCCGTGATGTCTCGGATCGTGTTTTCGGGATCCTTAAGGGGGAGGGGGAGCAGCCCCAAGTCGTGGTCCACATAGGCACCAATGACATAGGTAGGAAAAGGATGGGGATGTAAGGCAAAAATTCAAGGAGCTAGGATGGAAGCTTAGAGCTAGAACAAACAGAGTTGTTATCTCTGGTTTGTTACCCGTGCCGCGTGCAAGCAAGTCGAGGAATAGGGAGAGAGAGCAGTTGAACACGTGGCTACAGGGA
>NC_063339.1:19822079-19823466 GCF_021869965.1 Rhincodon typus
GAGGTTGAGAGTAGTGAGGTCATGAATAAGGTTTCAAGGTCGCAGGAGTGTACCGGCAGGCAGGAAGGTGGTTTGAAGTGTGTCTACTTCAACGCCAGGAGCATCCGGAATAAGGTGGGTGAACTTGCAGCATGAGTTGGTACCTGGGACTGCGATGTTGTGGCCATTTCAGAGACATGAATAGAGCAGGGACAGGAATGGTTGTTGCACGTTCCGGGGTTTAGATGTTTCAGTAAGATCAGGGAAGGTGGTAAAAGAGGGGGAGGTGTGGCATTGTTAGACAAGGACAGTATTACGGTGGCAGAAAGGATGTTTGATGAGGACTCGTTTATGAGGTAGTATGGGCTGAGGTTAGAAACAGGAAAGGAGAGGTCACCCTGTTGGGAGTTTTCTATAGGCCTCCGAAAAGTTCCAGAGATGTAGAGGAAAGGATTGCAAAGACGATTCTGGATAGGAGCGAAATTAACAGGGTAGTTGTTATGGGGGCCTTTAACTTTCCAAATATTGACTGGAAACGCTATAGTTCGAGTACTTTAGATGGGTCAGTTTTTGTCCAATGTGTGCAGGAGGGTTTCCTGACACAGTATGTAGATAGGCCAACAAGAGGCGAGGCCACATTGGATTTGGTACTGGGTAATGAACCAGGCCAAGTGTTAGATTTGGAGGTAGCTGAGCACTTTGGTGATAGTGACCACAATTTGGTTACGATGGAAAGGGATAGGTATATACTGCAGGGCAAGAGTAATAGCTGGGGGAAAGGCAATTATGAGGCAAGATTTAGGATGCATAGGATGGAGAAGGAAACTGCTCTGAACAGTAGCTTGTTCAAGGAACAGCTACTGCGTGTCCTTGATAAGTATGTACCTGTCAGGCAGGGAGGAAGTGTCGAGCGAGGGAACCATGGTTTACGAAAGAAGTTGAATCTCTTGTCAAGAGGAAAAAGGAGGCTTATGTAAAGATGAGGCGTGAAGGCTCAGTTAGGGCGCTTGAGAATTACAAGTTAGCCAGGAAGGACCGAAAGAGAGAGATAAGAAGAGCCAGGAGGGGACATGAGAAGTCTTTAGCAGGTAGGATCAAGGAAAACCCTAAAGCTTTCTATCGGTATGTCAGGGATAAAAGAATGACTAGAGTAAGATTAGGGTCAGTGAAGGACAGTAGTGGGAAGTTGTGCGTAGAGTCCAAAGAGATAGGAAGGCGCTAAATGAATATTTTTCTTCAGTATTCACACAGGAAAAAGACAATGTTGTCGAGGAGAATACTGAGATACAGGCTATTAGACTAGATGGGATTGAGGTTCATAAGGAGGAGGTGTTAGCAATTCTGGAAAGTGTGAAAATAGCTAAGTCCCCTGGGCCGGATGGGATTTATCCTGGGATTCTCTGGGAAG
>NC_063339.1:19828466-19913400 GCF_021869965.1 Rhincodon typus
CGTGCAAGCAAGTCGAGGAATAGGGAGAGAGAGCAGTTGAACACGTGGCTACAGGGATGGTGCAAGAGGGAGGGATTCAGATACCTGGATAATTGGGGCTCATTCTGGGGTAGGTGGGACCTCTACAAACAGGACGGTCTACACCTGAACCAGAGGGGTACCAATATCCTGGGGGGGATATTTGCTAATGCTCTTCGGGAGGGTTTAAACTAATTCAGCAGGGGGATAGGAACCTGAATTGTAGCTCCAGAGGTTGAGAGTAGTGAGGTCATGAATAAGGTTTCAAGGTCGCAGGAGTGTACCGGCAGGCAGGAAGGTGGTTTGAAGTGTGTCTACTTCAACGCCAGGAGCATCCGGAATAAGGTGGGTGAACTTGCAGCATGAGTTGGTACCTGGGACTGCGATGTTGTGGCCATTTCAGAGACATGAATAGAGCAGGGACAGGAATGGTTGTTGCACGTTCCGGGGTTTAGATGTTTCAGTAAGATCAGGGAAGGTGGTAAAAGAGGGGGAGGTGTGGCATTGTTAGACAAGGACAGTATTACGGTGGCAGAAAGGATGTTTGATGAGGACTCGTTTATGAGGTAGTATGGGCTGAGGTTAGAAACAGGAAAGGAGAGGTCACCCTGTTGGGAGTTTTCTATAGGCCTCCGAAAAGTTCCAGAGATGTAGAGGAAAGGATTGCAAAGACGATTCTGGATAGGAGCGAAATTAACAGGGTAGTTGTTATGGGGGCCTTTAACTTTCCAAATATTGACTGGAAACGCTATAGTTCGAGTACTTTAGATGGGTCAGTTTTTGTCCAATGTGTGCAGGAGGGTTTCCTGACACAGTATGTAGATAGGCCAACAAGAGGCGAGGCCACATTGGATTTGGTACTGGGTAATGAACCAGGCCAAGTGTTAGATTTGGAGGTAGCTGAGCACTTTGGTGATAGTGACCACAATTTGGTTACGATGGAAAGGGATAGGTATATACTGCAGGGCAAGAGTAATAGCTGGGGGAAAGGCAATTATGAGGCAAGATTTAGGATGCATAGGATGGAGAAGGAAACTGCTCTGAACAGTAGCTTGTTCAAGGAACAGCTACTGCGTGTCCTTGATAAGTATGTACCTGTCAGGCAGGGAGGAAGTGTCGAGCGAGGGAACCATGGTTTACTAAAGAAGTTGAATCTCTTGTCAAGAAGAAAAAGGAGGCTTATGTAAAGATGAGGCGTGAAGGCTCAGTTAGGGCGCTTGAGAATCACAAGTTAGCCAGGAAGGACCGAAAGAGAGAGATAAGAAGAGCCAGGAGGGGACATGAGAAGTCTTTAGCAGGTAGGATCAAGGAAAACCCTAAAGCTTTCTATCGGTATGTCAGGGATAAAAGAATGACTAGAGTAAGATTAGGGTCAGTGAAGGACAGTAGTGGGAAGTTGTGCGTAGAGTCCAAAGAGATAGGAAGGCGCTAAATGAATATTTTTCTTCAGTATTCACACAGGAAAAAGACAATGTTGTCGAGGAGAATACTGAGATACAGGCTATTAGACTAGATGGGATTGAGGTTCATAAGGAGGAGGTGTTAGCAATTCTGGAAAGTGTGAAAATAGCTAAGTCCCCTGGGCCGGATGGGATTTATCCTGGGATTCTCTGGGAAGCTAGAGAGGAGATTGCAGAGCCTTTGGCTTTGATTTTTATGTCATCATTGTCTACAGGAATAGTGCCAGAAGACTGGAGGATAACAAATGTTGTCCCCTTGTTCAAGAAGGGGAGTAGAGACAACCCTGGTAATTATAGACCAGTGAGCCTTACTTCGGTTGTGGGTAAAGTGTTGGAAAGGATTGTAAGAGATAGGATTTATAATCATCTAGAAAGGAATAATTTGATTAGGGATAGTCAACACAGTTTTGCGAAGGGTAGGTTGTGCCTCACAAACCTTATTGAGTTCTTTGAGAAGGTGACCAAACAGGTGGATGAGGGTAAAGCGGTTGATGTGGTGTACATGGATTTCAGTAAAGCATTTGATAAGGTTCCCCACGGTAGGCTATTGCAGAAGATATGGAGGCATGGGATTGAGGGTGATTTAGCGGTTTGGATCAGAAATTGGCTAGCTGTAAGAAGACAGAGGGTGGTGGTTGATGGGAAATGTTCATCCTGGAGTTCAGTTACTAGTGGTGTACTGCAAGGATCTGTTTTGGGGGCACTGTTGTTTGTCATTTTGATAAATTTCCTGGATGAGGGCGTAGAAGGATGGGTTAGTAAATTTGCGGATGACACTAAAGTTGGTGGAGTTGTGAATAATGCGGAAGGATGTTGCAGGTTACAGAGGGACATAGATAAGCTGCAGAGCTGGGCTGAGAGGTGGCAAATGGAGTTTAATGCGGAAAAGTGTGAGGTGATTCACTTTGGAAGGAGTAACAGGAATACAGAGTACTGGGCTAATGGTAAGATTCTTGGTAGTGTGGATGAGCAGAGAGATCTCGCTGTCCATGTTCATCGATCCCTGAAAGTTGCCACCCAGGTTGATAGGGTTGTTAAGAAGGCATACGGTGTGTTAGGTTTTATTGGTAGAGGGATTGAGTTTTGGAGCCATGAGGTCATGTTGCAGCTGTACAAAACTCTGGTGCGGCCGCACTTGGAGTATTGCGTACAGTTCTGGTCGCCGCATTATAGGAAGGATGTGGAAGCATTGGAAAGGGTGCAGAGGAGATTTACCAGGATGTTGCCTGGTATGGAGGGAAGGTCTTATGAGGAAAGGCTGAGGGACTTGAGGCTGTTTTCGTTAGAGAAGAAGGTTAAGAGGTGACTCAATAGAGACATACAAGATGATCAGAGGATTAGATAGGATGGACAGCGAGAGCCTTTTTCCTCGGATGGTGATGGCTAGCACGAGGGGACATAGCTTTAAATTGAGGAGTGATAGATATAGGACAGATGTCAGAGATAGGTTCTTTACTCAGAGAGTAGTAAGGGCATGGAATGCCCTGCCTGCAACAGTAGTAGACTCGTCAACTTTAAGGGCATTTAAATGGTCATTGGATAAACATATGGATGATAATGGAATAGTGTAGGTCAGATGGGCTTCAGATTGTGTAATAATGATATATTCATGCATTTCAAATGATTGCATTTTGGCAACTTGCCACTCACTGGCAAGATTCTTATCCCACTGTTCAACATTTGATTGGAGAATGGGATATTTTGCGCTCAATGTTGAGAATCCCATTACTGCTAATCTCACTCTAGTCTCCCAACTTTCTCACCAATGCCCACACATCATTCAGGCACTAGGAAGGCTCTGCCTTACATTTCAACAGTAGTTCACCGTCATCAAAACATTTGTTTCAAAAACATTACACAAATCTAACTGAAAACAGAATTGTTAGTAACACCTATATCTTTCCTAAACAATTTGTTGGTTTGAGGTCTAGTGATTGTTAATTAGGAAAACACTTAGCACCCAAAAAGATTTCACTATAAGCAATAGGTGAATGCCCAGTTTTGACTGTTCTTGGGTGGCATTGGAAAATGTTTTGAATGAAAAATTAAAACCCACAATCACGGACTTCTCTGGGATGTAGATACGTGGCAGTTCTAGATAGTGATGCTTCATTTTTATGTCTTCTTTTATATTCTCCTCTTTGTCCTGTTTCCTTCGAGGAAGCCATCCAACCATTCTTCTGACACAATTCTACTCCTCTCTGAATCGCCGAGTTGTGCAATGAATAGTCTACAACCTCTACGTGGGAACACATTGCCAACCTTTATTGAAAGATGTTCTGAATTAGTCAAGGTGCTAGCAGCCAGGCCTCCAGCTGGTGCCCCTTGTCACACAGGAACCACCTAAAAAAATTAGCTGGCAACGTGAAAACTGAGTCTGCAAAATGAAACATGGCAACTCTCTGAAAATTTCACACAGTCTGGCAAAATCCTCTTGCTGTGGTCACATGCCAGCTCAAACCACCCTCCATAGGAACCTCAATTGCTATAAGAGAGCAGTATGTCATATTCGTGATAGAGGAAATCCTGCCCAGGAAGGTAAAGCCAAAAGTTCTTTGGGTTTGTGCTGGGCTACAGGTTGTGAGATCCTGTTTACAAATCACCCCCTGGGGTGAATTGGACATAAAAGAATTGAAATCCTCCTTCACCTTTATGGCCATTCAAAATTGGAGGTCTTCTGCTCCTACCAACATTTACTTTTTCTTCAAAGGGATGCAGAGCTCTGACATGATTGCTACAACCTTGGAGGAAGCGATTACAGCAAATGGATACAGGATGGTACCTACTTCACAAAGCTACCCTCAGCTACCCTCTCTGTCGCATCCAGGTACCTCTGGCTGTGATACACGCTACACCTGCTAATCGCTTTGCAATTGATGTGTCTGCACTGTGGTTGCTGAGCTGGAAGATTGCATTTCCTCCTCAGTGATCCACCCTGCTCTGAAATATGCAAATCCCTGATCCTGCTTAAACTCACAGACACTCATGCACACGTACACACACATGCTCTCTCACACAAACACACACACTTACACGCAAACATTCACATAGACCCTCTCTCATACACACACTCTCTCTCTCACACACACGGGCACACACACAGGCACGCACATATACACACACACACATGCAGGCACACACATATGGGGTGAATTAGCATTTGCAGATTTGTAATTGCAAATACATTCTATTTCTCACAAAAGCATACAATTTGTAGACAGTCAATGTGGCATTTTATAAATTTCTACTTTGAAAATAAAACCAGTCTGACTCCAAGTTAAAATATGGACAGATTTTAAAGAAGGCCTCACACCTAATATGCATTGGCTGATCTGAGATGACACCTCTGGTATACTGGTGAAACCTTTAGTTAACTTGGGGCAATGACTTGAAAGAAATCCTGGGATTTACATATTAATCAATCGAAACCTCCATTTCCTTCCTTCCTGATTAAAGATTTAACAGACATTTTAGGTTTGTTCAATATAGTTGCATCAGTTCTATGAAGCTTTGATCTTTTGCTTATAAATTCTGTGTCTGATGCCACCTCTTTCACCATCGCCTGAAGAAGGAGCAAGACTCCGAAAGCTTGTGTTTTCAAATAAACCTGTTGGACTATAACCTGGTGTTGTGTGATTTTTGACCTTGTCCACCCCAGTCCAACACCGGCATTTCCAGGTTATAAACTCACAGCTGAGGAGGGAGGTGGAGACGATCAACTGGCATCTGAAAACAATTTATTATATTTGTCTCACACGCTCCTGTCAGGGTAACGTTTTGATTATGGCTGCTGCTTGACAATTTCTCCTCTTATCCTGGTGATTTCATATTGATTTCAGCCCTCAGCCACTTCCTCCTGTTCACTCAACTTCAATAGCCTGTTGAGCTGCCAACAAAGTGTATGATTCACGGGGAAGAGGAATTGCAACTGTAAAATGGCTCCTGATGTCTTTGGTAATTGTCTCAATTGGCTGCCCATCTCTGTCACTCATGTTTATGACTTCATTCCCAACCCTTCCCTGACCAAGCTAACTGCAATTTCTTCATTGGTTTCACCGCCATCTATCCCTTTCATCTTCTTTCATCCCACTTCCCATGATCACAACAGCTTTGGAAAATTCTACCCCTTATGTTTTGTAAATGCCATTCTGCTGATTATTACACTATGCAGACCCCAGGTGAAATTTAGTGATTTTCTGAATTATTCTAAATAAAGCCAATTGCATGTTCTCATCAAAGTTCAAGATGATAATTCTGCTGGATTTTCAGTTCTAATCAAGTATCAACATTCTGGGGTTTACTGACCGTAAACTCACCTGGACATGCCATATGAATACAACGGCTACAAGAGCAGGTCAGAGGCTACGAATATAGCAGTGTGTATAACTCATGTCCTGACTCACCAAAGCCTCCCCACAACAGATAAGGCACAAGCCAGGGATGTCGCAGAACTCCTACAGTATGGAAGCAAGCCATTCAGCCCATTAAGTCCGCACTAATCCTTCAAAGAGCATCCCACCCAGATCTAACCCCTGCCCTATTCCTGTAACACTGCATTCCCAGTGGCCAATCCACCTAACCTGCACATCATTGGACTGTGGGAGAAACTAGAGCACCTGTTAGAAATCCACACAGACACAGGGAGAACATGCAAACTCTACACAGACAGTCACCTTAGGGTGGAATCGAAGCCGGGTTCTTGTTGCTAACCACTGAGTCACTGTGCCACTCCATACTCCCTGCTTGCCTGGATGAGCACAGCCCCAACAATACTCAAGAAGCTTGACACCGTCCAAGACAATTAGCCCGCTTGATTGCCACCACATCCGCAAGCACCCAGTTCCTTGACAACCGATGCTCAGTAACAACAGTGTGTACCATATACCTGGTTCAACCCTGGTTCAATGGAGAGTGCAGGAGGGCATGCCAGGAAGAGTACCAAGCATGCCTGATGAAGCCACCAAACATGACTACTTGCATGCCAAATGGCATAAGCTGAAAATGATAGACAGAGTTAAACGATCCCATAACCAACGGATCATATCTACACTCTGCAGCCCTATTACATCCAGTCATGAATGGAGATGGATGATTAAAAACTCAGTGGAGGAGGAGACTCCACAAATATCATTATCACCAACGATGGAAGATGCAGGAGATCAGTGCAAAAGATAACGTGGAAGCTTTCGCAGCAATGTTCAACCAGAAATACCGAGTGGATGATCCATCTCAGCCTCCTCCAGTGGTCCCCAACATTACAAATACCTGTCTTCAGCCAATTCAATTCACTCAACGTGATCTCAAGAAATGGTTGGAGACACTGGATACTGCAAAGGCTTTGGGCCCTGACTACATTCCGGCAATAGTACTGAAGACTTGTGCTCCAGAACTTGCCGCTCCCCTAATCCACTCTCTCTACCACCAATGCACAGTTGCAGCAGGGTGGACTATCTACAAGATGCACTGCAGAAATCCACCAAAGATCCTCAGACAGCACCTTCCAAACCCACGACTCTCACTTCCATCTTGAAGGACAAGTGCAGCAGATGCATGGGAACACAACCACCTTCATGTTCCCCTTCAAGACACTCACCCTCCTGGCTTGGAAATATATTGCCATTCCTTCACTGTCGCCTAATCAAAATCTGGGAATTCCCTGACTAAAGGCATTGTGAGTCTTCCGACATCACAGGGACTGCAGCAATTGAAGAAGGCAGCTCTCCACCAACTTCTCATAGGCAACTAGGTGCGGGCAAGAAATGTTGGCCAGCCAGTGACACTTACTTCCCGTGAGTGATCTTTAAAAGAAATTAACTGCTTTGTCACCTTTGTACTGGTTTCAAATTCACCTAAACAGAGTCCAGATTATTGGAAAAATGTGTTCCCACATCTATATAACCTCCGTAAGATATCGTTGATGTTTCTTCTGTTTGCTCCTCAAATTTTTTCAATCTCTTGCTTTTCCACTTTCTTAAATAAGCTGAGATTCTGACATCAAGGAAATTGTTACCATAGAGTGAAAACAAAGGGGTAATCACAGCTGGAAATAAATTGCTGCTTTCTGAATTAAATATCCAAGCTGAATTTATGCAAGACATGTCAATGTAGTTAAAAGCAGTACACTCAAAGTTGATAACGGAACAACAGAAAATACTGTTTTGAAACTGAAAAACACAGCTGCAACCACTATAAACAACATAGTCCTCAGAGAAAGGATATGCACTCTTAAATGTAAATTAAAACTTCAGAATGACAAAGTTATCAGTCTTGCATTATCATCGAAATCAATTAGACAAAACTCATGTTGAATGAGAGAGCAAAAAAATTCTAAAGAAGATTTGTGAACTGTGTTACAAGGAATACAGTATCAAGACTTTTTTTATTTGACAGAGTTCCTACATAACATTAAAGATGTCCATAAACCAGTTAAAGAGGATTTTACTTAATAGAAGAATTGATTATTTACAAACTGTGACAAACCTGTGTCTCCTCGAAAATAACACTTTTTTCTCCTTTAAGGTAATAAATTTAAAGTACAAGGTAATCCTGCATTTAACCGGAATGAGGATAGTTCAGATGTGTGGTTAGGTGAGTCATGGATATTAAAATAAAACAACCAGATGAGGAAGAAAATGGAGATCAGGAGTTAAAACCTGAAATGGATTGTCCTAAAGGGCAACTATCTGATGACAATCAGGACGGCATTGTGGTTCAGTGGTTAGCACTGTTGCCTCAAAGCATCATTGACTCGGGTTTGATTCTAGCCTTGGGTGACTGCCTGTGGAGTTTGTATGTGCTCCCCATGTCGGCATGGGTTCCCTTTGCGTCCTCCAGCTTCTTCCTACAGGCTAAAAATGTATAGCTCAGGTGGATTGGCCATGTTAAATTGTCCATAGTGTCCAGGGATATGCAGGCTAGATGGATTAGCTTTGGGAGGTGCAGGATTACGGGGATAGGGTCAGGGGGTGAGTCTGATAGGGCTGTTCTTCAGAGGGTTGGTGTAAATTCAATGGCATGAATGGCCTGCTTCCACACTGTAGGGCTCTATGATTCTAATGTCGTGCCTGGTTTTAAAGGAAAACAAATAGAATTTTAAAAATCCAGGGTATTCAACATAAGGAATGCTAAAACAAAGAATTTCACACCTTCTGATGTCAGCAGGCCAAAGTGAGTGTCAGAAATCAGGAATGTCGTCCTTGACCAAATCAACCAGACTGTACAAAGTACACAATTTTCTAATGGAAAAGCTGAAACAATGATATAAAATGAGAAAGGATGCTTGCTGCAAAGGGTGACAGAAAGTAAAGCGATCAGCTGTAAACTAAACTCTCATTTGCAAAACAGTTGGAATCCTCAGAGCTCATGCAAACTGGATTTTAAATCCTTACTGTCAAATTCTGTTGATTGCTCTAGATTAAACATTATGATATTGCGAAGGCAAAATGTTTAATGGTGCGAAGTGACAAAACGAAAGAGAATATTACTCATATTCCGTGTATGTAGTCAGAAGTTAATGTGTCAATAATGTTATACTTTGCTAGTGTTGTGGAAAAACTATTACTATGATAATTTTCATACTTAGGCAGAAAAAGGTGTTATGAATTTTGAGATGTATAAGGTGATCATCTTAAAACTGTTCCCTTTAATTAAAGTGCAGGTGAATAATGGAGAGCGACATCCAGTTTTAGATTATTTCTGCCCAAAACAGGTCCTTGTGATGCATGGGACAACTTGCCTATGTCAAATTCTTTTGAAAGGCCAGTACAATACCTGAACACAAAGGTAATGGCACTTCCCTAGCTGTGTAGATTTACAGGTTCTGGCAAATACATAACAGGTGTTACTTGCCTAGAAGAAGAAAATTGCTTCTCTTGGATTAACTATCAAACAAAAGGCTAGTGAAAATGAATACATGTCTGAGAATACAAAGGCAGTAAGAACTTAGGGATCATGTTTAGTGAATCTAATGAGGTCAGCCAGGTCGATCTCATAGAATATGACTGTGGGAGGAATCCAGAGCACCTAGAGGAAACCCATGCAGACAGAAGGAGAATGTGCAAACTCCACAAAGACAGTTGCTCAAGGGTGGAATCGAAGCAAGGTCCCTGATGCGACTGTGAGGCAGCAGTGCTAACCACTGAGCGACCATGCCACTAGTTGTCTAGTTTAATCAATGTAAATTTTGATTGCTTTATTACAGTAATAGTCTTAAATGTGAAATCTTGATGCATTTGTGTAGATAATTGAGAATTCAAATCTCTTTTTAAAACCTATTGGTTTTAGAGGGGATCATAACAGAATACATGAATATCTCCATTTTGGTTGCATGAGATATAAAGTATTACCACAAGCCTCAAGCTGATGGTGAGTACCTTTCCAGGACAGAAATAAACTCAAAAAATTTCCACATCTATCCAGCCTTACATTGACCAGGGTCCAATCATTCGTAAGAACTGAAAGAAAGTTGGAAAGTAGTGCAAAAACCCAGAGTAGATTAGAGCCATTGAAGAACTTCAAGTACTAATTATAATCAACCTAAACTTAAGAATAAAGACACATACACATTGATATGTGCTTTTCAAGATGTGATAGTAGTGAGAAACACACATTTCTCCAAAATAATACGTGCATGAAAGGAGAGTCCATTATTCTCAAAAATTATCAAAATCTTCGGTATCAGCAATTAAAACCTGTTGCAAATTAAAGTAGTTCACCATTCTTTCGGGCCACAAATTGCAGCCATACTACAAATTGTTTTATTATTCACTTCTGTTAATATGCTGTAAAGAGGTAAAGCAATGTGATGAAAATTTACACAAGGCATGATAGGCAACGGGCAGAAATGATTCAGGGCTGTTTACTGCATCAAGCTTATATGACCAAAGTTGTTTCTGTGCACAGCAACCTTGGTGTCTTTGCATATGAATCACAAAAAGTTAGTTTGCAGGTCCAGCAGGTAATTAAGAAGGCAAATGGAATATTGTCCTTCATTGCTAGAGGGATGGAGTTTAAAAATAGGGAGGTTATGCTGTAACTGTATAGGGTGCTGGATGAGGCCTCACATGGAGTACTGTGTACAGTTTTAGTCTCCTTACTTAAGGAGGGGGTTCACCTGGTTGATTCCAGAATTGAGATGGTTGGCTTATGAGAAATTGAGTTGACTGGGACTATGCTCATTGGAACTTGGAAGAAACATCTGAAATTATGAAGGAAATAGATAAAGTAGAAGCACGAAAGTCTACTGGTGTGTGAAGCTAGAACTAAGAGGCATAGCCCCAAAATAAGGAACAGCAGATTTAGAACTGAGTTGAGGAGGGACTTCTTCACCCAAAGGGTTGTGAATTTATAGAATTCCCTGCCCAGTGAAGGAGTTGAGGCTACTTCGTTGAATGTTTTTGAGACAAAGATAGATAGATTATTGAACAATACAGGAATTAAGGGTTATGATGAGCAGACAGGTAAGTGGAGCTGAGTCCATGAAAAGATCAACCATGATCTTATTGAATGAAGGAGCATGCTGGATGGCCCACTCCTGCTCCTATTTCTTATGATCTTATGAATAAAGTTTCTGCTGAGCAAGGGAGAGAGAAGCAGTGATATAGTAGTAATGTCACTGAGTTATCAATACAAAGGGCCATCCTAATGCTCCATGGACCTGGGTTCAAATCCTCACAACATCAGATGGTGGAATTTGAATTTGATGAATAAACATCTGGAAGTAATAAGCTTGTCTAATATTGACTATCCAATGGTTTTTCTGAAGAAGGGTCTAGGCCCAAAATGTCAGCCTTCTTGCTCCTCTGATGCTGCTTGGCCTGCTGTGTTCATCCAGCTCTACACCTTGTTATCTCATACAATGGTTGTTAGAAGAATCCTCTAGGGAGTGAAATATGTTACTATTAACTCAGAGCCATAGCAGTGTGTTTGACCTTTGAGTGTCCTCTGAAATTGCTACTACTCACTCAGTTCTGTTTCTGTAACAGAGAATGTAAAACTTGATTAGAAGAAAATTCTACAACATTGTTACAATGCAGAGATGAGGGCGGCACAGTGGTCAGCACTGCTGCCTCAGAGCACCAGGGACCTGGTTCAATTCCAGCCTCGGGTGACTGTCTGTGTGGAATTTGCACATTCTCCCCGTGTCTATGTGGGTTTCCTCCGGGTGCTCCGGTTTCCTCCCACAGTCCAAAGATGTGCAGGCTAGGTGGATTGGCCGTGCTAAATTACCTGTAATGTTCAGGAATGTGTAGATTAGGGGGATGGGTCTGGGTGGGATGCTCCAAGGGTCGGTGTGGACTTGTTGGGCCAAAGGGCCTGTTTCCACACTGTAGGGATTCTATGATATTAAAAGCTTACAAACAAAACACTGTGACAATGCTATAGTTTTAAATTTTGAAAAGACTTTAAGATAAGAGTTAAAACAACATTGATTGAATGAAAAATCACATGCTTAAAAGGATCAGCATTTATCTATTGCAGGATTGGTAAATCTCTGAGGAAAACAAAACAAACAGCATAGAGTTACTACTTATTTAAAACAGTTTTTATAGTAATAAGGGTAATTAATTTATTAGGAAGAATTGACAGAAGAAATAATCCTACCATTAAAATTTAATTTCAGAGATGGGCCAACAGCATATAGGATTTGACATCTTGGAGAAAACAGTTCTTAAATGTAAAAGATATATAATTGCTTCAAAATTAAACATTAAATCTCTAACTGAACAAGAAAATATACTATTACATTCAGTGTTTCAAATATCAGATTAAACCGTGGCTACATCAATGCATACAAAAGAATGCACAGATACTTTTGAAAATATTCTAGCAGCTTTTCATAATTACCGTAATCTGACAACAAACAACATTCTCAAAAGGGCCAAAAGAGGTCAACATACAAGGGAATCTATAGATAATTTCATTAGTAAATCTCTTCAGATTTGTAGAAATCAGTGCTTATTAAACTTTGAAATCAATTCACAAAAGACAAAGTTATTAGAATTCTTGATGAGTGTTAGTCAGATTTAGTATTGTGAAGAAGACTTGACTTTAGAGAAGGTATTCAGATTGTTTGAGAGGCAGAGACTGGGAAGACTCACAAACACATCCTTAGAGGAGAAAGATACGTTTATCATGGGAGAATAACAGAACCAATACACTTTACAAGGTGCAAGTACTTTACTAAAAAATATAAGCCAATACAAAAAGTAGGCTAAACAACAGATACGAAGAGTCAGTGTTAGTGCTGTGAAATATAAAAGCCTAACAATCACAAACTGTGCCAAGCAATGAGAAAAGAATGCTATTTCTATAAAACTACAGGTAATTTCCAGATGTTGTGTAGGAGTAGAACATGCCTTCAGAAAAAAACAACCTCAAATGCTTATTAAAAGAAAAAAGTTTAATGCAGTAGCACTTTGTCCTTTAGTTAAGATACCCATTAGACAAAATACCTCCATTAGAAAAGAGATCTGAGGCAGTTCCAGGGGTATTTAATATAACTGACTTGAATTTGACAGCGTGTTTATGTGAATGAATATTTAATTCCTTAAAGATTGAAACAGTTGTGAAAATCACTATCCTTACAGAACAAATTTCAGAGGGTAAATGAAAACATCCAGTCTACTTAATGCATTGAAGTAAAGACCATAACTGAGACCCAACATCAGTTTGAACATTGAGATGAGCTGTATGTGGAAGGCTGACCAAAGTCTACAGTTCAGGAAAGAAGTAAGTTCCTTGCCTGAAAATCCAGGATACTACAAGGAAGAAAGTAACTGTTTCAATAATACATATATTTTCCATATGGAAATTAACAAGACTAAAGGTTCTCTTCAAGAGTAGTGTAGGCTGTGCCATTGTTAATTAGACTCTGCCTTGAAAGGAAGATTGACGATAGCACTCTATCTGAACCTCACAGTTTGTACCACAACATATGACAATGTCAAGGTGTAGAGCTGGATGAACACAGCAGGCCAGGCAGCATCAGAGGAGTAGGAAAGCTGACGTTTCAGGCCTGGACCCTTCTTCATTTCCGAATGAAGCTTTCCTGCTCCTCTGATGCTGCTTGGCCTGCTGTGTTCATCCAGCTCTACACCTTGTTATCTCAGACTCCAGCATCGGCAGTTCCTACTATCTCTGATATGACAATGTCTATCTGGTGAAGCCCTAACAATTGTACGCCAAATAGCTTCACCAGATTGCCATTGGCAAAATTCTCAGTAACAATCACTGGCAGCTTATGGTAGGTGTAGAATGTTGCCAGCAATCTTTCTTTCTCTGCTGAGTCTGAGGACATGTCTAATGAGTGTAGTAGAGACGATGATAGGGCTAAGTGATCACACGATCAGTGAATGGGAATTAAACACTATAGTCCATCTATATCCAGCCATGAATATTGGTGGAAACTAAACAAGTGAAAATATCCTCATCCTCAAAAATGGGTAAACCTAACACATCTGTGTAAAAGACAAGGCTATTGTAATTGCTTCCATCTTCAGCTAGAAGAGCTGAGTAGATGGTTTATTTCAGCCTCCCTGAGCATCACATATTCAGATAATTCAATTCATTCCATGTGACATTTTTTAAAAAGTGTCTAAAGGTATTGAATACTGTAAAGGCTTTGGGTACTGAAATAATTTTTGGCGATAGTACTGAAGACTTGTGCTTCATACTTAGCCAGAAACCTAGCCAAATATTTTGAGCACAACTACAATATGAACAATGTGAAAAATTACCCAGGTATATTCTGTTCACAATTAGCAGGACAAATCCAATATGGCTACAGATCACCTGATTAAGCTATTCTTGACCACTAGTAAGGTGATGGAAGGGGTATTTGATCGTACTGTTGAGCAGTACTGGCTCAGCAATATACTTGCTCAGTTTGGGTTCTATCAGAGCAACTTGCTATTAACAGCATTGTGGGTGTAACTACAAACCAAGGACAATAGTAGTTCAAGAATACAGCATACTATCCTCATCTGAAGAGCAATTAAGGACAGAGGATAAATGCCTGTCTAGCCAGCAACACCATATCCATGAAAAAAAGACATTGAAATTTAAGTACTAACTAGAATTGCATCCAAAAATTTATATTTTCACAGTGCATTTCAATTCAAGACAGGTGTAAATTGGGAGTAAATGCTGAAAAACTGAATTGGTTTCATGTTAGTACTCTTCATTTAGTGCTTAGAAAATGTCTTTCTTTACAAGTACATTTCCATGTTAATAACTTGACACTCAGCAATTAAATGTGTCAATGTTTTCAGAAAAAACATGTAAGCCACTGTGAAGAGTAAACTTTCTTGCAGCGAGTAATTGTTCACAGTTCAGAATTTGCTTTGTACAAGTGAGTCAAAGCTTTAAAGTCTTTGCTGCGGAAAGCAGACAACATGGAAAAGAAGTAGAAGATGAGAAAGTTTGAAAAGTATTACTTCAATGTTGATTCAAGGTGAATGAAAAGTTAGAAAGGGAAAAGAAGATGAGATAACTTATTCCAGTATGGCTTAGTATTGTAATTTTTTTTTCATTATTCATTTTGGGCTTTGTTAGCTGGGCCAGAATTTATTGCTTATAACATAAGAACATAAGAACAAAAGAATTAGGAAGAGGAGTAGGCAATTCAGCCCCTCAACATTTAATATGTCTGCTCGCCATTTAATACAATCATGGCTAACCTCATTTCAGTCTCAACTTCACTTTCCTGCCTGCTCCCATAACCCTTTAATTTGTTACTAATTGAAAATCTATCTATCTCATTCCCCTTGCTCTGTAGAAGGTGGTGGTGAACTGCCTTCTTGAACCACTGCAATCCATGAGTAGCTAGCCTCACATCACCTCCCTACTCACAACAGGGAGTGAGTTCCAGGATTTTGACCCAGCGACAGTGAAGGACAGTCAATATATTTCCAAATCAGGATGGTGAGTGTCTTGGAAGGGAATTTGAAGGTGGTGGTACTCCAATGTAATGTTGCTCTGGCTTCTTCTAGGTGGTGATGATCATGGGTTTGAAAGATGCCGTCTAAGGAGCCTTGATAAAATTTCTGCAGGTGCATCTTGTAGATGGTAGACATTGCTGTTACCGAGCATGAGTGATGGAGGGAGTGATTGTTTCAATGCAGTGCCAAGTCAAGCAAGCTGTTTTGTCTTGGATAGTGTCAAGCTCTGTGAGTGTCGTTGGAGCTTCACCCATCAGGGCAAGTGGAAAATATCCATCACACTCCTGACTTGTCCCTTGTAAATGGTGGATTGGCTCTGGGGAGACAGAAGGTGAGTTAGGCCCCACAGGATTTTTTTTTTAGCCTCTAACGTGCTCTTGTAGCCACAGAACTTATAAAGCTCATCTAGCTCAATTTCTGGTCAATGGTAACAGCCAAGTATTTGTTAATGAGGCATTCAGTGATGGTAATACTATTAAATGACAAGGTATGATGGGTAGATTTTCTGTTTTTGGAGATGGTAACTATGTGGCTCTTGTGACATGACTGTTATTGGCTACTTCTCAGTCATATATGAATCCAACCAGCAGAGAGTTTTCTCTCTGATTCTCATTGATTCCATTCTTGTTCGGGGTCCTTGATTCACGATTGGAGAATGTGGAGTTTGCACATTCTCTGAGTCTGCATGGGTTTGCTTCAGGTGCTCTAGTTTCCTCCCACAGTCAAAGGATGTGCAGGTTAGGTGGATTGGCCATCTAAGTTGCCCCTATAGTGTGCAAGCTAAATGGGTTAGCTATGGGAAATACTGGATAAGGTGGGATGGTCTTCGTGGGGTCAGTGCAGATTTGGTGAGCTGAATGGCCTCTTTCCGCACTGCAGAGATTCTATAAATGCTGTAGAAACTCAACAAGTCTACCAGCATCTATGGGAAGAGAAACAGAGTCAAGCTTCTTGGGTCTAAAGACTGTGCTGTGGACTTGAAATGTTAACTCTGTTTCTTTCCCCATAGATGATGCCAGACTGGGTTTCTTCAGCACTTTTTGTTTTTATTTCAGATTTACAGTATCCACAGCATGTTGCATTAATCCACCTCCCGGATATGTTCAAAAGGATTTGACCAGTGTGATGAAATCTCCTTTATTAACCTCAATGGCCACCCGTTGTTCATTGACGGTCAGTATCACATGATTGGATTCCTTCAGAATTTTGGAGAGATTCAATCATACATTTCTGATTTTTGTAATTAGTCTGTCCAGCGCAGAGAACTGCAGCAGATCTTCAGGCTAGCATCCTTGCCTGTCTGAACTCACAGCTAAATTGAAAGTTAAATGCTCCTCAAAATTTGTTTCAAAAAAGAATCCTAAATTCACCTGAAAACTACTGTTATCTTTGCCAGGAACTGCCATCACATCTTGCTGCCTTCTAACCAACTCTGAAGGAATTCTACAATTCCTAACTTAAACTATTTGGGGTCAGTCCCTCAAAGTATATACTGTGTACGTAATTGCCACTAAGTGCCTATCCCTATCTGTTTTAAAGATTTAGTCTGGGTATCAATGATTCAAAACTTGGAATTTGCCCAAACAATTATATCTTTATTGACCATGAGTTATGACACACATAATCCAGTAGTGCTTCAGACATAAGATTCAACACTCACCTTGAGCCTTAATTATTTGGTTTCCCTGAGATGTACACAGTCAGATCATCAGTCTACCTTCTGCTGTTCTCTTCTTGGATTGCTGCATGAGTTGTCGCCTTCCTTTATCTTCAACTACAGCAACAGCTCCAAGCTCAATGAGCACGGTGCTAACAGGTCTCTGCCTCCCACTCTGACTCATATGTACTTGTCGGTTTTCTGTTAGCAACAGCCTATGACTGGTCCTTTTACACCCCTGCCAACCATTCCTAGAGCAGAAGAGTACTAACAACATGTTTGGCAAATCTCCTTCTGAATCTATTGACTTCCATCACTTTAACTTATTCTAGGATTTTGTCTGTTTCTCTTTTCATCTGTTTTGTTATGACAGAAGAGATACAATCTCACCTGCCTATCCTGGGTTTCACCAAGCAACCAATACACAGGATCAATTATAAACTGCAAAGTTTCCACTTACTCTATTATGTTCTAACCAGTGTTAATTTACCTTGAATAAAAACACTATTATGTTTCTGTTACATTTTTCTAACATAAAGGAAAGCCACATAAACCACAATTTGAAACCTCAGATTGTTCTTTGCTATTAACTAAATAAGATGGCAAGTATCCCATATTCTTTGTGTCTAGCTATGTTAGTCTTACACGTGAAGAATCCTGTATTGACTCTAATAAACTTTTATAGGTTTTCACATAATGCCAGCAATTAGCAATTGTGAACAAAGCTCTCCCCTATATTAAATCTTTATGGAATGACTTATTGACAACAACTGTTTGGTTTTAAGACTCAGGCTCTGTGTGTCTGAAATTGCAAGTGAGGAATAAATAATACTCCACATTTAAATCTAAGAGAGTTGTGCACCATTTAAAAATTGAGTTCATGCAAACAAGTGTTGGGGAAAATATTGCTCAGTCTTTTCAAAATTAAACCACTCTATTTACTGACAGAAAGTTGAGGGCATAAAGAGATTCAGTTAGAAAGAAACTCTAATTTTTAAATTTCATGACATTACCTCAAGTACTGAAAAAACTGCCTCTTGGTGTGAATTATGACATGTTGGTATCCTGTGTTATTTTCTGCAAAGTAAAATGTTTTTTTAATTAAAAAATCCATTTCAACTTTGTATCTTTTTTCAGATTTCCTTAGTGACTTTGCAAACAGACTTTTATTAGATATGTTTTTTATTCTTGCAAATGTGAAGAGATGAAATATTTAAATATTGTTTGAAATACAGAGTAATGTGAAAGTAAGACAACATACTGCACATGGTTGAAATGAAAGAACGATAGACGGTTTGATTTTCTACATCAGTTTGTACTGACACTCCCTCAGAATTGCAATCAGTTTACATTAAGATGATTCACACTGAACGTCATCTCTTAAGATTTACATGGGGCTGCTCAGATTAAATTAATGCACCTGGCAATGATGTCAAATTACCATCCTCCTGCACATGCTGAGCATTCTTCTCCTTAAATAGGAGCAGATTTTGGGAATTACAGAGTGGCTCAGGTTAACACCTCAGGTTAACATTTGGGTCAAGTGGGTGGAAGCAGTTTATTTGAACAATCTGCTCCAACTGTAAATTAGCATCTGTGGCATCAGCACAGCCTCGGCTGTGAATTGACTGACTCAAAACTATTTAATCGCTCCATCTTTACCAAAGAGAGTGCTTGAATTGCATCCGTATTGTTATTTTTGAATAAGGCTTACTGAAAGGATAATAGAGTGTAATGAATAGGCTCAATGTATATAAATGAAAAGTGCAGCCATCAGGTGGATTTTCTTTCCAAATGGAAATATTATTCTATCATATGTTCATAATTAAAGCTCAGAGAAGATTACTGATTGGTGCAAGCTGTCTCTTTTCTATAGTGGCAAATGCATATGGCAATTTAAAAATAGATCATTTTACAGATTACCGCTCATGAAACCTCAACACAGCTTTTCATTTCAGGGCCAATTTTGAATAAACCCAAAGCACTGACCTATGATTTAGTGCCTTTCTCATCTACAGATGGCTCAAGCATATTGTTGTGTTTTATGTTGCAAACATTCCACTTAAAATTGCTGTGCAAAGTCATATCAATACCTTTATACCTTTTGCAATTGTCTTTTGACCCCAAAATGGATGCAAATGTTCTGGGCTTTATGAAGGTATTACATTATGTGCTCAATCCAACTACTATCTTTGAAGAAAAACCCCAAAATGACGGCAGATGCTGGAAATCAGGAACAAAAACAGAAGTTGCTAGAAAAGCTCAGCAGGTCTGGCAGCATCTGTGGAGAGCAATCAGAGTTAACGTTCCGGGACCAGTGACCCTTCCTCAGAGCTCAGAACCCAGTTCTGTGGAAGGATCACCAGACCCAAACCATTAACTCTGTTTTCTTTCCACAGATGTTGCCAGAGCTTCTGACCTTATCTAACAATTTCTACTTTTGCTGCTGTCTTTGAAGTTTCAGGCTAAATTAACAGGAGGGGTACCAAGTATTGATGTACATCTACTATGAATCTCCCACCTTGAAAACATTAAGAGGAAGAAGTGGAAGTTTTTTCCTTGGTTCTGTATAACAATGAACCACCACTCACAATTTATGATTCTCAAATAATGTCAATTTTCCACAACAATAAAGCAGAACAGAAGAGAAAACATGTGAGGGTTTTATTGTTTCCTGTATTAACAGAGAAGGCACTCCTACAATTTAAATACCTTGCTTTGATTGCTTAGCATTTTTATATATGTCAGCAGTCAGCTTTTCATGATAATGATCATTGTTTTGGTGACTGGTTATTGCAACATTATTAATGGGGAAAATTCAATGCTGCTGGGGCTCTTATTTATGAATTGTACTAAGCTCTTGACCAACCAATTTTGTGAGGATGTACCTGAAATTTATCACTGGACCCTGAGGCCTGAATCATTAAGTCCCTCTGAGTTAGTAACAGAGGCATTGAGGTGCAAAGTTTCATGCCACTTGCTGGCATGCCAGTTCCCCAGCACCATCATACATACAGGCCAATTTCTTGGAGGCAAGATGATATAAGGTGTGTGTTATGTCAGGCTATCCACACACCAGTAGTATGAGGTTGATTGCAGTTAATGTTGATGAGGCACATAAGACCAGATGCTTTGTACCTGAAGATAATGAGAGAAGTAAAAATGGGAACTATGAAAGCATTGGCCATAATTTTCCAATTGCCTTTAGTTAATTGGGTGGTGTCAGAGGACTAGACAATTGAAAACATGAAACCTTGTTCCAAAATGGTGTCCAGTTACTGTAGATAGATCCACAATGCTTTAGGGAGACAGCTCTAGGACTTTGACCAGGTGACACTAAAGAGACAGTGATATGTTTCCAAGTCAGGACAATGTAGGGCTTGCAGAGGAACTTGAAGGTATTGGTGTTCCCATGTGTTTGATGCCCATCTGATTCTAGAGTCCAGTGGCTGGAGGTATGGAAGACACTATCTGAGGAAATGTGGAGAATTTCTGCAGTGCATCTTGTAGAACATTAGTATTGGAGGGAGTGGACTTTGTGGATGTGTCACATTTCAAGCAGAATGCTTTGTCCTGGATGGTGTTAAGCCTCTTGAATGCTATTTGAGCTGCACTCATCTGGGCAAATGGGCATATTGCATAACACTCCTGAATTGTGCTGTGTGGATCATTGACAGTATTTGGGAAGTCAGAAGGCAACTTTCTTACTGTAGGATTCCTAGCCTCTGGCCTGCTCTTGTAGCCACAGTAGTAGTAGAGGTCAGTTTCTAGTCAATAGTAACCCTCTGATGTTGGTAGTGGGATGATTCAGTGATGGAAATACAATTGAATGTCAAGAAGAAATGTTTCAATTCTCTCTTGTTGAGATAGTCATTTTCTGACACCTGTGCCACTTATCAGCCGCAGCCTGGATATTGTCCTGGTCTTGTTGTATTTGAACATGGACTGCTTCAGTGTGTGAGGGGTCACAAATAGTGCTGGACATTGTGCAATTAAGAGCAAGCATCCCCACTTGTGACATTATAATGAAAGGGCATTGATTAAAAAGCTTTGCTGGGTCAATGACACTATCTTGAGAATTCCTGCAGAGATGACCTGGAGCTGAGGTGACTAACCTTCATTTGAATTGATTTGATTTGATTTATTGTCATGTGTACTGAAGAACAGTGAAAAACTTTGTGAGCAGTACAGGCAGATCATAGTAAGCAAGGACACACAGATCATAGGGTGAAAAACACTTGGATAGAGTGAGGCATACTGGTTACACTGCACAGAACATGCACAAGGCAAACAACAACATTTAGAAGATCAACATTATTTGAAGTTAGAGAGTCCATTTATCAGTCTAATAATGGCAGGGAAGAAGCTATTCTTGAACTTGCTGGCGCATGTGTCAAGCTTCCATATCTTCTGCTTGTAGGAGAGCTTTACTGGTGTGGGATGGGTCTTTCATTATGTTGACAGCCTTTCTGTGGCAATGAGAGATGTAAGTGGAGTGCATGGATGGGAGGTTGACTTTAGTGATGGTCTGGGCTGTGCACACCACCCTCTGTAATATTTTTTACAAGTCTGGGCCGAACAGTTGCCTTATCAGGCCATAATGCACCCAGACAGTATGCTTTCAAATGTAGATGTTGGTGAGTGTCCATAAGGACATGCCAAATTTCCTGAGCCGCCTGAAGAAGAAGAGGCATTGTTGAGCCTTCTTGATGGTTGCATTTACGTGGGAAGTCCAGGACAGGGTGTCAGTTATCGTCACTCCTAGGAATTTGGCACTCTCAGCCTCTTCTCCATTGATGTAGATGGCGGTGTGTTCTTCTCCTTTCTTCCTGAAGTCAATGATCAGTTCTTTAGTTTTGCCGACATTGAGAGAGAGGTTGTTACCATTGAACCACGTCAGCAAGCCCTCTGAATCCTTTCTGTATTCTGACTCATCATTGTTTGATATCCATCCAAACACTGTGGTGTCATCAGCAAACTTGTAGATGGCGTTCATTCGGAATTTGGCTACACAGTCGTGGTTGTACAGGGAGTATAGTAGAGGGCTGAGAATGCATCCTTGGTGGGGGCTCCAGTGTTGAGTGCTATTTTGGAGGAGGTGCAGTTACCTATCCTCACTGATTGTGCTCTATGGGTCAGGAAGCTGAGGATCCAGTTGCAGAGGGCTGAGCTGAGACCTTTGTCTCGGAGTTTTGAGATCAGTCTGTAGGGGATAATTGAAAGCGGAGCTGTAGTCGATGAGCTGGAGTTTGATGTAGGTGTCCTTGTTGTCTAGATGTTCCAGGGATGAGTGCAGGGCTAGGGATATGGCATCCTCTGTGGACCTGTCACTTCAGTAGGCAGCGCCCTCTTCTAGGCCCGAAACGTCAGCCTCTCTGCTCCTATGATGCTGCTTGGCCTGCTGTGTTCATCCAGCCCTGCACCTTGTTGTCTCAGCGCCCTCTTGAGGTTGGCTTAGCTGAAGTTGCTGGTCCCGATGAAGAAGGCATCGGGGAGTTTCATCTCCAGAGTGTTTATGGCAGTGTAAATTTCATCCAGGGTATTCTTCACATCCGCATGGGGTGGTGTGTAGACTGCTATCAGAATGGCGCAGAACTCATGCAGCAGATAGTGGGGACAGGATTTTACTGTAAGGTATTCTAGGTCCAGGGAACAGTAGCTCGGACAGCTGAGCACCAGGAGATGTTGATCAGGAAGCATACGCCCCCTCCGCCCTTTGCCTTACCTGAGGACGCTGTCCAGTCCATGCAATGTATGGAGGACCCCTCAGCTTGCAAGGCACAGTCAGGTATTTCAGTTCCCTCTGGAAGGCAAGTTTAGATCTGAGTTCATTCATTTTGTTTCCGATAGCCTGGACATTTGCTAGGAGTATGCTGGGATTCAAGAAACACAGCTATCATCCTATGTGCCAGGTATGTCCCCAACCAGTAAAGAGTTTTCCCCCTGATTCCCATTGACTCTAGCTTTGCTAGAGCTCCTTGATATCACACTTGGTCGAATGCAGCCTTGATGTCAAGGTCTGTCATTCTCACCTCACCTCTGGAATTCAGCTTATGTGAATGTTTAGACCAAGACTGTAATGAGGTCAGGAGCTGAGTGGCCCAGGTGGAACCCAGACTGGGTATGAATGAGCAAGTTATTGTGAGGTGCTGCTTGATAACACTGTTGATGACACCTTCCATCACTTTACTGGTGACCGAGAGCAAATAGACTTGAGAATATGAGACTATTCTTGGAGAATACAAAGTTGAGAGGAGATTTGGTGGAGGTATTCAGAATCATGAGGGAGACCTAGATGGAGAAGCTCGTGAGGAAATGTTGCCATTGATGCAAAGAACGAGAACCACACAGCACAAATGCAAGACATTTGGCAAAATGATTAATGATGACCAGAGGAAATCCTTTATCATTCAGGGAGTTGAATGCACTGGCTGAGGGTGCAGTGTAAGCACTTTCAATCAAGACACTCAATATGGAATAGAATCATCAGGAAAGGACAACAAAAAGCAGCATTATGATGAAAAGGTGAGGGCTGAGAATTTGTGACTACTTTTACAAAGAAGCGGTATGGATATATCAGACTGAATGTACTTCTGTGATTTGTTTTCTTTCTCTGTTTTGTAGTGACTAATATACTGAACATGGGATTGTGTATGGACATTATCAATATGAAACTAATCAGATAATTTATCAGATTATGCACAAGAAATAATTAACAAAAATAAAAATGCATACAATTGGAGCTAAACTTGCCACATGATAAGTAATTGGGTCAAGTGTAAAAGAGAGCAAGTTTAATGATCTGCTTTCTGATTGTCGAGTTGCACCAAGTGGTATCCCTTGGTGATCTATAATGAGGCCTTTTCATCTCATCGGGTAGAGAAAAGATCTTAATGAAGGAGTATTGTATATTCAGGTTTGCAGATGCCATTAAGGTAGGAGCCATGTTAAATTGCATGACTGGAAACAAAAAATTGCAAAGGATAAAGCCAACTGAGTGGACAAAACTACTGCTAACAAATTTTGAACTAGAAAATCAAAAGACCATTCATGCTGTAAAGACAAATTGGAATGTTTTCTTGATAGTGGGATACTCGGACCAGTAGGGACAGAATGATAATTAAGTGTGTGTGTAAACAAACCATTTAAAGCTAGGAAGCAGCTTCTGAAAATGACCCTTTTTTCGGTATGCGGTCTGGTTGCTGCACTGTTAAGATTGCTGTGTAGCTGTACATTTACACATTTTAACCTTGTCTTGTGAACAAACATTGCAAGGCAAATTTTGGACTGCTGAAAGGCCACACGTTTGAAGTATAGAGAAAACCTTGCTTGACACTGGCCTTGAAGAAACGTATCCAATGATCTTTGTAGCTCAGATTTTCCATTTATCGATGGCATTTTAAAGTTTTGTTGTCAGTCCAGATCATTCTACAGGTGCAGCAGCAGTGATGCCATGAATATTTCACATGGTTCTCTCAAGTTACATGGCTTAACCAATGTTGTTCAGAAAGATTCCACCCTCTATCTCAGTGCAAAATGGTTGGCAGGTTCAATGGTTTCAGATTTACCCCGGCTTGACCTCATTACTTTCAAGCAGGTAACAATTACAGTATTTGAGAACTGGCTGATCATTTTGATATACCAACTCCTTCTAAACTGATAAATAGCAATTTCAACTGGGAGGAATTCTGGAATCTGGATATTTATGAGGTAAGGATTAATAAATAGGCTCAGGTTTTATTTTTAAATAAAAGCTCCAATTGGATACATTTTAAAAAAAATCATTCCGGGTGTGTGGATTTTGCTGGCTAGACCTGGAATAATTCCCCATCCCTAGTTGCCCATCAGAAGAGTCATTTTAAATTTTCATTCACAAAGACGATCAGCTGCAGTGTAGTTTGGGACTTAGAAGAGCTGAACCCCACTATAATAGTTTGTTGCAGCTTTGCCTTACATCTTTTGTGACCTAGCCTTGGGTTTCATCCAGCCACAAGGAATTATTGTGTTTTTTTTCTCTTTGGCACATATAATCTTTTTAAGAAATTCATTTTAGTTCTTACTAGTTGTAAATCCTTATACAAAATAACCCTGGACAAGCGTTTAATTTTTCACAGTTTGCTTCTAGAAGGTCAGTAGAATCGTGTTATGGAGAAGAGATGAATGGATAGTTAAGGTTAAGATTGCACAGCATGTTTAATAAGGTAGCACCAGAGCACTGTAATGTCAAGTGTATTCTGTTCATTGTTACTTTAATTTCCTGTCCCTGCTATTTTCAAATGATTAATTTCATTATTTTTGCATTATAAAGTCAACAACAAACAGCAAACAGATCAAAACTTCTAAATGGACAGCTTTTAATGAATTAATAATTACACAGTTTTTTCTTGATTTATTTGGTTTAGTGTTGTGCAGTTTTCAATGTTGCTTACAACTTTTAGTTATTGTATCATCTGAGAAATGGATCTTGTCCTAACAGAACAACAGCTTTACTTTATAGAATTATGCCAACTATCTCTCACTACAATTTTAAACTGATTATAAGGGAGAATTTAAACAGCCAAAGGGGTTTAGTTCAGATAGGATGTTAAAATCCAAAAAAAAATCTGATATTAAACTCAACTCACCTTGCTTCAACCCATCCATTTCTGATTTAAATGGAAGCAAGATTGAAGCTTCCACCAACTGTAATTAGGCTGTATGCTCTGTTCCAACCTTAAACCAGGTTGGCCACTTTCTCAAGGCTATGACAAACTGTTTCTTTCCCTACCTGCTCCATCCCTGCCTCCCTAGGCCTTTGGAAGCAACAATAGGCAAGATGGTCTTGCAAATTGTCAGTGCAAATAATTAATGCCTCTGATTAGTTTTAAGATGAAGTTAGCATTGTTTGTTTTTCCATCACTTTGGATGATGAATTACATAAAATAAATATAGTTTGTTTAGACTTCAATGGATTGCAACAAAAGCCTGTAGTATAAACAGGGTTTCTGCGTAGGCAGCTGGGTCTAAAGTAATTGCTTTATGCTGCATACTTGTCAGTGTTACAATACATCTATTTATTCTGATTACAATTATTTATTAATTAAATCATTGTTAATGTAGGTAAGAATATAATAGAAACAACTGCAGAGCCTTTTTGTTTTTGTCTTCCGTATACAATATTGTTCCATCATTAGTTCACAATCTGACAAAGAAGTGAAAGTCAAACGATTGCTTTGAACTTATCTACTTCCTAATTCTGATGGCTGCACTGAAGTGCCTTCTCCATTTGTCATAATTTAAATCAAAGACTGAAGCCAAAATCATCGAACAAGGTGAAGCTTTATTGTGCACTCTCCTCACAAAACAACACTGAAACAACAAAGGCTTTTCTTAGTATTGGAGCTGCATTTCAGGGCTATAATGGTGATGCCTTCTGTGCTTTCTGAGCAGAATAGAGTTAATTAATATAGTGACACTTCAAGTGCTCTGCACGACTCATAAATCATTTTGATCTCTCTCATAAGTATGGATGAGACTTCAAAGGGCAAATGTATCCGTCATCTTAAACTTACATTTTTTAATAATGCTCCTAAACTTCAAATAATCTAATTTACTATTAGACACATTTTACAACGTACGGATATCCATCAGCCTACTGTTAATTAAATGGGCTGAATTACTGCATTCAGAATGACTTACTTCCCACTTAAATACTAATTAAGGAATGCCCCAGTTATAATTATCACTGTATTGTTTATGTTCATGATCCCCAAATCATGAGCTCAATTTGAATACTTGTGGATGGTGCTTAGCTTAAATAACTAGCCTTCACCTAAACTGGTGGAGAAATGGGAATAATATCAACAGACCCAATCTTCCGTAAAGTAAAGATAAAAATCTAACCATTGTCATAGCTCCCAGATGAATTAAATCGCTCACTCTAAGGAAATGTACAATGAACATTTTTGCATCATAAAAATTATTATACTGTAGAATTCGAGTCCAGCCTCTGGTGGATGGTCCACCAAACTTCTTGTTCGACACATCTTCTTGTGACTGATCAGGTCATTTTCCTTCAACTGCAACCCTAGTGTTGTATACACATTTCTGACCCCGGCCTCTTGAAATATAAGGAAATGCTTCAAATTGCATCGGTCCAACTGTTTTTCAGTGGCTTAGCATTCCCATCATGGTTATATACAAGACCACTTAATATGTGGTCAGTTCCTGTTCACAAAAGGTAGCCCTCAAGGTACATATTGGCAAGGAATACTTTTTTTGTCTGCCACAATATCAAAGAGAAGACTTTTAATAAAGCAGGAAGAAAGGTTTTTGTACACTTCCAGGGAAGCCATTGTCTATGAGGCAGGGTTGTAGACAGGAGATCTGCTGATGTATCTGCTGTCTTAATGCTATGGTAGTGCCCTTGTTCAGATAAAACTGTCTTTGATCAGAATTCCTCTCTGTTCGTCCAATGATCCTCTTACTCCATTCTTACTCCATTATCTCCCAACCGGTAGACTGTGGACATAGGATCTACACCATCATATTGTTCTACAGTCAGAAATACAAAATATATTAAAAATACCTTATAAGTTGTTCTTTTTCCTTTCTGTCTTTTACCTTAGCATTTTTGCCATGAAGATAGTTTGTAGCAGATGAATTGAAAGATGCGAAATATTTGTGCAATGGTGATGATAGGTTCACTTCTGAAGAAAACTGGAGTTTCAGTATTTGTTGGGGACATTCTGTGTACAGCAAAGGTTCAAGGGTGCCTCCTTATAGCTTCCTCCAACTCCTGTATCCATTTCTTGTGTTGAGGTGTCTTTGGATTGCCTGTCATGATTGTTAGCATACCCACAAACCTGTTACATGTGCTCTATTGAGTACTGGAGCACTTTCCCTGAGAAAACTAGGCAGCAGAACAGTTGTTTCAGGACATTGACGGTTTGCTCCTTAATGATCCCTGCAGCTATATTGCCCTTGTTAATTGTTACCTCGTCCTTATGGGTTCAGGTGGTGGAGGGAATCATGAGTCTCGTGAGTAGAGTTGTCCCTTTTCACCTACTAATCAATAATTGGTCCATTATTCTAACCCAGTGGTGGCAGAAATTGTTGACTATGTCTGGATGAATCTGTTGCCGCTGCTGTCAGGATAGCGAGCATTCACCAAAAGGATGTTTTGTTTACTGTACATCAAAAGCTCATTGATGAAGTGGTAGCTCTTTGCTTCTGATGCATTTCCATGTGAAACCAACAGAGCCATATGTATGCAGTGTATGGCATCATGGGAATCTCGCTAGCCAGATAAAGCCATGTCATCCCTCTTCCTGCTTCTCTCCAATCAGTGGGAAGGTGATGAAATCCTCTGTCTTATTTAGGGCATTGGTGTCTCCCAGTGCAGCAAATGAATGGCAAACTGTTCGATATTATTAATGTTCCCGCATGTAATGATCCAACAACAAAGAGATTTAAGGACACAATGACCTTGATGGCCACTGGCAGTGCCAATCTTACACTTCTGTGAGTCATGTGTAGGAGGTGGCACTGATCATTCACCAATTCCTTTTTGAAATATAGCCACTGTATAGATTGCATCCTTGGTGTGGCAGAGAGTATTCATTGAACATCCTCACTCTCTTTGCAACAGCTTCCATTCTCTATCTTCCTTCTGTGTTGTAGCCCAAGAAGAACTGCAATTATCACCTATCATCCTGATTTACCCATCAACTCTACTGACCTCTTTGACTGGATCCACCAAAGCACCTTGTATGTTCAAACATTTGCAAAGAACTTACAATATCATGAAACTCAATATCATTGCTGCACCAAGATACAAGAAATGCCCTCAACAGGAGAGGAGATTTCATCACCTTCCCACTGACTGGAGAGAAGCAGGAAGAGAGATTACATGTTTTATCAGGCTAGCGAGATTCCCATGGTGCCATACACTGCATACATATGACTCTGAGATAGCAAGAACTGCAGATGTTGGAGTCACAGATAACACAGTGTGGAGCTAGAGGTACACAGCAGGCCAGGCTGCATCAGAGGAACAGGAGAGCTGACGTTTCGGGTCAGGATCTTTCTTCAGAAAATGAAGTATCCCGACCCGAAATGTCAGCTTTCCTGTTCCTCTGATGCTGACTGGCCTGCTGTGTTCCTGCAGCTGCACACCTTGTCACACATACGGCTCTACTGGTTTCACTAAGTAACAAGGAAATGCAGCAGAAGTAAAGAGCTACCACTTTATCGATGAGCTATTGGGGTAAAACAGTAAACCAAACATCCTTTTGGTGAACTCATCATGACTGCACCAATGAAAGAAAGTCAGAAACAATTTCTGGAAAGTTGAAGGATTAACCATTTATACAATGCTAACGGGGACTCTATCAGATAGTGAGGAATGATTAAGCGAAAGGGTTAGCTGGTGCTGTACAGTCCTGTTCACCATTTCAATATAAGGGAGTGATAGGTGTTATAATCTATACATTCTAGATATTCCTGGTGCTTGCAGGGCACACCCACATTGTGGATGTCACACATAAGTGATGGAAGGATCCAGGCCAACATTTTTGCACCTTAAGTAGGTCTGGCTATGATCTATGAGCATCATTGAATAGGAAATGATGGAAGGATGTACGTGATAAGTTCTTGGTTGTTTGAAATCCTCCAAGTGAGACATGCTGTCAGGAGATTTCCAGGATTGTTCTCTACTTAATCTTCATGGATAAATAATCAATTTGAGTTTACCGATTCCATTTAAGTATTTTTTTTTTCCTTGTGTTATATAGTAAGAAAAGGAAGCACAATGGACCAGTTGTCTGTGTAGTCCACTGTTAGTCTAAGTGTACTGTTCTTAAAAGAAATATTAATTGTATTTTTCTCTACTTCTTTCTAAAGCTCTAGGACTCATTGTCCATTGTAGGTGAAAGTGACTGTGGAACAATTAGCCTTAGCCTTAGACAAGTGACAGGATAATACAACAGAGTCCATCCATATTGGCCGTTTATGTTATTTTATCAAATCTAGTACAAACTCATTGCTGATGGACTGGTTATTTTGTCTACTATTCAAATAGTGGCTGGTGGATAAAATACAATTTTTTGTAGTGTAAAGAGATGAATGCATCAATAGTAATTCCTCAAAATCCCTTTGGGAAGCTTGACTCAATAATAAACTCATGATACAGCTGCAAACCTGTGACACCACATGCAGTGCACAAAATCATACGTATTTGCTTAAAGTCTGTGACAAGATAAAGTATGTTACAAGCAGTCAACAAAATTAATATAATGTGACATCTGTAAGAAATTCAATCTTGTTTCCATAACTTCCATATAGCCATCTGGGAAAATGTCACATGTAAGATATCCCAAAGAATGGTTGAGTAGAAAGAGAGAAATAAAGAAACTGTGCTTGTTCTAGCAGTCTGAAGAATAAGGACATGGGAATGTTCCAGCAACTATTCACTTAATTTGACAAAGAATCTTCAAAACTTAAAAAGAAAGACTAATGGTCATCCAAGACACATCATTGAAATTCTCTTTAGACACTTGGATAAGAAAATTTTGCCGCTGATATAATGGGCAAATGGATCAAGTCGCATTTCTAAAAGACTCAGAGGAAGCACTGCCAATGCTTTCCTTGACATAACTCAGCTCAGAAATTTTAACACAAAGGTTTCTGGTTAAAGACAACATTTATAAATCACCTTTACCATAGCAAAACATCCCAGGTCATTTGGGAAGCGAAATATCAATAAACATTTGTGATACCAAGTTACAGGAGGAAACCTCAGGGGAGAAAAACTTGCTCAAAGAGGTAAGTCTTAAAAGGTGAATGAGAGGTAAAGAAGTGGAGAAGTTTAGGCAGGGAATTATAGAGCCTTGGGCTGGAAAAATGGCTGCCACTCTTAGAGATATTGAAAGCGAGGATTCACAGGAGACCATCAATGAAGAAGAGCAGCAATGCTGAAGGCTTATAGCATTGCAGGAGGTTACAGAGGTGGAGAGAAGATAAATACTTGGAGGAAATCGAAAACAAGGATAAGGATTTTAAAATCTGAAGCATTGTCTGTACAATAAAAATTTGGTTAGCAAGCACAGAAATAAATCTTAGAGTGAGTAAAGTCACGGACAGTAGAATTTTAGATGAGCGTATATTTTAAGTAGCAGATGGGGACCTGGTCAGGAGAGCATTGGAATATTCACATGGAGTTGTGGATGTGGGCCAAAGCTAATAGCTTGGATGGTCCAGTCAGCAGTGAAGCAAGAATATTGACGTGCCTAGTGATCTCAGTAGCAAGAACTGGGGCAGTACAGTGGCTCAGTGGTTAGCACTGCTGCCTCACTGCCCAGGGACTTGGGTTTGAATCCATCTTCGGACACCTGTCTATGTGGAGTTTGCACATTCTCACTGTGTCTGTGTGCATTTCCTTCAGATACACCGTTTCCTTCCAGTCCAAGGATGTGCAGGCGAAGTGGATTGGCTGTGCTAAATTGCCCCGTAGTGTTCAGGGATGTGTAAATGGGTTACAAGGAATGGGTAATGGGTCTGGATGGGGTGCTCTGAGGGTTGGTGAGGACTTGTTGGTCTGAAGGGCCTGTTTCCACACTGTAGGGATTCTAGAAATGTGTAAGTTAGGTGGATTAGCCATGGGGAAATATAGGGTTAGGGTAGGGGAGTGAGTCTGGGTGAGATGTTCTTCGGAGCGATGGTGTGAACTTGTTGGGCCAAATCGCCTGTTTCCACACTGTAGGGAACCTATGAAACTTTACCTCTTTTGCTCTACTTTCCCTTTAATTTCACCAGCTGCTGGACAGATCTCCAAGGTCCATGCATGGCAGTAAATGGAGAAACCGGAAGTGAATACACCACCATGGTTTTGTCATGCCAGTTGGCATACACTGACACTAGGAGCAGCTGTATAACAGCTTACAGGGAATGTTGTTCTTGCAATGTCTTGGATCACATTGGTCTTCAATGGGTACTCCTAGCTGTCAACTGCGATGTTCATTAGGCTGCCCAAGGAATCAGTTACGTGAAGGAATTTTCAAAGACAACCAACCAGGAAACAAAAAGCAAAAAAACCAAATCATATCCTGAAATATGAACCAAGATGAAGATGAGGACATGTGTATGAGGTGAAGGTAGAAGTTGAAAAAACATGAACCACACAACCCTATTAAAAAGGATAATTTAAAGGATGTATTTTTTTTTAAATCTAGCAAATATGATGGTGACATTGAAAAGCAATATATAAACATCTCTTTTTTCAGGGTTTAGTGGCAGTTATTCTGCAGATCATTGTAGAAAACTGAGTCATCCTCATTGATAAGACATAAAATTTGATGGGGTTTCCAACAATGATGTCCAAGAGAAAGTTGAAAATGTTCTCAACTCCTTAATGGATTTTACTGATTTATAGCTCTGGGTAAATGTTCAACCTGAGGTGGAATAGTGAATGATAGATCACAACTGCAAGATGTATGCATTAATCTATTTATGACCAGATCCCTGGGGAAACTCCCCAGGTTATTAAAGCTCCAGACAGAATACTCAAATGGTTCAGCTCCTGGGTGAGGACAGATGGACTGGCTCCTTTCCTTCTTCACCCACCTCCTCAGCAGCCTGAGGCAAGGTCAGTCTACAAAAGCATCCTCCCTTAAGTTCATGTATTATTAGGAGCCAAACTAACCAGGCTTTCTTGAGGCAACAAAAGAATTTTTTATGTGACAAAACTAATAAAAAATGAATAATGTGACACAGGTATGTGCAAATTAGGAATAAGAAGCAAGCTCAAAAATGTTAAAAGATGTAGAAATCAATCTCTGCCAGTGATTCATGAAGAATGGATGCTGATAGCCAAATAGTCCATTTCTAGATTCTTGTTTGTTGCAGACTACAAAGAACAAAGAACAGTACAGCACAAGTTATTTGAAATCCCTTTAACCGTTGTTGGCTGACAGCAGTTAGAACAAGGGAATCCATCTGGCCCAGTTTCCTTCTGACTGGCTTGCTGTCAAGTTGGCTTCTAGCAAGAGATGAATTTAGCCTGGAATTCCGGGATGACTAGTGGTTGGTTCTTCAACAGTGAAATTCACAGCGCACCAATGCTCAAACTCAGGCTAGTATACATGAATAGAGTGGAGACGTTGAGAAAATGGGACCTTCATGGTAAGCTCAGCCAGTGAAGAAATTGAACCTTTGCTGTTGGTGTCAATCTGCACCACAAAACAGTGAACTAAGCTAACCGAATCCACATGAAAGGTGTAAACCGTTAATACTTCACTAGACAAATGATACAGGTTTGAAGCAATTGTAGCAGATTGTAACACTGAACTCCCAGTGCAGTCACCAAAAGTTCCAGCGAAGCATCCAAACTGTGGGTGAGGTATGGAGATGTGGCTTGTCACAGTCACCATGATAGTTCAAATACAACACAAGAACTTTGGGCTAAAATATGTTGGAATTCCCAACACCCAGAGAAACTGAGAATACAACACAATGCTCCACAGCTGTATATGAAGCAGAGCTAACTGAGAAACATTGTCAAAGAAGTTCCAAAGTTTCGTCCATAACCCACAAGTGTGTTAGCACATTCTCGGGATAGCCTCAATATTACAGTTTGTACACTCTGTTCTGATAAACTTGACACACTGCATTGATGTTGTCAGAACATCTGAAGCCTTTACTGCTATCCAAGTGATAAACACCAAAAAGAGGGAGAATATACATTATATATCAAAATTGACAAAGTGTCAGTGCAAATACCATCCTTTTGTGCATCCAAACCATTATGTATTCAGGGAACTGGCACAACGCTGTGCAGTCTACACAATACAATTCCTTACAGTGAGTCTGACATGGCGCACATTGTCATTATCCATCTTAGATATTAATACTGATCCTTGGTATGGACACCTGAAACCTTTGAGTTCATTGAAATAAACTGACCTCTCTTTGTAGGTCTGCCAGTATGCATGGCTTATCATGACCCATGAGGTGATAAATTATCAACTGCAACATCAAAAATTCAAGACTGCAACTTTGAGTCGAACCATCACCTAAATAACCTTTACCCAGACAGGTTGGATACTATTGTCAATTTTAAAGGAAATGCAGTGTTACTTCTGAAAGATGATGCCCAATCCTGTATCAATTCTCCCTGTAACTCCAGAAATGACAATCAAAAAAAGCTCGAAGTGTATTTGGATTCCATGGGTCAAAACAACATCATCTGGAAAGTCAGTGTCTTACTGGTCCATGCAGCTCCATTACTTTTGTGTTCTGAAGAAATGTAGTACTATCTGTGCCTGTTTTGATCGAAGGAGAACTGATCAATACACTAAAAATATGTCCATACAAGACTCCTACCCTGGAAGAACTTAATCCCAAGTTCTCAGACAGCAAACATTTTTTCAAACTCAAAACCAAGCATGCACACTAGTTAATACATCTTTTTTGCTTGCACAGAAATTAGAACTGAAGACTTTTGGTAGATACTGTTTCTTCAGGTTATCTTTTGGATTAACCAAGAGCCTGGACTTATTCCAAAAAACATATATTGTGTCATCAAGAATCTGCAAAGCAGACAACATTGCAGTTCTCTGTAGAATTAAACCGTTAATGACAAATCCTCTACCAGCTCAGAACAACAGCAAGCATTCATGATCTACTGTTCAACAGTAAAAACCATCAAATCAAGATGAACAAAATCAATTTATTTGGTGCAATCTGCTTATAAACAGGTATTAGATCAAACTAGAAGTCATAAAGAAGATGTCTGCACTGTTGACTACAAATGCGACTTACAAAGGTGTCATACTTTCTTTAACTTGTTATTTGCATATGTTTTCAGCTTTGTGAGCAAAGTATCACCTCTTTAAGATCTTTCTACAATAACACACCATATGTATGGTAGGAGGATCACCAGCATATTTTGCAACTCTCAAAAATGCCTTGCAATCCAGTAAGTGTGAACTTCAGCATTATGATTCCACTTTGATTAGCACAATGGAAGTAGATACATCCTAGAAAGATCTCAGAGTATACACAGAAGGTCCTGACCCAAAACTTCAGCTTTCCTGCTCCTCTGATGCTGCCTGGCCTGCTGTGTTCCTCCAGCTCCACACTGTGTGGTATCTCAGGCTCTAGCATCGGCAGTTCTTACTATCTCTTAGGTCTCAGAGTATGTCTGCTACAGGATGGGAAGTCTGTTGCGTTTGATTCTAAGATTCTTACAAGAACTCAGGTTAATTCCACCAATGGTGAAAGAAAGACCCTTGCTCTAGTTTTTGGAATACAGCAGCTTCACGCATACAAATTCAGCAGGCACACCATTGTTCACCCAGACTAAAAATAGTCTGTTGAAAACCTTTCATGAGTGCATCTCCATGACTGCAAAGTCAACCTTGTGAAGATCTAACAATACACTTTCAAAGTACAATACAAACCAGGTTCTCAAATTATTATCTCTAATACTCTTAGCTGACTTCCAAACCCCTCAGGCCATAAAAAATAGGAGCAGATGTGGTCCATTCAGCCCATCGAGTCCGCTCCTCCATTCAATGACATCATGGCTGATCTGATTATCCCCAACTCTTCTTTCCTGCCTTTTCCTCATAACCTTTGATCCCCCTCCTGTTAAAAATCTGTCTACCTCAGCTTGAATATTCTTAATGACCTAAACTTAACAACCTTCTGTGGTAAAGAATTCCACTGATTCACTACCCGCTGACAAAAGAAATACCTCCTCATTTTTGTCTTAAGTGAGTAGCTCCTTATTCTGAGATGATGTCCTCTAGTCCTAAATTCTTCCACATGGAGAAACAACCATTCTGCATTGACCCTGTAATGTTACCCAAAGAATCTTGCATGCTTCAATAGGTTGCCTCTTATTCTTCCAAACTGCAGTGTGTGTAGAAAATAACAGAAAACCTATTCAAGCACATGGAAAGGAATGCCCCATGAAACTCTACAGATTTGACACTTAACCAGTCTTTTTTGAAAATTGACTCAATATATCTACATGCATCCTTATACACATTTATCAGGAAAATGATTCCCATTCCTTTAAGGGGAATGGGTGATATCCTCTTCATACGAGCATCTGTTCTTCCCATCTCACCTAACCTGACATCCCTGCCTTGACTGTCCTTTCCCTACCTCACACTCAATTAAACATCCCCGCCTGACTCCAATCCAACCCAACTCTCTCTAGTCTACCTTAAGCCCTCATCCACTGACCTGCCTCCCTTTCACGCTGTCCACCTACCAGCCAGACTCCTATTTTGCACATGTAGCAATCTACCACCTTCCTACTTTGCTGACATTTCTATCCATTAAACGCCCTTATTACCCTGCTCACCTACCCATCCTGAATCCTACACCTTCCCCAATTATCTCACCACTTACCTTGTTACCTACCTATCTCACCCCATTACCCACTTATCTGAATCATCCAAATTGATTTTCTAAAAGTCATTAAGTAGGACTGAATGTTAAAATAAATTAATCAAATTACACTTACAACGTTCAAAGGAAATACTTAAAATTCATATATTTACAATTAATCAATAAAAATAACGTGAAATGTTTAAACAGAACAGAAGAAAGCATTAAAAAGCAAGGCAATATATACAACAGTTTCAAAACTCTTACCTTCCAGTTTTAATCTCTTGGTTGCTTGCTACTGTCCTAAAAGGGAAATGTCAGGTCGCCTGCTGTCATAAACATTATGGCTTCACCTCTTTTGCACAGACTTAGAGGTCCAGCTGTGAAAAAAAGAGGTAGAAAAATAGGTAGACGATTTTAGCCTAGATTACAGTCAGATGGATCCATTCTGATGGTAATTCGCTGCTGAAGTTAATGGTTGAAGTTCTCCTTAACAGCAATGGAATTTTGAGTCCAACTTTTTTTTAATATAAAGCTTTTGAATGTGGAATGTTACTCAAGCTTTTGACAAATGCATTCTATTTAGAACTGGATTAGAATTCTTCACACCCACGCTTTCCATTCTCTCTAAGTATTATTCAGCTTTCCTGGTGCCTCAACCTCAGAGTTTAATACCCATACAAATGACTGTCATAAATCATTTCATGTTATCCTGTAGCTTGCTAACAGATTATTTTTCTCTTTGTATCTCCATCTGTTCCCGCTACTACTTCCAATCCAATTGTACTGAGAGCCTTCCTATCAACCATCACTGTTTTCATTGAGGACCCTGCACTGTGAAGTGGGGTTGAGGGCACCCTCTGCATCTTCTAGTCCACAGAGCATTAATAAAGAAACAGCAACAAGTGCGTCGGATTGTAGAGCCAATTGACTTCTTCTATTGTGGTTCTAGTGCAGAGTGCCTTTGTCTTGATGTTAAATTACCATCAAGTTGCCAATTTGTCATGTTATGTCAGCTCCTTCATACACATAGCTCTCACTGGTTTCCTGAACGGCCACATGTGAGTAGGAATTGACGTAGGAGTCTGCTACGATTGCATACTTAGGGAAACAGACCTTGGTTCAACTGTCCTTTTTCTCCTTCACTTTTGACTGCAAGTTCCAAAATAAGAAAAAAATACATCACGTCTTGAGAACACAGAGGCCGAGAGCTTTTGGTTAGCTTCAGTTTAATCTGACTGATCACGCATGCCATTTTTGATTGGGCAGGTCAGGGTGAAGGATAAAATCAATTTTTTTTATATTCATTTGAGAGATGTTGGCATCGCTAGCTGGCCAGTATTTCTTGCCCTTCCCTAGTTGCCCTTGAGAAGGTTGCAGTAAGCTGCCTTCTTGAACCGATGTTGCCCACCTACTGTAGGTTGACCCACACTGCCATTAGGGAGGGAATTCCAGGATTTTGACCCAGAGACAGTGAAGGAACGGTGATATATTTCCAAGTCAGAATGGTGAGTGACTTGAAGGGGAACTTGAAGGTGATGGTGTTCCCATTTACCTGCTGCCCTTGTCCTTCTACATGGAAGTGGGAGTCGTGGGTTAGGAAGGTTCTGTCTGAGGATCTTTGGTGAATTTCTGCAGTGCATCTTGTAGATAGTACACACTGCTGCTACTGAGCGTCAATGGTGGAGGGAGTGAATGCTTGTAGATGTAGTGCCAATCAAGCAGGCTGCTTTCTCCTGGATGGTGTCAAGCTTCTTGAGTGTTGTTGGGACTGCACTCATCCAGGCAAATGGGGAGTATTCCATCACACTCCTGACTTGTGCCCTGTAAGTGTGGGGATTTGGGGAATCATGAGGTGGTGTTGCTTGCTGCAGTATTCCTAGCCTCTGCCATGCTCTTGTAGCCACTGTATTTATGTGGTGAGTCCAGTTGACTTCCAGGTCATTGATAACCCCAGATGTTGACAGAGGGGTATTCAGTGATGGTAACACAGTTGAATGTCAAAGGGTGGTGGTTAGATTGTCTCTTATTGGTGATGGTCATAGCCTGGCATTTGTGTGGTGTGAACATCACTTGCCACTTGTCAGCCGAAGCCTGGATATTGTCCAGATCTTGTTGCATTTAGACACAGACTGCTTCAGTATCTAGGAGTTGTAAATGGTGTTGAACATTGTGCAATCATTGGTGAACATCCCCACTTCGGGCCTTATGATGGGGGGAAGGTCGTTGATGAAGTAGCTGAAGATAGCTGGGCCTAGGACACGATCCTGAGGAACTCCTGCAGAGAAGTCCTGGAGCTGAGATGACTCACCTCCAACAACCACAACCATCCTTCTGTGTGTCGGCTATGACATTTCCTGTGTGTCAGGTATGACATTAATCATGTGTGAGTTTGCCCCGGATTACCATTGATTGCAGCTTTGCTAGGGCTCCTTGATGCAACACTCAGTTGAATCCCGCTTTGATGTCAAGGGCTGTCACTCTCACCTCACCTCTGGAATTCAGCTCTTTTGTCCATGTTTGAACCAAGTCTGTAATGAGGTCAGGAGCTGAGTGGCCCTGGTGGAACCCACATCACTGAGCAGGTTATGGCTGAGCAGGTGTTGCTTGATAGCACTGTCGATGACACCTTCCATCACTTTACTGATGATCGAGAGTAGACTAATGGGGCGATACTTGGCTGAGTTGAATTTGTCCTGCTTTTTATGTACAGGACATCCTTGCACAATTTTCCACATTGTCGGGTAGATGCCAGTGTTGTAACTGTACTGGAACAGCTTGGTTAGGGGAGCAGCAAGTTCTAGAGTACAAGTCTTCAGTGCTATTGCCGGAATGTTATCAGGGCCCAAAGCCTTTGCAGTATCCAGTGTCTTGAACCATTTCTTGATATAACGTGGAGTAAATTGAATTGGCTTAAGACTGGTATCTGTAATGCTGGGGACCACTGGAGGAGGCCAAGATGGATCATCCACTCGGCCCTTCTGGTTGAACATTGCTGCGAAAGCTTCAGCCTTATCTTTTGGATTGATCTCCTGCATCTTCCATCATTGAAAATGGGGATATTTGTGGAGTCTCCTCCTCCACTGAGTTGTTCAATTATCCACCACCACTCATGACTGGATGTGGCAGGTCTGCAGAGTTTAGACCTGATCCATTGGTTGTGGGATTGCTTAGTTCTGTCTATTACTTGCTGCTTATGCTGTTTGGCATGCAAGTAGCCTTGCTTAGAGGTTTCACCAGGTTGATACCTTATCTTCAGGTATGCCTGGTGCTGTTCTGGCATGCCTTCCTGTACTCCATTAAACCAAGGTTGATCCCCTGGCTTGATGGTAATGGCTGAGTAGGGGATGTGCTGGGCCATGAGGTTATAGATTGTGCTGGAGTATAATTCTGCTGCTATTGATTGCCCTCAGTTCCTCATGGATGCCCAGTCTTGAGTTGCTAGATCTGTTCGACGTTTCCCATTTAGCACAGTGATAGTGCCACACAATTCGACAGAGGTTGTTCTCAATGTGATGGCTTTCATCTCCACAAGGACTATGTGATGGTTGCTCTTATCGGCACAAGGGATTCTGCTATACCACATGTTCCGACAATGCAAATTGGCTATGACGCGATTGATGAATAGGGGCACGCTATTTCTAAAACACGAACTTGTGTTGGCTATAGCACAATTCCATTGATCACGCGTCAACATCACAGGCTTTGTCAAAGGAAAATTTCTTTTTTTCAATCCTTGTTGATGGTGTAAATGTTCAGAGTAAATCATAATGAGCTCATTTGAAAAAGGTAATTGGATTATATATCATAAACCTTAAAATACAATATAACACAGAAAACAAACATCTTATTCAGAAAATATGTCAAGTCTTAGTTTGAAGAGTTTATGCTGGACACATTAAAGGCAAAGAAAGAAATATAATTTAAAATAATGAGTGCTGTTAAAACATGTACCTTTGTGTGTAATATTTTTGCCCAGATTTTGTTACATATTTAATATGTGAGAACGTTTGAACTTGCTCATGTAAATCATTTATACCAAAAATTGTCTGTGTTACAACCTGTTCTTTTCCAGCACAATTTTGAATACAATGTTATTCAGGTTTATAATGCATTTTTATCCTGCAATTAACTTCAATGTCAATGGGTTACATAGGAAAGAAAGGTCAGATTCCTCTACTTCACTTATCTGAAAATCTATCTAGAAATCTGTGCTGATGGAATGTCAGGTCAGATCAGCAGTGGGCTAGGCTGTACTGCCGACTGTGTTGTAGCTGAATAGATTTTATTTGATTATAAGTGTCAAGACTCACACAAGTGACAGACATGGCGCCAGTACTTATAGGAGAGTGGTGAGGAGGAATTTTAAGTGATTTTGAGTGCTATTTTTTGGTGGTCTGTCCCTAATCCCACTTTTCCCATAATCCCCATTATTTCTATAGGGCGCTTCTCTATAATGGAATTTTGCCCTGGAATGCAACTATTGCATTACAACAGAACCCCCCTGACTGACATGGGCAGATGCATCTGCAGCTGGCAGATTGGTAAGGATGAGGTCAAGTATGTTTCTCCCTCTTGTTGGTTCCCTCACTACGTGCCACAACATGGAGGAGTACCAGTTCATCATCTGAGGGAAAATAGTACGTGGTAATCAGCAGGAGATTTCTTTGCCCTTGTTTAACCTGAAGCCATGAGACTTTATGGAGTCTGGAGTCAATGTTAAGGTCTCCCAGGGCAACTCCCTCCCAACTGTATACCACCGCGTCCTGGTGGGACAGGGCATACCCAGGGATGGTGAAGGTGCCGTTTGGGACATTGTTTGTAAGGTATGACTTCATGAGCGTGACAATGTCAGGCTGTTACTCGACTAATCTCCCAATATTGGCATTAGCCCCCATATGTTAGTGAGGAGGACTTTGAGGAGTCGACAGGGCTGTTTCTGCCATTGTCTTTTCCGATGCCAAGGTCGATGCCAAGTGATCTGTCCAATTTCATTTCTTTGAGACTTTGTAGTGATTGGTACAGTTGAATAGCTTGCTAGGCCATTTCAGAGAGCAACTGAGAATCAACCTCATTGCTCTGTGTCTTGAGTCACATGTAGGCCAGACCAGCTGAGGATGGCAGATTTCCTTCCCTGAAGGACATTAGTGAACCAGATGGGCTTTTCTGACAATCAACAATGATTTCATTGTAATCAGTGGATTCTTAATTCCAGATTTCTTTTATTGAATTCAAATTCCACCACAAGGATTCAAGTCCGCGTCCCCAGAACATTAGGAGCAAATTACTGCAGATGTTGAAAGCTGTACTAAAAACAGCAAATGCTGGAGGTCCAAAATGTTGTCTTGTTCTCTCTCTATGGATGTTGTCTGACCCGTTGCGATCTCCAGTATTTGTTGTTTTCCCCAGAACATTACTGGATTAGTAGTCTAGCAATAATACCACTAGGCCATCGGCTTCCCCCTGATCTTTCTCTCAAAGATAGTACTTCAATTTTTGTATTGAATGACAGGCCTCTAACATGCCTCCAAACCAACTGCTGTTCCCATGAAAGCCACACGCAAAAATGAGCTAATCTGCCCTAAAGGTAATCAGACCCCAGCCTGTGTATTAGGCACATTTAATGAAAGATACATTTTCAAATATCATGGTGCATGATTATCAATTATTATGCTTGGCATGTGTTTTAATTTATTTAATTTAATCTTATTCACATATCCTTGCTGTGTTCATAATCTTCAAGTTCTAAGTTGAATGACTGGCAATACAAAATAATTAAAAACGAATTATTGTATCATCAGATACAGTGGTTTAATACTTTAAAGAAAAATGCAAAGCTTGAAATTGCATTAAATCACATATTGAACCAGGTGAACATTTGACAGTTGCAACTGTAATCCATTGACAAGTCTGTTATTTGTTGACCTATGACTCAAGAAGGCAAGTGTAAATATTTAGCAAGTTGGCACAAGGAGGGTAAAATGTTAAGAATAGGTGCTGAAGATTGAAGGAAATGTGACATTCAAGAAAAATAAATTGGGTTAAGGTGGACTAGTGTTACTATTAATCAATATTGCTTATAGACAAGTTTGAGATGACCTCTATTCAGGGTATAGAATTGGATCGGGTGCCGATGAAAAATAAGGAGAGAAAGAAGTCACTAGCTGGCAATGGTCGTGTGGATGAAGAGTTCATGACTCTTTGTACAGCACATTCTGGAACCAACAAGACAGCAGTTTATATTTGATTTGGTCTTGTGTAAAGAGACAGGATGAATTGATGACCACAGTGTAAAGGTACCCCAAGGTAGCAGCAACCACAATATAATTGAATTTTACATACAGTTAGAACAGGAGTAAGGCTAAGATTACTATTTTGACAAGCCGGGAGAGTGGGCAAAGAAGTGGCAGATTTTTTTTTCTATTCATTTTGTGGGATGTGGGCATCGCTGGCTGGCCAGCATTTCTTTCCCTTCCCTAGTTGCCCTTGAGAAGGTGGTGGTGAGCTGCCTTCTTGAACCACTGCAGTCCTCCTGCTGTGGGTTGACCCACAATGCCATTAGGGAGGGAATTCCAGAATCTTCACCCAGCGACAGTGAAGGAATGGTGATATATTTCCAAGTCAGGATGGTGAGTGACTTGGAGGGGAACTTGGAGGTGGTGGTGTTCCCATATATCTGCTGCCCTTGCCCTTCTAGATGGAAGTGGTCGTGGGTTTGGAAGGTGCTGTCTGACGATCTTTGGTGAATTTCTGCAGTGCATCTTGTAGATAGCACACACTGCTGCTACTGAGCATCGGTGATGGAGGGAATGAATGCTTGCGGGTGTAGTGCCAATCAAGAGGTCTGCTTTGTCCTGGACGGTGTCAAGCTTCTTGAGTGTTGTAGGGGCTGCACTCATCCAGGCAAGTGGGGAATATTCCAACACACTCCTGACTTGTGCCTTGTAGATTGTGGACAGGCTTTGAGGAGTCAGAAGCTGAGTTATTCGTCACAGTATTCCCAGCTTCTGGCCTGCTCTTGTAGCCACTGTGTTAATGTGGTGAGTCCAATTGAGTTTATGGTCAATGGTAACCCCCAGGATGTTGATAGTGGGTGATTCAGTGATGGTAACACCATTGAATGTCAAGGGGCGGTGGTTAGATTGTCTCTTATTGGTGATGGTCATAGCCTGGCATTTGTCTGGCGCGAATGTCACTTGCCACTTGTTAGTCCAAGCCTGGATATTGTCCAGATCTTGTTTCATATGAACACGGACTACTTCAGTATCTGAGGAGTCGCGAATGGTGCTGAACATTGTGTAATCTTCGACGAACATCAGGATGAAATAAAATGTGGGAAAGTGTGAGCATATGTACTTTGGTAGGAAGAATAGACTATTTTCTAAATATGGAAAAGCTTCGGAAATTTGAAGCACAAAGGGACTTGAGAGTCCTAGTACAGGATTCTCTGAAGGTTAACATGTAGGTTCAGTTGGCAGTTAAGGAGACAAATGCAACGTTAACATTCATTTTGAGAGGGCTAGAATACAAGAACCGAGATGAAGAGGAATTTCTTCAGCTACAGGGTAGTGAATCTGTGGAACTCATTGCCGTAATGGACTTTAGAAGCCAAGTTATTAGGTGTATTTAAGACAGAGATAGGTAGGTTCTTGATTAGTAATGGGATCAAGGGTTACAAGGAGAAGGCAGGAGAATGGGATTGAGAAACATATCAGCCATGATCGGAGGCAGAGCTGACTCGATGGGCTGAATGGCCTAATTCTGCTCCTATATCTTATGGTCTTATAGTCTTCTGGCTTCTGTGCTGCTTTTGTAGCCATAGTATTTTGTCATGGCCTATAACTTGATGCAATAAGGAGAAATGTGGGCAAGGTTTGAAAATGAAAGGAAAGAGAAAGAGAATTCTTGCAGCTTTTTACTCAGAAATCATTAACGCGTTATAAGTGACAAAGTCATGGTGTTGTCAGCAAGATAAGAAACCTTTGCAATTATTTTACCTCATCACAATTCTCAGTGGGATCTCAATAATGTCACAAGCGATGAATAACTTTGATCTAATTCAATTCATTTCGTATAAATTGGATAATGCCGACTGAAAAAATAGCACAAGGAGAAGTGTGGACTACGTAAAAGCAGCATTTGAGTACCAACTTCACACTTGGCTAAATGTACTTTTAGTGAGTGTTCAAACACTCTCTAAGAACTGTTAAGAAATTGGAACACTGATTTGAGTTAAGGTTAAATGGCGTTTTTTTTTTCTGGATTCTATTAGTGCAAACATCCAAGTAAACAAAAAAGCCAAATGAGTCATGCTGATGTTCAGACGAGAATTTTTTTTGTCATTAGTAAAGCTGCTTTTTCTGATAATCTCCTTCACACAGAGTATGGAATATTATGTTAATAACAATGGCAGTGTTCAAAATGATGAAAGGCTTTTGGCTGATGCTGAGAGAAGATGGTTCCATTGGCAAAAAAGGCCAGATTTAAGGTAACTGGCTATTGAACTGGAGGAAGATTAATTTTTAAACAAGGAATCTTACTAATCTGTATCACATGCTTTAAAAGGTTAGTAGAAGCAGAGTCAGTAGGAACTGTCAAAAGGAAGAGATAGTAGGAACTGCAGATGCTGGAAAATCTGAGATAACAAGGTGTAGAGCTGGATGAACACAGCAGGCCAAGCAGCATCAGAGGAGCAGGAAGGCTGACGTTTCGGGCCTAGACCCTTCTTCAGAATTTTGGGTACCTACTTGATAAGGAAATGCTTGCAAGGGTGGAGCAGGACTGAAAATGACACTAATTAGACAGCCTATTTCAAAGAGCCGGCATAAGCTCAGTGGGCAAAATGGCCTTCTATTCAGCTGTACGATTCTTTGACTCTATTGTGAATTCAGGAAAGTCTCAGTTTCTTTATATAAAAAAAATGCAGATGCTGTAAATCAGAAACAAAAACAGAAATTGCTGGAAAAGCTCAGCAGGTCTGGCAGCATCTGTGGAGAGAAATCAGAGCTAACGTTTCGGGTCAAGTGATTGTTTCTCAGAACTTCCTCAGACTGTTCTGAGGAAGGGTCACCCGGCCTGAAACGTTAACTCTGATTTCTCTCCACAGATGCTGCCAGACCTGCTGAGCTTTTCCAACAATTTCTGTTTGTGTTTCTCAGTTTCACAATGCTGTGTTCAGTTTTACGGATATATTAGGATATATTAGTCTTGAAGGAATAAAACACAGGCTCACCAGAATTATACCAGTTCTTAACAGATTAATTATGAGGTTATATGTATGGATGTATATTTATGTATAACATGTACAATGGAACGAATGGCCAATGACTATGCTTTATGTTTCTTTATGATTGTTATCTGTCTTATGCTATGCAACATCATGTCAACAAACAGCTACTGGCCTTCGAGCACAGTGATAATGAAAATGTACCTTTTAACTACATTCTGTAAATCATTAAATGATGCGACTAATAATAACTCAATTGCACTTACTTTTTTTCTTCTTTTTGGTTGAAGAGTCTTGTTTAGAGAACAAATTGTTCTTTAAATAAAACAATTTGTTTCTAAACCATAAGCTGCCTTGAAAGTCTGTGTTACTCTGTTGTCCACATCATAGCGGCAGCAGTAGTTAAAACGGGTAACACTCTCAAATCTGAGTCAGAAGATTGTGGCCACAAAATCTAGGCTGCCACCTCATTGCAATACCAATGGAATAATGATTTTTCAGAGATGCCATATCAGAGAAGTATTTAAGATATGGTCCTCCTCCTTCCCCGTAAAAGATATACACAAAGGGGAGTAGGGTGTTATACAATGAACAATCACATGAGTGAATATTAGCAGGCTTTATGAAATAGGACTGTAGAGGGCTTGGTAAGTGATGACATATGACAAACCCTGCAGACTCATGCTCAAATTCCATGTAATCTGATATTACGACAACAGACCTCATTTTGAACATGCGCATGAGGTAATCTTACACTAAATGTATAATTAATCCTTCACTCCAAATCTTCCCCAAGTTCATTTACCAGTCATCCTTTTAACCATTAACATTTATCTCTTTAGTCCCACACCCAAATGGTGACAAAGTCTCTTTCACTTCAGGCATTAATATTAATAGCATTCTCTATTCTCTTCTTAGAGGACTAAATGCTCAATAAATATGATTCCTTGTCTCATAGTCTGAGAGAGTGAGTACATTGATAGAGTCAGGTGGCAGCTTCTCCAAGACAAGAATATTTTTGGAACTCCATCAGAAATTAGAAGTGCCTCATTATCAATACCTGAAAGAACTTATAGACCAGAATCTATAAGATGTTCCTACAGACTGAATGTCCAATTGGTTTACTTTCTTACCGTTATGTCATTTTTTCATATTATATCATCCCTATTCTGCTGGTGAGCTCTATCATTACTAAAAAAAAAGTTTCTGCATGATGGTCTTCTGAAAAGTTAAATGAAGATTTTTATTCCCCCTTTGAAGAGTTTCTTTTTCAACTGTGCATCATCACTCAATAATGGTAACAGAAAGTTTCCTAAGATAATCATCTTTGAGCTCTGAATGTTGGAGCATTAATTGGATAAGGACAGTAGCTGTTTTTGCAGCAGACTTGAGGAAATGTAGTTTTGTGATTTTTTTTTGTGTAAGCTTCCAAGGCTTGATTTTACTGTGTAACTGCTAATAATTCAGCTTTAAGTTCAACAGTCTTTCTAAAATAGTTGGACCTCTCCAATCCTTGGTTAGTTTTCCCATTTCGGAGTTTTCTTTTTGATGTTCAACTTTCAACTGCTCCAAGGCAATCTTCACTTTTAATATTTCTGAATGCTCAACATTTGCATGATCTAGTTTGGAACCCTAAGCTTGCCTTTTTGCTCTTGGAGCAACTCAGCATACACTTATTTCTGGGCAATTTCTGATGTGTATCATTTTTCTCTAAATGTTTCAAGTTTATGTTTATGTCATCTATACGTGATTGTAAAAATGCGGTGCATAAAATTTACCTCTTTCAAAGCAGGTGGGGCTTGTTCCACTCTGGGTGAAGTTTGTGAATTTATATTTTAGCTTTAAGGCTTCTTTCTTTCATGATTGAAGATCAGTTTCAGAATTCATCATCTGAAACAACTCAGTTTTGGTGGTCATTTTGCTGACTATATAGTTATTTTGCAACTTTGTCTGCTTGTATTTGTGACTGGGCTCGTATTATTTCTTGTTCCTGCTTCCATGGAGTAGCCTGGCCTTCTACAGGGAGATGAATTGCTTCATCTAAATGTGGTTGTACTTGCTTTGGCTGCATCTCATTGGTTGTTACTGTGAAAGAAGTAGACAGCATGATCTTTGGTTTCACCTTCAACAAGGGATGATTCTCCTGAAAAGAGACTGAAGGGAGTCTATGAAGAGTGATAGCTGAACAAAAGAGTACAAGAAAGTTGAAAGCCTCTGAAGTTACCACACATGAGGTGGTACACAAGAGCCCATGGCATTGAGGGCAGTATATTAGCATGAATAGACAACTGGCTAACAAGTAGAAGACAAGATGTAGGAATACAAAAGGGTATTTTCAGCATGGCAACCTGTAACTAGTGGAATGCTACAGAGATCATTGCGGCTGGGGCTTCAGTCATTTTCATTATATATCAATCACTTGGATGCTGGCAGTGAATATACTATCACCAATTTTGTGGATGACACAAAAATAGGTGGGAATACATGTCGTGAGGATGAAACAAAAAGTCAACAGAAGGATATAGACTTGTTAAGTGAATGGGGAGAAAAGAAGTCTGGCAAATGGAATGTAATGTCGGAAAATAGAAGATTGTGCACTTTGGTAGGAAGAATATAAGAGCTGAATATTATTTAAAGGCGAAAGACTGAAGAAAGCTGCAGCACAGAGGGATTTTGGGGACCTCATGTATGAATCAGAAAGAAAAGCATTTAGGTTCGGCATATAATAGGGAAGACAGTGGAACATTGGCTTTTATTTCAAAGGGAATGAAATATAAAAATAGGGATAAAACTAAAACTATGCTAGGCTCTAATCAAATTACATCTAGGCTTTCATCCCCTTATCTAACGAAGGATATACTGTCATTAGACAAAGCCCAGAGAAGGTTTATTTGGCTGATACCAGGTATGGAGAGACTGAGGAGAGGGAAAATTGAGTAGGTTAGACTTGTACACATTGGAGTTTAGAAGAATGAGAGAAGACTTTATTGAAATATATAATTTTCACAAGGGCTTGACAAGGTAGATGTGGAGATGTTTTTCACCTGGTGGGTGAGTTTAAGACCAGAGGACATAATCTCAGAATAAGGTCATCACCCGTTTGTGACAGAGCTGAGGAGATTTTATTTTCTCGTCGAGGATAGTGAAGCTGTATAATTCTTTACTGCTGAGGACTGTCGAGGCTGGGTCATTAAATATATTCAAAGTGGCAATGGGCAGATTTTTAATCAGCTAAGGAATCAAGGGTTATGAGGAAAAGGCAGGAAAGTGTATGGGAGGATTATCAGATCAACAATAAATGATGGAGCAGAGTTTATTGGTCAAATGGCTGACTTCTGCTCTTACATCTTATGGCCTCTGCCTCCATTAAAGGTCTAGGAAATGTTCCTGCTAGTGGTTTTCCATAATGACATTAGTAGCATTCTATTTCTTCATGCATTTGCTTTTAGTGAATTTTCTGAGTGCGTTCTTGTTCCCCATGTCTATAAAGTCACTGATCTATGATACTATTTTACTCACTGAGACTATTTAATTTCCTCATTATTTGCCCCTTACACCATGATGGGACTTTTTAATCTGTATATTATTCAGGTTTTCTGTGAGCTTTCCCACTCCGGAGCTCCATGGCTAGATGCATCTCGAAGTGTGTTGCATGCTGCTTCCTTCAAGGGTTGGTTTTCTGGGCTGGCCTCAGTCTTCATCTGTAACACTCTACAGCTATAAGTCTTCAGTGCAGGTGCGTGTGCCATTTGCCTTGGGATCCTTGGGTCTGACCATCATCACTAAACATGTGGTAAAACAGACTCTACACTCATCTGAGCAAATGTTAGCAGGCTTAATTAAATGTGACGATTTACAAAGCATGGTCAGCGAAAACCTTGTCTGGAATAGCACAGGCTCAGGCTTTCGTTCCATGTAATCTGACATTACTGTGACAAAAACTCCCTTCACACATGTTCTATAACTACTCTTAGTGTACAGATATAATTTATCCTTTGCTTGACACTAGAGAGTTTCCCTTAGTGTGTTGGCTAAAACGTATCCTACACCAACATTACAACGAAAACATTCAGACATAATCAAATTATTTGAAGGAGCTTGCTGAGCACAAATTGGTTGCCCACGTTTCCTGTATTATAATAGCGACTATGTTGAAGCATCTTTCCAGCCAATGAAGTACTTTAGAAGGCCTCCTGATGTTTGAAAGAAACACCATTGACCTTTGCCTTTGCAATCCAACAGGGAATTTGGGTTTGGAGCAGCGTGCATATTTTGTGGTGCTAATTATGTGTATATGCAGAATCACCTGGGGGTGATAAACAGCCACTGAGGAATCTATAGGAAAAATAAATAGTTTGTAGAATGCCTGCATTCCTGACAACAGTGAGTGCACACTCACAGCAGGCACTTGCTATGAGGCTGCTAAAATATTGTGTCTGCGTCTAATTTTGCCATGCTTCTCTGCAGAGGAACATAAAACACATATGATGAATGAAAGACAAGAAGTGGCAATGGCAGCTGTGCAGGAGGTATCAGCTCTTCAACTAAAATCAACAAGTGATGGAGAGTGAGGGTGCCTCCATTCTCATAAACCATTAAGGATGGAAGAAAGATATATTGGGGATGGCTGATAATTAAGTGCTTTTGAAACCTAGCACGTCAGACATTCAGACAACGTACTGTCAGCTTTGCCATTACCCCTGCCACCAAATCTGGACCATTCACACAGTTTCACGCAAAATCAGGAGTTTGTTTAATAGCTCATTGGTACTGGCAGCTGCAAACTGCAAACTGTTGCATGCAGCTTTCCCATCTCAATCTCATTCTGAGTTTGTGAGGGTGTGGACTAGCTGATGGAACTGCTGTAGATTGTAACAAGCTTTGAGTCTGAAAATTAAATGAGAGGAATGTGAAAATTTTGACAGACATCCTCTGCGGCCGATCAGTGAAGTAAATGACTGATTCAATATCTTGCGCTTTTCCTTGCCCTATGATTTGTCAAAAAGTGCTTCACATTCAATTAAGTACATATGAAGTTGCAGATGACTTGAAGTCACCTTTGTAATATAAGCAACATGCATCTGCTACTTTGCACACAACAAACTGATGATGTTGATTAAGGGATAAATGTTGATGAGGTCATTGGAAGAACTCCCCTGCATTTCTTCAAAAAAAATACGTAAAATCTGTCATGTCCGCTTGACTTGACTTCACATCTGAGCGATTCACCTCTGACAGTGCATCACTCACCCAGAGTTGTGCAGGAAGCTGGCATTTTAGATGCTACACTGCACCATGCTGAAACCTCTTTCAAAGTCATGTTCTACCAGAAACTGACAACAAAGACATGAACCCTGTTTTTTTTGTTAATCTGTAAAGTGCTTTCATCAATTCCTGCTTCCATTTCAGAGCTTTCTAAGTGGCTTGCTTCTGGAGTTTGGAGACCCAAGCACCTTTGAAACTGTTGTCCAATATTTCCAATTTGATTTACACCCTGCAGTCTGTTGGCACACAATGAAAACAGTACTTAACGAGCAAACAGTCAATACAATTGCAAATAATGAGCTGTTCTCAAGGAAAGCATGAAAAAAATGTGGGTAAGAATAATCAATAGCACTGGAATTCTTGTAGTTTAGTTGCACATCTATTCTGGACACCGGATTTTTAAAAAAAAATCATTCACCGGAAGTGGGAGTCACCGGTTAGGCAGCATTTATTGCCCAGAGGGCAGTTAAGAGTCAGTCATATTGCCGTGGGTGTGGAGTCACATGTAAGCCAGACCAGGTAAGTTGGGTTTTCCTGACAGTTGACAATACTGTCATGGTCGTCATTCGACTCCTAATTCCAGATTTTTAAACTGAATTTAAATTCTACCATCTATCATGCGGGATTTGAACTCAGGTCCCCAGAACATTTCCTGGGTCTCCAGATTAATAGTCTAGCAATAATACCACTGGGCCATTGCTTCCCCTCCACATGAAGCTCAGATGCATTTGGTGTAATTGGAATATCCAAGTTTTCCTTAAAGTCAAATTTGAGCAGATTGCAAGTGAAATACTTCCCTACTCACAGACTTATTAATGCCAGAGTAATATCACAGGGCTGGTTACGTTCATTCTATTGCAGAGGTCCTGCTTTACAGCATTTGTGAGATGTGCCATAGTTACAAGCACAGCTGTAAGATAAAAGTTTTCAGTGATCAAAAAGAACTTCAGAGAAACAGAATTATTTTAAGCCATCTTTCCATTAAGAGTGAACTGAATACCAGCAAGAAGATTACATTAATTACTGCCTCTATGTCTCTTCCATCGCTCTGCCTCACTCTTGTCTCTGTCTCTCTCTTGCTTTCTTTCTTCCCTGCATGGTGGTCCTGTTGAGATCAACCTATCCATATGCTCTTTTCATTCATCCAAGGGACGTTGCTTAGCTGACCCAGTATTTATTACCTATCCTTAATTACCCTTGAGAAATGGTTGTGAGCTGTCTGCTTGAGTCACTGGAGTCCAGCTTAAATCCAATTTGTTTTTACTTCATCACAATAGTGAGTGCGGACAACTTTACAAATTTTCTTGCCATCAAATCTGGGGCATTTAGATGTTTAGATTTAGATTTAGATTTAGGTTTTATTGTCTCGTTTCACAGAGAATCTGTGCAGGAATTTATCCATACACGCAGTCATATGCTTTCATAGAGGGGCAAACATGAGCACACACACACTCTGTAACACACCTACACACTCACTTTTGGGCACACACATGCATGTGCATACCATTGTGCTTCTCTTAGGTAAAGTGAATATTTTGAGAATGTGACAAAAGATTGCATAATCAGACATGTAAACCTGAAATGAGAGCAAGACAGTCAGAATTTGGATTATTTTTGGAAAATGAAAGATTTGTGCTTGTTTAACATCCAACTGAATGAAGCATTACATTTTATCTTTTGTTCTTTCTCTTTGTTCCATTTTCCTATGTTTTCGACAGTTATTCTAATGATTTTGTTCGGTATCTGTGGTTAATTATTTAACTAGTACACCAAAAATCCATTTCAATGTGATCTGGACATTTCCTTTACTTTTGACTGTTTCTTTGATTTCTCCCTCTGTTTTTATTCCTGTCTTTTGCACACTGAAATGGTGCTGGAGAATGGCAACTTTGTACTCTGTTCACTGTACTCTGTATTCCTGTACTCGAGTGCACGTGGCAATAAAAATCTAAATCTCAACCTAAACATCTAACATCTAAATCTAAATTTATGCCAGGTGCTTTGGTAAGAAACATATAAAGTGGCTTAACATGATATTAGTAATTAATATATTGACATGTTTGTGTAAAAAGTTTTGTCTTCCCATGACACATACCAATGCTCGCAGTTTCCAGTGATCATTCTCCTCAAGATGTGATCTACAAAACTTCAAGCAAAACATTAATACTAAACTAGGAGTGAGATCCTTTTTTTCTATTTTCATTGTAAATGTTTGGAAGGCACGGCATGATATTGTCACTATTCTAGCTGAATATGATGTATAATCTACCTAAACCATGTCCTTGTAAAAAAAGTTAGGCTTTCGAAATGCATAGCAATGATTCCATATTTGTTGGCAGCAAATTAATATTACTTGAGCGCTCCATCCATATAACTTGAAGCCTTAAAATCCTGACACTGAACCAAGGTTGGCATTTGAATATTTATAATATATTAAAAACTTTGCCTGGTTTCCAGCTGGTGTTAGGATCCTGATATCAGGTCCCCGTGAATAGCCTGAACTTGTCCATGTTATCATTACATCTGCCGAAATCACCACCTGAGAGGCAGCCTTCCAACTAAGCATCTCCAAACTCAGCATCTTATTCAGTACAATGGATGTACTTCCCAGGCTGGAGGGTCGTTAAGATGGTATTCAGTGATAGCTTGGTGTGGATGGGTGCTGCTAGTGTGGGATAGCAAGTGTGATGGCTTAATGGAATAAAGAGGGGCAAATCAGATGGTAATCTGATTGGAGGGGATAGCCTTCCACAAGGAGAAATAATGGAAGGGGCTGTGGCCTTTCAAAGCCTTGTTGTATCACTGGGTAATGAAGCCCCTGGCTCCAATAGCACTCTGACGTTTTGCCAGGAGATTGTCTAACTGAGCTGATGTTTCCACAATTGGCCAAGTAGGAATACTAATATCATTGAGAAATATAAAACATAGACACAATATATTCTTAAGTGGGACCTGAATTGCAGGAATTAGATGCCCACCTCCATGGCTTGAAGTTGGTCAAGGGGCAGGAATATGATGGTGCCTTCTAGTGTGGTTTCCTCCTACTATCCTGGATCTCCTCACCTACAACTCACCTCCAAGGGGTGTGAAAATCTAGTCCCTACGTCCTGTTGAGCTTCCTGTTAACTGGGTCCATTAAGACTATCTCTCTCAGCACTTATCATGAATTATTGTCACTCAATAATTGCGTTTCTACTACGGCAGCTCGGTTTTGCAATTTGAGTTCATCATTCTACTCTGTAGCTTTTCCCAAGCCTGCAATGATCCACTTCCCAAATTATCTTCAGGTTTTCCAAAATACAGATTATCTTACTCAAACATAATGAAGAAGGGTCACTGGATCCGAGATGTTAACTCTGATCTCTCTCAACAGATTCTGCCAGACCTGCTGAGTTTTTCCCCTAATTCCTGTTTTTCATAGAACCCTGACAGTGTGGAGCAGGCCTTTCAGCCCAACAAGTCCACACCAAACCTCCAAAGAGCATCCCATCCAGACCCAACCCCCTACCCTACCCTGCATTTCCCATGGCTAACACACCTAATCTACACATTCCTGAACATTACAGGTAATTTAGCAAGGCCAATCCACCTAGCCTGCACATCTTTGGACTGTGGGAGGAAACCAGAGCACCCAGAGGAAACCCACACAGACACAGGGACAACTTGCAAACTCCACACAGACAGTCGCCCAAGGGTGGAATTGAACCTGAATCCCTGATGCTGAGAAGCAGCCGTGCTAACCACTGAGCCACTGTGCTGCCCAATTTTGTTTCCAGCATCTGCAGTTCTTTTTTTCTGAAATGGTAAATGTTTCACCAACTAATTAATAACTGAAAAAGTTACCTGACATCTGCCCGTTGGGAAGGGAAGGACTTTTCCTGGGAGGAGCTAACCAATATGAGATTTAAGTTATGATTTGCAGGATGAAAATTGTTGTTGGTCAGTTGTCCTTATGGGGTGACCAGATTGCTTCAGCAGCAGGAGTGTGCACTTTTAAGGTGAGATTGATGTCTCTTGTGAGTCTGTTAATGCTTTTTAGCTAGTTACATGACATGTGATAAATCTTTACTATATCTTAAGATCCAACTGACCTCCTGATGAATCATAGGGTCAGACAGCATGGAAATGGGTGCTTCTTGTCCAACTTGTCCATGCTGACCAGATTTCCTAACCTGAACTAGTCCCATTTTCCTGCATTTGGCCCATATCCCTCTAGACCTGTCCTATTTATGTACCTGTCCAAATATTTTTTAAATGTTGTAATTGTACTCACCTCTAAGCTCATTCCATATACACACCACTCTCTATGTGAAAATGTTGCCCCTCAGGTCCCTCTTAAATCTTTCCCCTCTCACCTTAAACCTATGGCCTCTAGTTTTAAATTCCCCTAGCCTTGGGTATTCACCATGTCTATGCTCTGCATGATTCTATAAACCTCTTTAAGGTCACCTTCAGCCTCCTATGCTCCAGGGAATGAAGTCCCAGCCTATCTAACCTCTCCTTGTAACTCAAACCATCCAGCCTCAGTAACATCTTTGTAAATCTTTTTTGCATCCTTTCCAGTATAATAGCGCTCTTCCTATAGCAGGGCAACATGGTACTCCAAATATAGCCTCACCAATGTCTTGCACAGCCATAACATGACATCCCAACTCCTGTACTCAATGCTCTGACTATTGAAGGCAAACATGCTAAACATGTTCTTCTTCATCACCCTGTCTACCTGTGACACGACTTTCAAGAAACTATGTAACTGAACCTCTAATCTCTCTGTTTGACAACAGTCCCCAGAACCCTGCCATTAACTGTGCAAGTACTGCCCTGGTTTATCTTACCAAAATTCAACACTTCACATTTATCTGAATTAAACTCCATCTGCCATTCCTCGGTCCACTGGCGCAGTTGATCAAGATCCCATTGTACTCTTAATAATTTTCTTCACTGTCCATTATATCACCAATTTTGGTGTCATCCGCAAACTGACAAAAGATGCCTCCTATATTCTCATCCCAGTCGTTTATATAAATGATGAACAACAGTGGACCCAGCACCGGTTCTCACAGTGCACTGCTGGTCACAGGCCTCCAGTCTGAACAATAACTCTTTACCATGTACCATCTTCCTCTGTTTAAGCTCCTTGATTAATCAAGACAAAGCTTTCTGTTCTTTTTGTAGGTGTATATAATCTCCCCAATTCAGAATGTTAACCAGGCTTTGCTGTGAGCAATAAGACACCAAATAATAAAGTTTTCTTGGGCCAAAGAAATAACGATAATTTTTTAAATTAATTCATGGAGTTGGGTAGCAATAGCTAGGCTAGCATTTATTGCCCATCTTTATTGCCCTTGAATTGAGTGGCTTGTTCAACCATTTCAGGGAGTAGTTACGAGTTAATCACATTGCTGTGGGTCTGGAGTCATGCATAGGCCTGATTAGGTGAGGACAAAAGATGAGGGGGCAGGATTGAATGTCATCCTGTTTGGATAACCAGTTTTGGACAAAATTCTTTGATCCAGCAATATCTATAATTGAGGTATTTCGCCATACACAACACCAGACCCCCAACACCAAAACTCCACACCACCCCCTCATCCCAAGCATCTCACAATGAGGGCAGCTTACCTCTTTTCTCATCTCCACTTTGGAAGGTAGACAATCATTTTTAAGCAGTTTCTGCTGAAGAGGCCATCTTCCTCGCCCAGTATCAGTAAATTTGACTAATTCCAACAAGAAGGATTGATGGCAGTGAATCTTGAAAACTTCCCAATCACATCAGTATAATAATAAGGACAAAAATACAACATTAACATGAGAACTGGATTATATCCCTCTGTTCTGTCCCTACGCTGTTCACTACATTTGGTCTGAAACTCTCTTTGTACAATGTCAGAGGAGGTTGGGTAGTGTCTATATGGCCGAACATGTTGTAATGAATGAGGAAGGCTATCGATTAGCAGTACACCTTGAAGTGGACTTAGAGGCATCATTCATCGTTAAAATACCACAATAAGATGAAGAACTGTAAATGCTGAGGATTTGAAACAAATACAAAAACTCAGCAGATCTGGCAGCATCTGTGGACAGAAAGCAGAGTTAACGCTTCAGAACCAGTGACTCTTCGACCTGTTTGTTTCCTCTCCACCTATCCTCTCCTCTATCCCTCTTCTATCCGCCTCCCACTCTCTCCCTATTTATTTCAAAACCCCCTTCCCCTCCCCCTTTTCTGATGAAGGGTCTAGGCCCGAAACGTCAGCCTCTCTGCTCCTATGATGCTGCTTGGCCTGCTGTGTTCATCCAGCCTTGCACCTTGTTGTCACCCTTCTGAAGAACTTGGTGCTGCCAGACCTATTGAGTTTCTCCAGCAATTTCTGTTTCTGTTAAAATATTATACCATATTTCACAGGCAATGGGAATAAAAAGATGTAACTGTAACCCTTTCATGATGGATAGTGATGTTATGCCACACATCTTCGGATTGCTGGATTGTTGGAGACGTCATTTATGATCCATGTTGTGTATCTGGATCTTGCAGAAATGTGAACATCTGACGGGTAGTACCCCTCGTACCTAGGACCCTCCAATAAAGTCTTCAGCTGATTTAGAGTTAGACACTTTGGAGAGTTTGATTTGCTTACTTGAATAGTTCCCTGAGAAATGTTTGACAGAGGAATCTTAGCCTAACTCCTGAATAAATCTACAATTGACCCAATAAGTCTCATCACACTCCAGACTCTGACACAATATTCTCAAGGGTAATTAAGGATGGGCAATGAATGCTGGCCAGCCAGCAATACCCTTGTCCCACGAGTGAATATAAAAAGAAAACTGATGAGCTTCTGACCTAAAAATCCCTCCTGACTCAACCTGACTATCACCTGACCAACCAACACTTACCATCTTACCCAAATGCCACCTTGCCATGTTCATGACTTGCCACATGACCACCTCACCTACCTATCGCACTGACACGTCACCCATCTTCCATCCTACCCAGTTGCCACCTATCCAAATGCCACACTCCCCATTTATCCACTTCCCTCACTCACCTACCCACATACATCCTGACAGATTCACCCATTCTCACGCTGATTCACTGACACGTGGGAAATATATTACGATATTTACCTGAATACAACTGTGAGAATTCTCTTTGCTGCTTCCTGTGAGGATTCCTGCACTGAGGGACCTCTGCAGCCTCCCCCATCTGGAGTTTACCCAAAACAGCATATCTGGGTAAGCAGGTAGTTTTCTGTCTCTTCAGTGTTAGACATTGTGATTCTGATTCCAGCTGGAAGATTTCGTTGCGGTGTGTGTATTTTGGCCCTGTCTTCATTTGCTTCAGTGCATATCTGTGGACAGTGTGTGTTTATGCGCGAATTTCCAGCCATAATTCTCAGAATGTATCATTGATTCTGCTAGCTGACAATACATCCCAACTGTTTCTTCACAATTCAACACTGTCTAAAGTAATAGGTGTATACAGATCTGATAAGACCCAATTGAATGGCAGAACAGGCTCAATGGTCTACTTCTGTTCCTATGTTTCTAAGTTCCTTCCTATTACATGTGCAATTTTTTCTCATTTGTGACTAATCATTACAGTGATTTTGTTTGCAATTGTTTCAGACTTTAAATATAGATGAGGAACAAATAGTTTCATGCAATGCACTGACTATTCCCTTGCTCAAGCCAGAGTTCTGCAATTATTGTTTCAGCACGTTTAGGGTCAGTCAGAACTTCACTGTGATAATCATAGGCCTGATGATAATCTATCCCATGTGGCAATAATGAAATGGGTTTGGGTCTAATGGAAAGTAAAATTAAGCAAAGTATAAAGCCAAACATCCAATCTTTATCCTCTCTGGTCCCATTCAAGGTGTTATTTGTGATTTATTTCAATCCTATTATTCAAGGGAAAGTCATAAACAAATTCTCTGGATTATAATTCTGGAAATATAAAACCCCCTCCCTTTCCCAGCCCGTATATTTGTTTAAAATCTAGTTATGTCTCCTAAAACATTACAATTTTGCTGAAAGGTCATCAACCTGTAGCAATGGGTCTATTTCTAATTCTGAGAGTGAATGGGTTTTGAGTAAGTTATAATCTGGCCTATTAACTCTGTTATTGTTGTTACAGATGCTGCATGAGATGAAGATTTCCATCTTTTTCCGATCATATATTTGTTTATCAGCATCTGAAGTATTTTGCTGATATAAAAAATGTAAGCATTTGTGTAATGTAAATAAGGGTTTACACTTCTATATTAACATATATCCATTTAAAATCCTCAAAAGTGTTAAAGTTAAAGAAAAAGCCTGGAATTTATGTTGTGCTGTTTGTAATCACTGAACACTCAATGCTTTACAGCCAACAAAGTGCTTTTGAAGTATAATGACTGCTGTAATGTAGGAAGTATGGTAGTTCATTTGCTCTTGGCAAACTTCTGCAAACAAACATGCAGTGATGAGCAGAGCTGTTTTCGGTGATACTAAATGAGGGCAAATCATTGGCTCGGACACCTATGTTAACTTCCCTTCTGAAATAACTGCATAGAGGCTGGTATCCTTTTACAAAGTCACTCTCTGATTCTCCTGTTTATATCTGTCAGCCAGGGCTCCCTGATTGGCCCAGATTTAAAACCCCAATCAAGGATCTCATAGTCAATGAAATCCACCTGGCTCTGGTCCACTGACTACGCCTGGCTTTTTTTTTGAAATAGTATAATAAATCCTTAATATTAGCCCAAGCAGGAAGATGGCACCTTGGTTCACCTCTGAAAGACATGACCCCTAACAATGCAACTTTCCCTCAATGTAGATTATTTCTGTCATCAACACCTAGAATATGACTCAAACCCAGCACTTTGGTTTTAGAGTTAAGCATACTACCAATTGAGCTATAGCTGGCACAGGTACATTCTGGATCTTTGCATCATAACAGTACATTAAGGAATCTTTGAAAACTCCTTCTTCTGGTTAATGTGTACCCTAGGAACAGCTTTGTTAAACAACTAGTAAAGAATCAAGTTGAGTCAGGCATTCTTCTGTACTATTAACTTGTCAGAATCCTTCAAAAAGCTACATAACATATAGTTTTACTCTATCTCTGTATAACTCATTATTCTGCAAGATCCTTTTCAAGTCTAAAAATAAATTCACTTTTGGCAATATTAACCTAAAAATATATTGGATAAATTGACTTTACCTCAAGTTTCAGGGAGATCTGATTATGTGCTGGCTGTGGCTCAGTGGGTCATATTCTTTTGTTGGAAGAAAAGATTGTGGGTATAATTCCTCTTCAGTGACTTGAGCACAGAAATCTTGGTTGACACTCTAGTCCTGTCCTGATGAAGGGCTGCACTGTTAGACGAGCTGTCATTTGAAAAATATTTTAAACTGAGTCTCCATTTGTTTTGTCACATGGATATGAAAGATTGCATGACATTATTTTGAAGAAGATGAGGGGAGATATCACAAATATCCTGGGCAGCATTTGACTCTCAACATACATAGCAGATGCAGATGATCTGGATCTTATCACTTTGCTGTTTTGAGGAATTTGCTGTGCATAAACTGGCTGTCACATTCCTTATAACTGTGACTGATACTTCTCAAGTACTTAATTGGCAACAAAGCATGTTGAGATTTGCTATGATTGTGGAAGTCACTACATAAATACAAGTCTTTTATTCCTCTTATTTACCCAATTAAATATTTTAACCCTAATCATCCTACCCCTATTCTCAAGATATTAAGAAATGGTGTAATTGAGTTTGCAATTGCTTTTCTTGAGAAAAAATTTCTTCGAGCTATTGATCAATTCAAATCTCATCAATTTTTCAATGTACTTGAAATCTATGTGACAGTCTCTTGGTGTTCATTATCTCAGTGTCTGATTCTATTGAATAACATAAGATACAGACGTGAACAAAAGTCCTCAATGAGGTTTGTGTTAATGTGTTCCCTGAGTTAATTCGCAGTTGTTGATGAGACTCTGCCGCACAAAGGAAGAATTGATGATCATGTTTTTCTCACATTTATTTGTCTTTTAACCGTAGTTTTCATAATCAAATTAAATAACAGTATCCACATGTAAGCATTTTCTTTTCAAATGTAGACTGTTCCACCATTTAGCAAGTTACAGCAGTAAGGGAACCATTTGATTCCTCACCCTTGTGTTGGCTTCCAGTATATACCGACAAATCGTTTCAAAATTTTGAAAAAAATAGTGAAAATAACAAGCAAGTGCTGGAAACCAGAAGCTAAAATAGAAACTTTTGGAACTGTTCAATAATGAACATCTGCAAAGAAAACATTCAGCTTAACAATACAGAACTGTGAAAAATAAACAGAATTTAAAGATTACAAAGACAACAATTTACATTAATCTAGCATATTTGAATGCCCCCCAGGTTCTTTTCAAATGTTAGCAAATCAAAATTTGATGCTGAGCTACAAAGAAAGGCATTAACTCACAAGACAAAAATGTAGAAAGTTTATGTCGAATGACCAATACAAGCACTTTCTCAATGCTTCACATTGTTCCATGATAATATAATTTTCACCAATTACCAATCTCCTGTTTTGCATTTCAGCCCTTCAGAGGTTATTTTGCTTCCTCTTCCTTGAATTTTGACAAAGCAATATTAACTATAATATGTAATTTAATGTGTAAAAATTAATCTGGTGAAGATAACAAAGGTCAAGATTTTCAAAAGGTTGTGGGAAGGGGAGCCAACGCAGGTGTGATTTGAAAATCATAGATCCAGGAATTGCCTTGGGGTCGGTTTTGAATTTTCAAGGGGCTAGCTGCTGAGAGGGAACAGGAAACATATTCTCCACCAATTAATTGCCCTTTACTCTCCTTACAGAGCTTTTTAAGGGGCCTGTGTGGTCATGTTTAGAAGTTTCAATCTTGAGTTCAGCAAATCTGAATTACTTGGTGCATATTCATGCACAGCTGCTGGGCTTGCTGTGGAAACTTTAAAAACTTTGTCTCCATGTAATTTAAATGAACCTTTCCTACATGTACTTCAATTGTTATACTGCCATCCCCATCTCCATCAACATTGCTGGCCGACTGGGGAACTGCTTGATCTCTCAGGCTAGGCAATGGCAGTCCCCAACTTGGTTGCTGCCTGTTCTTGGCACTGGTGTGGTACAGGCTGTTCACACTTGGTGCTAAGCTCACCTCCTGCCCAATTAGTACATTTGAATTTGAAGATCATGTCACAGGAATGATGTTGCTCAGGCATGGGGGTCGGGACACAGCATTCATCCTACTGTTGGGATTTCTAACCTGATATGAACCTGACATTAGTGCATGCATTTGATTCAGAATATTGTCTGCAGTGGGCTACCTCAACAGAAAATATAAGCAAACACAATGACATAGCACTGCAGACAGATTATTTCTCTTCCTCACAAGAGAAAGCGCTGAAAGGTAATTGCCTTAGGACTATGATGTGGAAGTGCCGGTGTTGGACTGGGGTGGACAAAGTCAAAAATCACACGACACCAGGTTATAGTCCAACAGGCTTATTGGAAGATACAAGCTTTTGGTGTCTTACTCCTTCTTCAGCTGTCAGTGAGAGAGGTGGCATCAGACACAGAATTTATAAGCAAAAGATCAAAGAGTCATAGAACTGATGCAGTGTTGAACAAATCTAAGATGGTTGTTAAATCTTTCATCAGCTAGAAAGGATTAAAATGCAAATTCCTGATTTTCTTCAAAGTCACTGCCCCAAAATGACTAAAGATTTTATCAGTTCCCTCAAAACACCAGAGATGACATCCCAGGTCAGACAATGCATTTTAGGTGCGAGGCCTTGTTTAGAATCTTGCTGTGTATCAACTCGGAGTCAGACTGGTTTTATTTCCAAAGTAGGAATTTATAAAATGCCACATTGACTGTCTACAAATTGTGAGCTTTTTGAAGAAATTGAATGTATCTGCAAACGCAAATTCACCCCAATAATTTAAATATGTGTGTGTGAGAGAGTGTGTGTGTGTGTGGGAGAAAGAGACTGTGCGTGTGTGTGTGTGTGTGTGCATGTGTGTGAGAGTGGGAAAGAGAGAGTGTGAATCATAGAATCTCTACAGTGTGGAAACAAGCCCATCAGCCCAACAAGTCCACACCATCCCTCAGAGCATCCCACCCAGATCCACCCCCCTACAACCCACCTAATCTACACATCCCTGAACACTATGGGCAATTTATCATGGCCAATCCACCTAACCTGCACATCTTTGGACCGTGGGAGGAAACCAGAGCACCCAGAGGACAACCACACAGACGCGGGGAGAACATGCAAACTCCACACAGTCGCTCGAGGGTGGAATCGAACCCGGGTCCCTAACGCTGTGAGGCAGCTGTGTATGTGTGTGTGTGTGCATGTGTGTGTCTCACACACACACACACATTCTCTCTCTCTCTCCCACACACATACCCACAAACACAAGCACATTCTCCTCCATACACACACACACACTCTCTCTCTCACACAGACACACACACACACATGTGCACACACACACACTCTCTTGCTCTCCCGCTCACACACACACATAAATTTATGGGGTGAATATCATTTTTAGATTTGTAATTGCAGATACATTCAATTTTGTTCAAAAAGCACACAATTTGTGGACAGTCAATGTGGCATTTTATAAATTCCTACTTTAGAAATAAAACCATTCTGACTCCGAATTGATACACAGCCAGATTCTAAACAAGGCCTCACGCCTAAAATGCATTTTTTGACCTGGGAAGTCACCTCTGGAATCCTGAGGGAACTGAGAAAACCTTTAGTTATCTCAGGGCAATGACTTGAAAGAAATTCAGGAACTTGCATATTAATCCTTTCTAACTGAATAAAGATTTAACAGCCATCTTAAGTTTGTTCAACATTGTGTCAGTTCTATGACCCTTTGATCTTTCGTTTATAAATTCTGTGTCTGATGCCACCTCTCTCACTGACAGCTAAAGAAGGAGCGAGACTCCAAAAGTTTGTGTCTTCAAATAAACCTGTTGGACAGTACCCTGGTGTCATGTGATTTTTGGCCTTTGGACTAGATTTTCCTTTTTTGTGAAATGGCTTCTGCCACCACTAACAACTAATACCTACTAACTGTGTGGTAGAGAATTGGAAACAGCATGATTGTTGACAATTAAATTTCAACGACAGCTGAGAGAAAAACAAATGGTTTTTGATCTATCAAATGGAACATCTGACAAGCTATTAAAAATGCCTGTATTAGTTTTGCTATTAAAACCTATCATTTTACGTCTTGAAGAAAAATAATCAGGCACAGTGATGAAAGTTAAGAAGAACTATCCAGTTAGTTACAAATGGCATCTGTGTTAAACTGCTTGTAGTGTAGTATAAAACCTTATCATCATTAGAAGGTACATCACACACTTTAAGATATGAGGTAGAGAAATTACATAAGAACTGAGAGAACTCATTAGAATTAGGTGTTCAAATTATTGACAAATCTATACCTGAATCTTTAGCTTTTTATTTTATTTATGATCATACTTAAATAGCATTTAAATAAATGCTGTGCGTGGTCTGAACTCATTGCTCTCAGTATACAAATTTACAGTAAAATAATTGACATGACTGCAAGAAATCTTCAGAGAGCAAAGGTTAGGGTACTGACAGCAATATTTCAAAAAAAAAGGGCATAATTCTTCTCCACATCATGTTAAGTATAAATACTTTAATAGAACTTGGAACATCTGCGTTTAATCTTTTGAGATGTTGATACATATTCAAGGAGGTGACCTTGAAGAAACCGAAATGGCTAGGTGCCACAGTTTCACTGAAAGTCTTCCAAACGGTTTCAGGCATTTAATTTCATATAAAGCATAAAAGGTAGTTTTGATTTCCAGAAACCATAAGACAAGATGATCACAGGAACTGTGGAAACAAAGACAGTGTGTGTGTGTATGTGTGTGTAGTGTAGTGTGTGTAGAGGCTGCAAGTTCAGTTGCAATCATCCCAGACATCTGCAGACAATTTATTTCAAAGCAAAGGATGTTGCTCGTTAATTCTTGTGTTAAGGCAAGATTTTGAAAAGTGATTCAATGCAATATTTTTGCTTTGTCATTTGATCTATTACATGCTTTTCCTTCCATATTTCCCCTTTGTTTCTCACTATCCTGTTTGGGGGCCTGTATTGGATTAATTATCCATCAGTTATCTAGAACAATGGATGGGAGAAGAAACACAAGTGTTGAACCAACTGTGGAAACAAAAAACACATGAATGGTATGTAGTAGGATTGAGAAGTCAAATAAAATTGGCCTTAGCATATTATACTCTGTCTATATTCGTACAACATTGGCAGCTATCAATATGGTTAATGATTTAGTATTTTTCAGATAATCCACTTTTTGTCTCCTTGCTATTCTTTGTACTTATTAAAATTTATATATTTATTTATTAACTGGTATGAATAATACCTGCTTTCTGTCAATTTTCTGTATTCTCCATAAATTCACCAAAATGATGAAAGCTAGTGATCATAGAATCCCTACCGTGTGGAAACAGACCCTTTGGCGCAACAGGTCCACACCAACCCATCCCCCTATAACCCACCTAAGCTCCACATCCCTGAACACTACAGGCAATTTAGCATGGCTAATCCACCTAACCTGCACATCTTTGGACTGCGGGAGGAAACCAGAGCACTTGGAGGAAACCCACGCAGACGGGGGTGAATGTGCAAACTCCACACAGATAGTTGCGCAAGGGTGGAGTCAAACCCAGGTCCCTGGTGCTGTGAGGCAGCAGTGTTAACCACTGAGTCACTGTGCATTTGTTTTTTTTTCTTTTCAGTGCTGTTGAAACAGCTCTGAGGTATACCCAAATGTATTTATTGTTAAACTTATGTTACAAAGTAGGCCATTGAATGTTCCATCACTCAGTGTGATCATGGCTGATCTGTGGCCCAACTCCTAAGTCGTTTACCCATACCCTTCAACACCTTTACTTAACAAAAATTAACCACGTCAGACTTAAATTTAACAATTGGCTCAGCATCCGCTGCCATTTATGGAAGAGAGTTCAAAACATCTACCACTCTTTTTGTATAGAAATGATTCCTAACATTTCTCCTGAACGGTCTGGCTCTATTTCTCAGACCAAGAACCCAGTTCCAGAATCCCAAGCGAATGAAAGTAGTTTATCTTTATCTACCCTGTCTTTTCCTATTAATATCTTGAAGACTTCAGCCAGATCACCCTTTAATCTTCTAAATTCAAGAGAAAACAGCTGTAATTTGTGTTATCTCTCCTCATAACTTAAGACCTGAAGACCAGGCATCATTCTTGTAAACCATTGTTGTCCACCCTCCAAGACCAATATATCCTTTCTAAGGTGTGCCCAGATCTGCTCACAGTACTCCAAGGGGGGTCAAACCAAGGTTTTGTATAACTGTGACATAACTTCTACACCCTCATACTCCAGTCCTCTCAATATGAAGACCAGCATTCCATTAAATTTCAGGATTATTTTCTACACCTGTTTGTGACATTTTAAAGATCTATGCACCTGAACCCCTATTCTTTTTCAACATCCACTGTAATTAACTTCATGCTGTCTAAAAAATACCCAGATCTATTTTATCTCTGTCCAAAATGGATAGCGTCAGGTTTCCTCATAGTCTTGATGCAACATTATATGCAAAAAACTTCACCAACATTACTGTCAAAAAAAATTGAATTGAAGGTGGCCAATTTACCTCATCAAAGATTCTGTTAGATACCCTGCTGCAGCAAAATCTGTCTCAATTAATAAATGATATTATACAAACATTACATTCTCCATAGAGACCAGTAACATTTAAATAGAGATATGAATTTACCAGAAAACAATGGAAAGAATCACAGGACAAGATTTTGAATTTTAAGTATTTTACTGTATGAAAGAAACTAAAAGCAACACAGGGATGAATTTTACGACCCTCTGTTGGCATTTCCAAAGGGGTTTATCAAATGCAATACATGGCCTGACCATTGCTTATCTGTTCAGTTCCTTGACCCATCACCCATTTAATGTGATAACAAGGTGCAGAGCTGGATGAACACAGCAGGCCAAGCAGCATCAGAGGAGCAGGAAGCCTGACGTTTCGGGCCTAGACCCTTCTTCAGAAATGGGGGAGGGGAAGGGGGTTCTGAAATAAATAGGGAGAGAGGGGGAGGCGGATAGAAGATAGATAGAGGAGAAGATAGGTGGAGAGGAGACAGACCGGACAAAGAGGCGGGGATGGAGCCAGTAAAGGTGAGTGTAGGTGGGGAGGTAGGGAGGAGATAGGTCAGTCCAGGGAGGACGGACAGGTCAAGGGGGCGGAATGAGGTTAGTAGGTAGGAGATGGGGGTGGGGCTTGAGGTGGGAGGAGGGGATAGGTGAGAGGAAAGACAGGTTAGGGAGGCGGGGACGAGCTGAGCTGGTTTTGGGATGCGGTAGGGGGAGGGGAGATTTTGAAGCTTGTGAAGTCCACATTGATACCATTGGGCTGCAGGGTTCCCAAGCGGAATATGAGTTGCTGTTCCTGCAACCTTTGGGTAGCATCGTTGTGGCACTGCAGGAGGCCCAGGATGGACATGTCGTCTGCGGAATGGGAGGGGGAGTTGAAATGGCTCGCAATTGGGAGGTGCAGTTGTTTAGTGCGAACCGAGCGTAGGTGTTCTGCAAAGCGGTCCCCAAGCCTCCGTTTGGTTTCCCCGATGTAGAGGAGGCCTCAACGGGAACAGCAGATGCAGTATACCACATTAGCAGATGTGCAGGTGAACTTCTGCTTGATGTGGAAAGTCTTCTTGGGGCCTGGGATGGGGGTGAGGGGGGAGGTGAAGGGGCAGGTGTAGCACTTCCTGCGGTTGCAGGGAAAAGTGCCGGATGAGGTTGGGCTGGAGGGGAGTGTGGAGTGGACAAGGGAGTCATGGAGAGAGTGGTCCCTCTGGAAAGCTGATAAGGGTGGGGAGGGAAAAATGTCTTTGGTGGCGGGTTCGGATTGCAGATGGCAGAAGTGTCGGAGGATGATGTGTTGGATCCGGAGGTGGGGTGGTACGTGAGGACGAGGGGGATTCTGTTTTGGTTGTTATTGCGGGGAGGGGGTGTGAGGGATGAGTTGCCGGAAATGCGGGAGACATGGTCGAGGGCGTTCTCGACCACTGAGGGGGGGACGTTGCGGTCCTTGAGAAACAAGGACATCTGAGATGTACGGGAGTGGAATGCCTCATCCTGGGAGCAGATGCGGCGGAGGTGAAGGTATTGGGAACAGGGGATAGCATTTTTGCAGGAAGGTGGGTGGGAGGAGGTGTATTCTAGGTAGCGGTGGGAGTCGGTGGGCTTGAAATGGCTATCGGTTTCTAGGTGGTTGCCGGAGATGGAGACAGAGAGGTCCAGGAAGGTGAGAGAGGTGTTAGAGATGGTCCAGGTGAACTGAAGGTTGGGGTGAAAGGTGTTGGTGAAGTGGATGAACTGTTCGAGCTCCTCGTGGGATCATGAGGCGGCGCCGATACAGTCATCAATGTAACGGAGGAAGAGGTGGGGTTTAGGGCCAGTGTAGGTGAGGAAGAGGGATTGTTCCACGTAACCTACAAAGAGGCAGGCATAGCTTGGGCCCATGCGGGTACCCATGGCCACCCCCTTTGTCTGTAATAAGTGCGAGGAATTGAAAGAGAAGTTGTTGAGGGTGAGGACGAGTTTGGCTAAGCGGATGAGGGTGTCACTGGAGGGGGACAGGTGGGGCCTGCGGGACAGGAAGAAGCGGAGGGCCTTTGGGTCATTTGTATGGGGAATGCAGGTGTATAGGGACTGGACGTCCATGGTAAAGATGAGGTGTTGGGGACCGGGGAATTGGAAGTTCTGGAGGAGGTGGAGGGCGTGGGTGGTGTCACGGACGTAGGCAGAGAGTTCCTGGACCAAGGGGGAGAAAATGGAGTCGAGATAGGTGGAGATAAGTTCGGTGGGGCAGGAGCAGGCGGAGACAATGAGTCGACCAGGGCAGTCAGGTTTGTGGATTTTGCCTCCTACCCTCCCTCGACCTCTTCATCTCCAACTGCTGTCGAGACATCAATCGCCTCAACCTCTCCACCCCTCTCACCCACACCAACCTCTCCCCCGCAGAACGTGCAGCCCTCCGCTCCAATCCCAAACTCACCATAAAACCCGCGGACAAGGGAGGCGCAGTTGTAGTATGGCGCACTGACCTCTACATCGCTGAGGCCAGGCACCAACTCTCCGACACCTTCTCCTACTGCCCCCTTGATCATGACCCCACACCTTACCACCAAAACATCATCTCCCGGACCATCCATAACCTCATCACCTCAGGTGACCTCCCACCCACAGCCTATAACCTCATCATTCCCCAACACCGCACCGCCCGCTTCTATCTCCTTCCCAAAATCCACAAACCTGACTGCCCTGGTCGACTCATTGTCTCCGCCTGCTCCTGCCCCACCGAACTTATCTCCACCTATCTCGACTTCATTTTCTCCCCCTTGGTCCAGGAACTCCCTGCCTACGTCCGTGACACCACCGATGCCCTCCACCTCCTCTAGAACTTCCAATTCCCCGGTGCCCAACACCTCATCTTTACCATGGACGTCCAGTCCCTATACACCTGCATTCCCCATACAAATGACCCAAAGGCCCTCCACTTCTTCCTGTCCCGCAGGCCCCACCTGTCCCCCTCCAGTGACACCCTCATCCGCTTCGCCAAACTCGTCCTCACCCTCAACAACTTCTCTTTCAATTCCTTCCACTTCCTACAGACAAAGGGGGTGGCCATGGGTACCCGCATGGGTCCAAGCTATGCCTGCCTCTTTGTAGGTTACGTGGAACAATCCCTCTTCCTCACCTACACTGGCCCTAAACCCCACCTCTTCCTCCGTTACATTGATGACTGTATCGGCGCCGCCTCGTGATCCCACAAGGAGAACGAACAGTTCATCCACTTCACCAACACCTTTCACCCCAACCTTAAGTTCACCTGGACCCATCTCTAATACCTCTCTCACCTTCCTGGACCTCTCTGTCTCCATCTCCGGCAACCACCTAGAAACCGATAGCCATTTCAAGCCCACCGACTCCCACCGCTACCTAGAATACACCTCCTCCCAACCACCTTCCTGCAAAAATGCTATCCCCTATTCCCAATTCCTTCGCCTTCGCCGCATCTGCTCCCAGGATGAGGCATTCCACTCCCGTACATCTCAGATATCCTCGTTTTTCAAGGACCGCAACTTCCCCCCCTCAGTGGTCGAGAACGCCCTCGACTGTGTCTCCCGCATTTCCGGCAACTCATCCCTCACACCCCCTCCCCGCAATAACAACCAAAACAGAATCCCCCTCGTCCTCACGTACCACCCCACCAACCTCCGGATCCAACGTATCATCCTCTGACATTCCGCCATCTGCAATCCGAACCCACCACCAAAGACATTTTTCCCTCCCCACCCTTATCTGCCTTCTGCAGGGACCACTCTCTCCCCGACTCCCTTGTCCTCTCCACACTCCCCTCCAGCTCCACCTCACCCGGCACTTTTCCCTGCAACCGCAGGAAGTGCTACACCTGCCCCTTCACCTCCCCCCTCACCCCCATCCCAGGCCCCAAGAAGACTTTCCACATCAAGCAGAAGTTCACCTGCACATCTGCTAATGTGGTATACTGCATCTGCTGTTCCCATTGTGGCCTCCTCTACATCGGGGAAAACAAGCGGAGGCTCGGAGACCGCTTTGCAGAACACCTACGCTCGGTTCGCACTAAACAACTGCAACTCCCAGTTGCGAACCATTTCAACTCCCCCTCCCATTGATGACTGTATCGGCGCCGCCTCGTGATCCCACGAGGAGCTCAAACAGTTCATCCACTTCACCAACACCTTCCACCCCAACCTTATGTTCACCTGGACTATGTCCATCCTGGGCCTCCTACATGCCACAACGATGCTACCCGAAGTTTGCAGGAACAGCAACTCATATTCCGCTTGGGAACCCTGCAGCCCAATGGTATCAATGTGGACTTCACAAGCTTCAAAATCTCCCCTCCCCCTACCGCATCCCAAAACCAGCTCAGCTCGTCCCCGCTTCCCTAACCTGTCCTTCCTCCCACCTATCCCCTCCTCCCACCTCAAGCCCCACCCCCATCTCCTATCTACTAACCTCATTTCGCCCCCTTGACCTGTCCGTCCTTCCTGGACTGACCTATCTCCTCCCTACCTCCCCACCTACACTCACCTTTACTGGCTCCATCCCCACCTCTTTGTCCAGTCTGTCTCTTCTCCATCTGTCTTCTCCTCTATCCATCTTCTATCCGCCTCCCCCTCTCTCCCTATTTATTTCAGATCCCCCTTCCTCTCCCCCATTTCTGAAGAAGGGTCTAGGCCTGAAACGTCAGCCTTCCTGCTCCTCTGATGCTGCTTGGCCTGCTGTGTTCATCCAGCTCTACACCTTGTTATCTCAGATTCTCCAGCATCTGCAGTTCCTACTATCTCTCCCATTTTATGGGTATGATGGAGGCGCAAGATAAGCTCATCTTTGTGCCCATTGAAAGCCTTATGGATTTACATAAATACCTCATCCTGCCTTAGCTGGTATTTTACCTTTTATGGGGAGGCTCACATCAAGCAGGTAGCCTGACAACATTAACTGTGTGGGCTGGTGTTAACTAAAGCAATGGTTCTTTCTTATGGAGCCCTTGTGTCTGTTAGAGGCAGTGCTCCTCGAAGGTCATATCCTCCTTTCGTCCACCACAGGATCTCAAAACAAATGTTCAATGGTTTAGCTGTTCTGTGTTTGATTATGTGAATCTGTTTGCAATTGATGTTCACTGTGCTTGATTTGTTAAGCCAAACTATGGTATTTTGACTCAGACTAAACTGAGAAGCTGAGAGCTGGAAGTTGTGAAAAACAAGATGCAGACTTTTTGTGGTTGCACAGATATATACAAATACACTGTAAATAACCTGTTGCACATCGCAAGAGTCTTTTCTATATTGGGAAAAAAAATAAATAATATACCAGTGAAGAGCAACAATGTCCAGCCTCTGTAACACCCTTGGACTTGCCTTCCATCTGGTCTCCACATCTTTTTTTTTGAGAACTGCCTGTAATCCCTGTCTTCGCCAGTGAAGATGCTGCCGAATTTTAAATACCAGGGCAGCTGGTATCATCAGGGATGCATTCCTCAATGATCCTTCTGGTGGCACATTGCGAAGCTTGTCCACCTGAAAATTCTGGCCAGTCGACTAAACATCACTTAATGGTCATACAATACACCAAAGTAAATAGTATGGCCTACTTTATAAATATTCATAAATACTTTATGATTATTCTGCACTTTACCCCAGGCAACCAGCCTTGACAATTCATTCTGACATTAATACTAGATGCCAATTAAAGAATATTCAGAAGGTTTCTTCACTTGTCACACCATAATTTGTTCAGAGTCCTCTGAAAGTCGTGTGAATAAGTCTTCTGAATATTCTTTAATTGCCGTCCAGCAGCAAGGCATTCTCTGATGACACTTTGGTTGCTAAATCTTGACATATTCCACCTCTTTGAAGATGGAACCTGCTGCTATCAACATTCGGTTTGGTAGTGGACCCAAAACAGTCTTTGTCTCTGTCTTTCACAGCAGAAACTTTTTGTTTCCTTCTCCAGGTCTCTGTTAGTGGATCTCTTTATCCAGAAAATAAATCCACCCTCTTTTATCAAAATGTGAAAGCTATCACTTGATTTTTAATAGATTTCAGCCTGGCCCTCTTTTCCCACGGCATCCAAATTGCATGAAGTTGGCTTTTTCAGGGTCTAATATGATTTTACCGTCTCTCTATTCACTTTTTTCACTTTAAATTAAAAGGAACATTTTATGTCACAACTATCTTATAAAGTCTCACAGTGGATGACAAATGCTCAGAGAAGCTAATCCTTATGATAGTGCACATGCACAGGGATTCATGATTAAATTGCAGCAGCTGAGATACACAGGATATTTCATCCTGTTGAAGATGGCTGGGTTTGCACATCGATGACAGTCTTTGAGTGACTGTAAAAAATCGCCAAATTTCCTCCCACACATATATTGTCTATAATTCAGAGCGAATCGAAGAGTTCAGTTCAAACTCAAGTGTTTGAAGCCACAGAGTATTATGAGAATATGTTCTTCCTTAAAAGTGTCTGCCCACACAGCTCTCTGTGGCAAAGAGTTCTAAAGTCTCACAGTCCTCTGAGAGAAGAAATTCCACTTTATCTGTCTTAAATTTGTGCTCCTCTACACTGAGATTTTGCCCTCTAGTCCTATACTGTGCAATGATGGAAAATATCCTCTCATATCAAGCCTCTTCGGAATCGAATATGGAAGATGCTGTTGAAGGAGCCTTAGTAAATTGTTGCAGTCATACTAAACATTGCTGCTACTTTGTATTGGTGGTAACAGGAACGAATATTGAAGATGGTGGATGGGATCCTAATACAGTTGGCTAATTTGTCCTGGATCATGTAAACTTCTCAAGTGTTGTTGGAATTACACTCATCTGGTGAAGTGAAAAGTATTCTATCAATCTCTTGACTTGTGCCTTGGAGATGGTGGATGGATTTTAAGCAATCAGGAAGTGAATTACTCACTGCAGAATTCCAAGTCTCGGCCTTGCTGTTGTTGCCATATGTTTATATGCCATATGCCAGTGTTTATATGGATGTTGATACTGAAGGTACAGCAATTGCAATTGAATATCAAGTAGACAGTGTTAGGTTCTCGAGCATTGGACATGGTCATTGCCTAATAGCGATCTTTGCCAGGAGCCATATGTGCACAAAAACATGGCCACCAACAAACCGGCAGTCAGATCAAAGATTTCAGCTACCCACTTCCAACACTGCTGATGCTACAGGAGTTATGCCACATTGGAGTAAAAGGGGATGTGCATGAGTGTTTAAGGTAATGTTATAATGTTTCTTTTGTTTTGTGTGATTGCATAAAATGTCGTACCTCACATTCCTTCCATATGTAACTCATTCTTGGTTGCTAGATGTCAATATGCGGCTGTATTACTACAATATTTACTCAATGCTACCAACACCTAAACACTAGTAAAGCAAAATTAATATTAGGTGCATGCCATGAGATCTCTAATGTCTTATCTGAAAGGCAACACTTCCAATCGTGTAAGGCCATAAGACCATAAGATATAAAAATAGAGATTAGGCCATTCAGCCCATCAAGTCTACTCCACCATTCAATCATGGCTGATAAGTTTCTCAACTCCATTCTCCTGCTTTCTCCCCGTAACCCTTGATCCCCTTGACAATCAAGAACCTATCTATCTTAGTCTTAAATATACTCAATGACCTGGCCTCCACAGCCTTCTGTGGTACTGAATTCCATAGATTCATGACTCTCTGGCTGAAGAAGTTTCTCCTTATCTCCGTTCTAAAAGGTCTTCCCTTTACTCTAAGGCTGTGCCCTCGGGTCCTAGTCTCTCCTACCAATGGAAACATTTTCCCAACACCCACTCTGTCCAGGCCATTCAGTGTTCTGTAAGTTTCAATTAGATCCTCATTCTTCTAAACCCCATCAAGGATAGACCCAGAGTCCTCAAACGTTCCTTATATATTTCATTTCTGGGACCATCTCTGAAGGCGTCAATGTAGATTATTTATTTGAATCTCCAGAATGAAGCTTGAAGCCATGACGTCTCTCTCAGACAATAGTGTTATCATGTAAACAAGACCCTTGATATTTAGTTAAAATGGAAATGCTTCAGCATGTTCTCAGTAACAATTGTCAGCAACAGGTGCTTACTGTCTATACTGTTTGTTTTCCTGTAGTTCAGTACTTTTTTCTGTTACGATCAGGTGATTTCCTCATTGCGATGCCATTGATTTTTCTGCTGCAAGGTCATATTGGACACAAAGTGGTCTATCCCTTAAGGACACAAGATCTAATTGCTAGAAAGAGCAGAATTGTTCCCATTATGTCTCACAGGACTACTCAACATAACAAAATCGGTGTCTGATTAAAGAATTGAGAGAGATAGCAAAAAGGTACAGGTACAGATAAAAGCTGTTGATTCTATGTTTTTCCACATTGTAAAGTCTGTAAAACACCATGTTTATTTGCAACCCAAATTACAACCTCAGTTAAAAATATTGCATTTACTGCTATAGTAATGACGGAGTTCCTCAGGCTAAGTCTTCGTAAAACTAAGGCTAATTTCAGTAAACCAGAATGTTTCCCATATACATATCCATTTTATAGAATTCTAGTTAAATTTATATCCAAGTTGCCAACGAATTATTTGGGTCATAATTTGTTAATATCAATGAACTGAATATTGACTTTCTTTTGCAGTCAGACAGCAAATTAAATAATATAAACTGAGACCAGTATGAGACCACATATCTAACTAAATGTATGAAAGATTTGGTCATGCAGAGAGATGATGCTGGGGAAGGTTTGGGTGACAATGACGAATGCTAAGAAGTTCACTGTGAACTGAGTCGGAACATTGCCACCTTCAAAGGAAACTTGCAAAGCATTAAATGAATGTATAGCGACTGTGAGTTGAGAGTTAGATTCCATTTAATATTGATAACAAGTCCACTAAAGTTCGGCTGGTCTGAAATTGGACCTAAACAGTGGAGGAAGGAAGGTACAGTGATCAAAATCAAACTGGACATGAAATCCGTCCTAGTCATCTGGGAGATGGCCAGTTTAGATGAATAAACCCATCTGCACTGCTAAAGAATTCTGCACTTCAAATGGAAAACCAGCAATGGAATGAGAAATGTATATGTCAGCCATATCCCGATGAGGAATGAAAAGGAAATTAAATTTTCTGATGAACAATTGCACACAAATGCTAACCTAGCTTTTTGTTCCTGGATGTAGGGAAATTGCTGCTGTATAATTTTAATTCTTCCATTTCAGATATTCAGCATTCACTTGCACATTTGGCTATAATTACAGCAAACACGAATTAAAAATATCAAACAGAAGCAGTCTATTATATAAGACTGACTAAAATGGCAAAAGGGTGCTAGTGGGCTCATAAAGCTTTCCACTTCAGGCATATGTCTTTGGCTGGATTCTGCCCTGTACTGAGATGACCTTGGTAAAAGTATTAATGATAACATCTGAGACTATAATGTATCATCTCTCCTTGTTTTCCTCGCACAGTTTGAAAAGTTTGATATATCTACCAATCTTTATCATTGGTCATCTCCAAGGGGATAAGTTGAGTATTTCCAGACTTGCTGATCCATTAATATCACTCCATTGCGAGGTTCGTACAAACAGTATCTTGTCCCTAAACTCCCCATTGGTTTAATCAATCATCGAATTTACACATTAATCATCCACTAAAGTCATCTCATAATGTTAGAAATTGTAATTAAATGACATTGAAAATTTCTTATACAATGCCAAAGCAATTCCTCAGATCGAGAAAGAGAACAATTTAAACTGTACAATCCCACACTTATTTTCTAAAGTTTGCTTATAGAAATGTAGCCCTAGGTCAACATTTATTGGCTGTGGGTCTGGAGTCACATGAAGGCTAGACCAGATAAGGATGGCAGCTTGCTTTTCCTAAACAACATAGTGAACCAGATGGGATGACAATGGCTACTGTTAAGCTAGTCCTGGTTTTAAATTCCAGATCTTTCTTCAATTCAAACTTCACCATCTACCATAGTGGGATTCCAACCCTTTTCACCAGGACATTGACCAGACATTCTAGATTAGTAGTTGAGTAACATTACCATTATGGCACCAACTCTGCACAAGCAAGTATCTCACACATCTAATAAATTCTTATTAGAGGTTTTTGAAAAGTTTATGTTTTACATTCTAATGTTACTTTTCTTATTTTCCATTTGTTCTATCTCTTCATTTAATTTTCATTATTTTTCTTCCTGCTTGTGATTTGACCAAGTCAACCTTCCTTCTCTGTCATCACTGTGTTTATTTACAAAATTATGAATTGACATTGATTAAGCTGTTACTCACCAATCTCCCAGGTGCCCCTTCCCCCGCCAAGCTATTACCAGTTTGCACTTCCAGCAAGGTATGGGGAAAAACATGTAAAGTCTAGGAAGTGGTCTATCATAGCAAGATTGCCAAACCCAGTTAGATTCAGTCCCTTCAAGCGTAATGAGCAGAAGTGTAAATTGCAGACCCAGGATTCACCATTACATTGCTCAGCACTTCCCCTCATGCTCATTCACTTGTCCGTGCAGGAACAATGGTGCTCAGAGGCCGAACAATTTCCTGGATCACCAACCAACATTCGAGTCTGCATTAGAATACTCCATTTGGCATCAATTGGCTTTATACAGACACAACAAGAAGTTCCAATGAAGCTGGCCTTGATTTCAGGTCATCTGGTCTCACAAAGCTGCCCTAAACCAATCTGGCACTCTACACAAAAGAGAATTACAGGAATAGAGTAAGAGGGCTGGAGCTGGTTGGGATGTTCTTCAGAGGGCCGCTGTGGACTTGATGGGCTGAATGACCTGCCTCCACACTGTAAGGATTGTAAGAATGGTTCCACCTTAAATACTGGTGAAAGGAGTTCAGAAGGCAGAGCTATGTCTAGAGACTCACCTTGTGCAGCTCTTGGAGTTCCTTTCGACAGCTCCCTTTCCATATTGGACTTACCACCCTGACAAGTTCTGCCAACTGATATGCTTCCTTCTCTGATCACATTTTTTTATCAAGTCTCCAGGAAACAAATGAAGAAGCAGCAGGAGATAATTAGACTAGATTTGCTCTGCACAAACAAAGAACCATAGTGTTGAAAGTATCAATGGTTCTCTCTTTTTCCATTCGCTCTTCCCTCCTGCTCTCCCTCACCTTCCCCATGTGTTATACAAAATGTGACATTTTCACATTTGCAGATGTCTATTGAAACCAAACTATACATCATGTGGCTAGAAGTTTGCACATTACAATGAAATTAAAGTGAATGTAGATCTCTGTGATTGCCAGAGCTAACCTATTAAAGATCATTATACTTCCAAGTGAGTTTAAAGCAACAAATTTGAACATTTAATCAGATAAGATAAAGGATCTGATCTTCAATTTTTCTGCACTGCACAGGTACACTTTTAATGGGGGAGAGAGAGAGAGGTAGTGGGAACTGCCGATGCTGGAGAATCTGAGATAACAAGGTGTAGAGCTGGATGAACAAGGTGTAGAGCTGGAGGTGTAGAGCGACACTTTTAATGGAACTTGTGAGCTGTTGGTGTATGTGACCTGCTATACGCATTTAACCAGTGTATGTTTTCTGGACGTCAGCCATAGTAAGGACATTCAATTAAAGTACTCAGATCGAGCTATAAAGCTGTAACGATGCCATTACACTGGGGACAAGTACAGAACAAGTCTTTACATTCTCAATCACCATTCTCTGATACTACTAAGAAACCTCACTGCTCCTTTCTGCATTGATTCTATAGTTTAAATATTCCCTTTATACATGGATGCCCAGAACCAAACACAATATTCAAGGTATGATCTGAACAGTAATAGTATGACATCTTCCAATTTACACTCAACTGGCCGAAGATTGCAAATTACACTCTATTTGTTTTGTTTATTGCTTTTCTGCAATGTTTTGACATGTTTAGAGCATAAGATAATGTCACTCCAGATCCCTGCTGCTTCAGTTTTAGTCATTTCCACAACATTCATGCAGTATTTCTGGCAGCCAGTCTTTCTGCAAATGTTTAGCATCTTGTACCTGCTTACATTTATGTTCATCTGTAATTAATTTTCTCAGCTACATATTTAATCTAACTCCTTTTCATTCTTTCATCTCCAGTGTTTCCCTCTGTCACAACACCATAATCATCTCCACCTTGCCTCATCAACATCTACCCTCATTACTGGTTGAGTATTTAGAATTCTAAAGTGATTTTGGTGAGAAAATATTGCATCATTGAGGGTGTCATTATTTAAATGAGATATTAGCTCGAGGCTCTGTGTGCTTCACTTAGATGGGTGTTAAAGATTCCATGGCACTATTCAGAGGACAATAGTTAGTTCCCCAGTGACTTGGACATGATCATTTAACTAAATGAAAGCTTATTGTCCACTTCATTTCTAACTCAATCTGAAGTCTGTGAGGTAGATATGTTTGTGTCCTGAGGTGGTAAATGATTAAACTGATAGGTTACATCTATCTGCTGGATGGCAAATAGTTTGTCATTTTGTATAAAGTGGAGCTGTGAATTGAATGACCTATTTAACATAATCAAAAGCTTATGAACTTCTTATTGCACCAGACGGTTCCAAAAAGGAAAAGCTCTGAAACTGCCCAGACACCACAGCATCTCCTGCCCCCACACTGTGCCTTCCCATACCTTTCATTGATCACCACTGTCAAATTCCCCATTGTCTTCACTGTACAGGCTGTTGTTTATCATAGAATCATACAGTGGTAACAACACAGAAAGTGGCCATTCAACACATCATGTCCATGCTAGTGTCCTCAAGAGTAATTCACCTAGTTCCACTCCCTTGCCTTCTCTCCATAGCCCTGTGCATTTTCCCTTCTCAGATAATGATCCAATACCCTCTTGAATGTTATGATTGAATCTGATTCCATCAGTCTGTCAGATGGTAAATTCTAGAACTTAATCAGTTGTGGCATGAATACATTTTCCTTTGTTGTTTTGCCAGTCACCCTAAATCTGTGGTTTCCAATCCTTTCACTGAACAAACAAATTCACTCTGTCTACTTTGTCCAGACTTCATGATTTTGAACAATTCTGTCAAATCAACTCTAAACTTTCTTTTCACTTAAGAGAATAGTCCCAGCTTCTGAAGTCCCTCATCCCTGGAATGCTTCTCAGAAATTTACCAGAACAGTAACAGGGGACTGATGTATAAAGTTTTTGAGGAGATTTGTAGCTTGGGGTGTGGATGAGGTTGTAGACTTGCTCGCCGAGCTGGTGTGTTTGATTGCAGACATTTTGTCACCCTGCTAGGTAACATCGTCAGTGCACCTCTGATATATACTGTGCTGTGGTTTCAGGTGCCTGATCTCTTCAGGCAGCTGATCTCTTCATCACTTAAAATGTCTCTGCCATCTCAAAAATTCCTGTCAGGCAGGAAACTTTACATTTCACCTGGATGATGCTGGTCCAACTCCTCCATGTTGAACACCACTTAGAGGAAGCACTGAGGGTGACAAGAGCATAGAATTAACTCTGGGAGGCACTTCAATGTCTACCACCATGAATGGCTTGACAGCACCATTACTGATAGAGCTGGCTGAGTCTTCAAGGACATGGCTGCTAGACTGGGTCTGTGCCAGGTGGTGAGGGAACCAACAAGAGGGGTGAAGATACTTGACCTCAACTGTACCAACATTCCTGCTGTAAATGTATCTATGTATTGGCAACAGTAAGCACAACATAGTCCCTGCAGAGATGAAATCTCATCTTCATCCTCAGAACACGCTCGTCGTGTTGTGCGGCACTACCACTGTGCTAAATAGAATAGACTTCAAACAGATCAAGCAACCTAAGACTGGGCATGAATCAGAAAGCAGCAGCTAAATCAAACTCTAACACAATCTGCAATCTCATGGCCCAATATAACCACCACTCTCCTATTACAATCAGACCTACCCCCTGTTCAATAAAGAATACAGGAGGGCATGCCAGAAACAGCACCGGGCATTTGTGAAAATGAGGTGTCAAAACAGGACTGCTTGTGTACTATACAGCAGAAACAGCAAGTGATAGACATGGCTAAGCGATCCCTCAATCAATGGATCAGATCTAAGCTCTACAGTCCCACCATATCCAGTCAAGAATGGTGGTAGATAATTAAACAGCTCACTGGAGGAGAAGGCTCTAGAATATCCTCATCCTCAATAATGTGGGAGCTCAGCACATCAGTGCAAAAGATAAGACTGAGGTATTCATAACAATTTTCAGACTGAAGTGCCAAGTGGATGATCGTTGCAGCCTCCTCCAGAGATCCCCAGCATCACTGATACCAGTCTTCAGCCAATTCATTTCACTCCACATGATATCAACAAATGATTGGAGTTACTGGACACTACAAATGCTATGGGCTCTGCAACATTCCAGCAGTAGTACTAAAGACTTGTGCTCCAAAACCTGCAGTGTCCCTAGACAATTTGTTCCAGTACAGCTACAACATTGGCACCTGCTCGACACTACCCAGGTATGCCTTGTACACAAAACCAAGGCAGATCCATCCCAGCCAATTACCATCCCATCTGTTTACTTTTGATCATAAATAAAGTAATGGGCAGTGTCATCAACAGTGCGTTCAAGCAGCACCTACTTAGCAATAACCTGCTCAGTGATGCCCAGTTTGGGTTCCACCAGGGCCACTCAGCTCCTGACCTCATTACAGCCTTGGTTCAAACAAGGACAAACAAGCTAAATTCCAGAGGTGAGGTGAGAGTGATAGCCCTCATCAAGGCTGCATTTGACTGGGTGTGCATGGAGCTCTAGAGAAACTGGAGACAATAGGAAGCAGGGGTAAAAATCTGTCCAGCTTGAAATCATACCTAGCACACAGGAAGATGTTAATGGTGTTGGAGGTCAGTCATCTTTGCTCCATGACATCTTTGCAGGAGCTCTTCTGTGTAGTGTACTTGGCCCAATCATCTTCAACTGCTACATCAATGACCTTCCCTCCATCATAAGGTCAGAAGTGCGAATTTTTGCCTATGATTGCACAATGTTCAGCACCATTCATAAATCCTCAGATCCTGAAACAGTCCATGCCTAAATGCTGTAAGATATGAACAAAATCCATGCTTGAGCTGACAAGTGGCAAGTAACATTTGCCCCACACAAATGCCAGGCAATAGCCATCGCCAACAAGTGACAATCTAGCCCTTCCCACCTGGCATTCAATGGAATCACCATCACTGCATTGCTCACTATCAAAGTATTGGGTGGGGTGGGTTGGAGGTTCCCATTGACCAGAAACTGAACTGAACTAGTCATATAAATATTACTGCTACAAAGCAGGTCAGAAGCTAGGAATCTTGCAGCAAGCAACTCACTTCTTGATTCCCTATAGCCTATCCACCATCTAAAATGCACAAGTCAGGACTGTGATAGATTACTCACTGTTTGCTTCAATTACTGCAGTTCAAACAACACTTCTATGATTCTATCATGGTTCTATGATAAAACTTGACACCATTGAGGATAAAGCACCCCACTTGATTGGCACCATATGCACAAACATCTGTTCCCTTCACCACCTGTAGCTGTGTAGCAGCAGTGTGTACCATCTACAAGACGCACTGCAGAAACTCACCATGGCTGTTTTTATCACATCTTACAAATACATAACCACTTCCACCTAGGATAAGGCCAGCAGATACATGGAAACACTACCACCTGTAAGTTCCCCTCTCAGCCACTCACCATCTTGACTCAGGACTACATCAACGTCCCTTCAGTGTCAATAGTTCAAAATCCTGGTACTCATTCATTAATGGTTTTGTGGGTTTACCTTCAGCGCATGAACTGCAGTGGTTCAAGGAGGCAACTCACCATGACCTTCTCAAGGGCAACTTGGAATGGACAATAGATGGTAACCCAGCAGTGATGCCCATGTCACAAGTCAATAAAAAAAATGCACTGCAGAAATTTATCAAGGATCCTTAGACAACACATCCCACTACCACTACCATTTATCAGGACAAAGGCAGCAGATATATGGGAACACCACCTGTAAGTCCCCCTCCAAGATTATCCCCATCCTGACTTGGAAATATATCATCATTGCTTCATTGTCGCTTGGTCAAAATCTTATTCCTCCTTCTTTAACAGTTCCTCCCCGGACTACAGTCATTCAGGAAGGCAGCTCACCACAACCTTCTCAAAGGCAGCTGGGGATGTGTAATAGATGCTGGCCAGCCAGTGATGCCTACATCCTGTGAGTGAACAATTTGAAAAACACCTCGTCTCCAGAAGCTTGGCATGATCCAGGAAAAACAATTTACTTAATTGACATCTTTTCCATTAGAATTAATATCTGTCCATTTCATCCTTGTTGCTGCCGTATTCACTATATGGAGGATGCAATACAGCAATCACCAAGCATACTTCCAAGGCACCACCCAAAGAGAGGGGTGTGGCAATATTAAGGGAATGCCATCAATTCCATTCTGGCTTGCATAGCTGACTCTTGCTTATCTGTGGGTAGAAATCATGGAATTCCCTATTTACATAATAATGTGAGCTCTATCACCACAAAAATAGCGTCACTGCGATGAAAAAGCCAACCACCATTTTCCAAAGCATACATTTCAATGCAACTCCTTTATGTAATAAAATGCATTGTGTAGACAGAAGTAATTCAATTAAGTTTACAAATGAAGTGGACATAATAGACAATGGATTCTGAGAGATGTGGAGTGGATAATTGCAAAGAACGATTTGTCACTGTCTTATATTACTTCTGGTTTGGACTGTTTTACAGCAACAATATCCCTTATTGCACCACAGTAGTAAGGTCAGATTTTTGATTGAATTCCTTGAATGACAAGACAAACCCAAATTTACATGGAATGTGTGGTGCGACCCTTCTTGTGGGACAGCAATTGAATATTTTCTGCAATATAATTTGATCTAGTCATTGTCAGGTAAGCAAACAGGTTTTATCAGAAATATGAGAGACAAAGGTACAATCACATAGTAGCATGCAAAGTGGACCAGTATTTACCTTTATTATTGAATCAGAGATAGTAGGAACTGCAGATGCTGGAGAATCCGAGACAACAAGGTGCAGGGCTGGATGAACACAGCAGGCCAAGCAGCATCATAGGAGCAGAGAGGCTGACGTTTCGGGCCTAGACCCTTCATCAGAAAAGGGGGAGGGGAAGGGGGTTCCGAAATAAATAGGGAGAGAGTGGGACGCGGATAGAAGAGGGATAGAGGAGAGGATAGGTGGAGAGGAAACAAACAGGTCGAAGAGGCGGGGATGGAGCCAGTAAAGGTGAGTGTAGGTAGGGAGTTAGGAAGGGGATAGGTGAGTCCAGGGAGGACGGACAGGTCAAGGGGGCGGGATGAGGTTGGTCGGTAGGAGATAGAGGTGCAGCTTGAGGTGGGAGGAGGTGATAGGTGGGAGGAAGAACAGGTTAGGGAGGCAGGGATGAGCTGGACTGGTTTTGGGATGCGGTAGAGGGAGGGGAGATTTTGAAACTTGTGAAATCCACATTGATACCATTGGGCTGCAGGGTTCCCAAGCGGAATATGAGTTGCTGTTCCTGCAACCTTCGGGTGACATCGTTGTGGCACTGCAGGAGGCCCAGGATGGACATGTCGTCTGAGGAATGGGAGGGGGAGTTGAAATGGTTCGCGACTGGGAGGTGCAGTTGCGAACCGAGCGTAGGTGTTCTGCAAAGCGGTCCCCGAGCCTCCGCTTGGTTTCCCCGATGTAGAGGAAGCCACACCGGGTACAGCGGATGCAGTATACCACATTGGCAGATGTGCAGGTGAACATCTGCTTGATGTGGAAAGTCTTCTTGGGGCCTGGGATGGGGGTGAGGGAGGCGGTATGGGGGCAGGTGTAGCACTTCCTGCGGTTGCAGGGAAAAGTGCAGGGTGTGGTGGAGCTGGAGGGGAGTGTGGAGCGGACAAGGGAGTCACAGAGAGAGTTGTCCCTCGGAAAGCAGATAAGGGTGGGGAGGGAAAGATGTCTTTGGTGGTGGGGTCGGATTGCAGATGGCGGAAGTGTCGGAGGATGATGCGTTGGATCCGGAGGTTGGTGGGGTGGTACGTGAGGACGAGGGGGATTCTTTTTTGGTTCTTATTGCGTGGACGGGGTGTGAGGGATGAGGTGCGGGAGATGTGGGAGACACGGTTGAGGGCGTTCTCGACCACCGAGGCGGGGAAGTTACGGTCCTTGAAAAACGAGGACAACTGAGATGTACGGGAGTGGAATGCCTCATCCTGGGAGCAGATGC
>NC_063339.1:19913410-19930860 GCF_021869965.1 Rhincodon typus
TTAAGGCCATCTGCATGGGGAATGCAGGTGTAGAGGGACTGGACGTCCATGGTAAAGATGAGGTGTTGGGGACCGGGGAATTGGAAGTTCTGGAGGAGGTGGAGGGCGTGGGTGGTGTCACGGACATAGGTAGGGAGTTCCTGGACCAAGGGGGAGAAAATGGAGTCTAGATAGTTGGAGATCAGTTCGGTGGGGCAGGAGCAGGCGGAGACAATGGGTCGACCAGGGCATTCAGGTTTGTGGATTTTGGGAAGGAGATAGAAGCGGGCAGTGCGAGGTTGGAAAACGATGAGGTTGGAGGCCGTGGATGGTTTGAGGAGATGATGGTTTGATGGTCGGGGGTGGGGTCATGATCAAGGGGGCGGTAGGAGAAGGTGTCGGAGAGTTGGCGTCTGGCCTCGGCGATGTAGAGGTCAGTGCGCCATACTACAACTGCGCCTCCCTTGTCCGCGAGTTTTATGGTGAAGTTGGGATTGGAGCGGAGGGCTGCACGTTCTGCAGGGGAGAGGTTGGAGTGGGTGAGAGGGCTGGAGAGGTTGAGGCGATTGATGAGACGGCAGTTGGAGATGAAGAGGTCGAGGGAGGGTAGGAGGCCTTGGGGTGGTGTCCAGGAGGAGGGGGATTTCACAAGTTTCAAAATCTCCCCTCCCCCTACCGCATCCCAAAACCAGTCCAGCTCGTCCCTGCCTCCCTAACCTGTTCTTCCTCCCACCTATCCCCTCCTCCCACCTCAAGCCGCACCTCCATCTCCTACCGACCAACCTCATCCCGCCCCCTTGACCTGTCCGTCCTCCCTGGACTGACCTATCCCCTTCCTAACTCCCTACCTACACTCACCTTTACTGGCTCCATCCCCGCCTCTTCGACCTGTTTGTTTCCTCTCCACCTATCCTCTCCTCTATCCCTCTTCTATCCGCCTCCCACTCTCTCCCTATTTATTTCAGAACCCCCTTCCCCTCCCCCTTATCTGATGAAGGGTCTAGGCCCGAAACGTCAGCCTCTCTGCTCCTATGATGCTGCTTGGCCTGCTGTGTTCATCCAGCCCTGCACCTTTATTATGTTGTGTTCTAAACATAATTACAGTTGCCCTTGGTTGGAAATTCTTTAAAAAAAACTTTATATGATAATTAGTAGGTTAGTAACTTTATTTGTAGTTCACTTTTCTTCCCTTCTGGAAGTGGTGTTAGTTCACATCCTGCAATCCACAGAGTGTCAGTATGCAGATGTATATTGAATAATGTGCAGGCCATTTGTAAGTAATTCCTAGTGTTTGCTGTCTCCCAAGTGAGGCCTCAGGTTCACACTTTCATCAGGGCCTAGGTTCAACAAGTCAACATAACAAGTTTGAGGATTAACATGTGTCAGCAGGCAGGTCCCCCATGCAGTTTCTTCTCTAGTCATTGTTCCAAAAGCTGGACACTGGCATGGCCATAGAAAATCAAAGGCACACCCACAATCTCAAACTGAGTCTGGTGTATCTTGCAATATTCACATTGTACATTAGCACACTTCATCAGTAATTGACAAAGAGACGAAGGTAGGTGAGGACCTGGAAACAATCATAATTACGGAAGAGGTAGTGTTGGGCAAGCTAATGGAGCTAAGGATTGATAAGTCTCCTGGCCCTGATGGAATGCATCCCAGGGTACTAAAAGAGATGGCGGGAGAAATAGCAGGTGCACTGGCGGTAATTTTCCAAAATTCGCTGGACTCTGGGGCAGTCCCAGCAGATTGGAAAACAGCAAATGTGACGCCACTGTTGAAAAAGGGAAGTAGACAAAAGATGGGGAATTATAGACCAGTTAGCTTAACCTCTGTAGTGGGGAAGATGCTTCAGTCTATTATCAAGGAAGAAATAGCAAGGCATCTTGATAGAAATTGTCCCGTTGGGCAGATGCAGCATGGATTCATGAAGGGCAGGTCATGCTTGACAAATCTTTTGGAATTCTATGAAGACATTACGAGTGAGGTGGACAATGGGAACCCAGTGGATGTGGTGTACCTAGACTTCCAAAAGGCCTTTGACAAGGTGCCGCACAAGAGACTACTGCATAAGATAAGGATGCATGGCATTAAGGGTAAAGTATGAGCATGGATAAAGGATTGGTTGACTAACAGGAAGCAAAGAGTGGGGACAAATGAATGCTATTCTAGTTGGCAGTCAGTGACTAGTGGTGTGCCTCAGGGATCGGTGTTGGGACCGCAATTATTTACAATTTATATAGATGATTTGGAGTTGGGGACCACGTGTAGGGTGTCAAAGTTTGCAGATGACACTATGATGAGTGGCAAAGCAGAGTGTGCAGAGGACTGTGAAACTTTGCAGAGGAACATAGATACATTGAGTGAGTGGGCAAAGGTCTGGCAGATGGAATACAATATAAATAAATGTGAAGTCATAATTTTGGTAGGAGTAATAGTAAAAAGGACTATTACTTGAATGGTAAAAAGTTGCAGCATGCTGCTATGCAGAGGGACCTGGGTGTCCTTGTGCATGAATCACAGAAGGTAGGTCTGCAGGTACAACAAGTAATTATGAAGGCAAATGGAATTTTGTCCTTCATTGCTAAAAGGATTGAAATAAAAAGCAGAGAGGTTATGTTGCAGCTGTACAAGGTGCTGGTGAGGCCACACCTGGAGTACTGTGTGCAGTTTTGGTCTCCTTACTTGAGAAAGGATGTACTGGCCCTGGAGGGGGTGCAAAGGAGGTTCACTAGGTTGATTCCGGAGTTGAGGGGCTTGGCTTATAAGGAGAGACTGAGTAGATTGGGATTATATTCATTGGAATTCAGAAGATTGAGGGGGAATCTTATAGAAACATATAAAATTTTGAAGGGAATAGATAAGAAAGAAGTAGAGAGGATGTTTCCACTAGCAGGTGAAGCTAGGACAAGAGGGCATAGCCTCAAGATTAGAGGGAGCAGATTTAGGACTGAACTGAGAAGGAATTTCTTCACCCAGAGGGTTGTTAATCTATGGAATTCCTTGCCCAGTGAAGTAGTAGACGTTACTTCAGTAAATGCTTTTAAAAAAAAGGTAGTTTTTTTTGAACAATAAAGGAATTAAGGGATACGGTGAGAACGCGGGTAAGTGGATCTGAGTCCATGAAAGGATCAGCCATGATCTTACTGAATGGCGGAGCAGGCTCGAAGGGCCAGACGGCCTACTCCTGCTCCTAGTTCTTATGTTCTTATGTTCTTAATTGTACAGCCTCAGGTTGAGTTGCTTTCAGGCATCCTCTACATATAGAGTTACAGAGTCATTCATCCTTAAAGAATACCTAAAGAATGGCCATTGACTGGACACATTAACTCACTTTCTCTCCCACAAATTCTTGCGAGACCTGCTGAGTATTTCTAATGGTTTCAATTTTTAATTTCAGATTTCCAGTTGCTGAAGACTTAACATTATGTCAAAGATAATCTGTTTACTGCAGTAATTGGAAACAACATTACAATGACGGAAATCATAAGATAAACATTACTCACGAGTATGTTGATTAAGAGGTGCTAATTGGATAGTGGCACCAAGTCTTGGCAGGAACTTCGTCCTCAAATTGAGGCTTGCAATTTCCAGTGCTTCCATGTCCTCTCCCAAGAGAACTGGTCGTAGAAAGTGAACAGTTAATGTTTGACATTTCATGAAGGGACCACAATTCTTATCTTTGCTAATTTCAAATAAAAGATAGTCTTGAGTGAAAAAGGAGAATACCACCTATAATGGGTTTTTATTGGTTAGGTCCCTGTGAACATGCCTTTGAACATCTGTAACCATCAAAACAGATTCATGAACCTTGTTAAAAAGGCAAGCAAGCAACTCAATTTGTGCTTGATAATGTCATTAATGATATCTTCAGCACAATGCTACTTTACAACAGTAACTCCATTTTAACTATACTTGCTTGGCTGTAAGGTGCTTTGGGAATTCCTGATAATGAGAAAATGCATAAGGATGTTGGTGAAGTAAGATCTTGACTCAGAAGGTAATGAGGATCTACAAGATGCACTGTTGTAGCTTACCAAGGTTCGTAAGAAAGCATCTTCCAAATCCATGATTTCTATCACCCAGAAGGACAAGAGTATCAGGTGTATGGGAATACCATCACATAAAAGTTCCATTTTTAGTTACACAACATACTGATTTGGAACTACATTGACATTTTATCATTGTTGAATAATTGAAATCCTAGAACTGCCTCCATAACAGCACTGTGGGTGTCCCTACAACCAAAGAACAACAGGTGTACAACAAGGCAACATGTCACTACCTTCTTCCAATGCTGGCCCAGTCAGAAAAGCTCGCATCCCATGAACAGGTATTAGCTATGAAAAGAGGCTGGATAAGCTTGGGTTGCTTTCTTTGGAGCACAGAAGGTTGTGGGGGTACCTGATCATGAGGTTGTAGGATTATGAGGAGCATGGACAGGGTGGATAGAACAGGTTCTGAGGAAGGGTCACCAGACCTGAAACATTAACTCTGTTCTTCTTCACAGATGCTGCCAGACCTGTTGAGCTTCTCCAGCAGCTTCTGTTTTTGGTCCTGATTTACAACATCCGTAGTTCTATCAGTTTTTAGATATTAGGTTAACATGGTTAGGCACACAAATTCCTGCTACGAGTCTTCCTATGAAATTTTGGAAGACTATTGCCAATGCCAGGTCTTTTTGTTGGAAACTTGTTGACCCACCTTCGTCTGAACGTCCCAGAATCAGAGGAGAGCAGGTAGGTTTGGAGCTGGAGATCCTGGCTGCCTCTGCAGTGTTCTGAGTGGAAAGATGCCAAGGGGCTGGATGTGATTCCTCCTCTAGTTGGATGACTGCTGGCACTGCCCTGTTTGCTTGAGAGGTGGGGCACCTGGGCTGGAGTCAATGTTTCCCTGCCCTCCTGTCCTCAGTCCTTCGGGCCTGAGGAAATATTGCAGTGATGACAGAGTGCAGGTATTGTGCACATCTCCAGCAGCCCTGGAGGGTGCTGAACCTGGCTGTCTAGGGAGGCAGATGGACAGTCATATAACTTACTGGGTGATAAGGGCCATTGCATTCAATATGCCTCACTTCTGCTCATGTTTCTCCCTGTGCAATTGGATGATGTGCCAACACATCAGGGTCCTTTCCTGCCTGGGGATGGGCAGGTGCATGGCCCAGGCAGTCCTTCAGGTGCCAGGCACTTGGGATGTTTTTCCTCGGACAGCTGCAAAGTTATCGCAGTGCGGCGCTCACCAGCTTGAGATCCCACACTGCGTGCTTATGGGCCCCATTGAGGTGTCACCATCTAAGGAGCAATGTGTAGGAGGGAGGCAGACTTGTCAATGCTTCTTCCACATCTCGACACTTTCAGTTGGGGCTGGTCAAGGATGTGTTATCTGGGGGAGATGGACTGACCCGTGCAGATATCGTTGGGAGCTTGGGCACAACTGTAAGACACACAAAGCAGAAGATATTGTGGCCACAATAAAGGTGTTCAATAACTTGGCCTCCTGCTTAATGTGGATGTTGCCGTGGAATGACAAAAGTTACTTATTCCAGTGCCAAAACATGGATATCTCTGACAGGAATGGTCTGGTCTTCTGCTGTGAGGGGAAGGATTCAATCTTTGTTGGATTGAGGACATTGTACAACCCATATACCTGTCTCACTTCAAATGTTATTGCATATCTTGTCCTTTAATGACAGAAAGGGGCAAATAAGTAAGACACAAGTGGATAGCACAGAACCCTGAGGAGGGGTCTCCAGGCCTGAAATGTTAACTCTGAATTTCTCTTCACAGATGCCGCTAGACCTACTGAGCTTTTCCAGCAACTTCTGTTTTTGTTCCTGATTTACAGCATCCGCAGTTCTTCTGGTTTTTCAATGTGTTGAGGTGGAGGGAGTGTAGGAGCAGGGTGGAGGGAATGCAAGTTTAGTGATGTGAAATAGTGAGGGTAAACTAGAACAAGTGAAGGAAGGTTTCACCTGCAATGAGCATGCAGACCAGTGTGAGGCAGCAGAGAGCAGAGTGTGGCACTTTGGCAAGGTGGAGAAGGTCATTGATCTGTTTTTATACTGCAGCCCAATCTTCCAAACTCTGGGGATGCCTCCAACCCAGGTGGCAATCCCTGACTAGGCTGGTGTGGTCTGATGGTGTGGCATCCTCTGATGGTTCTCCAGGAATAAGATTCCTTTACTCTGGGCCACTTCGTCTATCAGGACCCCCATGTTCCTGTCAGAGAAATGTAGTGCCCACTTCTCTATTTCAGGAATCTCTCAAAACAGTCTCCAAAAACCAATCTCGGCAAGCTCCAGATGCCAGCACTCCTCCAGGTGCATAGCGGGCTTTCAAAGATGGCGCTGAAGCAAAGGATGCCAGTCTTTGGGCTGATATCCAGTGAGTGACGGTTTATTCCAGGAATGGAACGTTCGGAATTGTGATTCACTTACAATAATATTTATTTTGCATATATCTTCCCAAATATTCAGTGCTCACTGCCACTTTCAAAAATTCAATGAATTGTTGGCAAATGGATAGTGAAGTGGTAGAAAGCTGTTCTACATAAATTTCTTCCTCAGCCTTCCTGAAGGCTCTACAAAACAGCTGGCACCAAAAAAAATGAAAAAGGCTGGATCCTAAAAGTGTAATTTTGCATTGTATTTAAAAGTACATTTTTCTAGCTTTCAAATTTTAAGGTGGCACAGTGGCTCAGTGGTTAGCACTGCTGCCCCACAGCACCAAGGATCCAGGTTAGATTCCACCCTTGGGCGACTGTCTGTGTGGAGTTTGCACATTCTCCCCATGTCTGCATGGGTTTTCTCCATATGCTCCGGTTTCCTCCCACAGTCTGAAGATGTGCAGGTTAGGTGGATTGGACATGCTAAATTACCCATAGTGTTCAGGGATGTGTAGGTTAGGTGAATTTGCCATGAGAAATGCAGGGTTACAGGGATTGCATAAGGGAATGGGTCTCGGTGGGGTGCTCTTCAAAGGGTCGATAGAACAAAGAACAAAGAACAAAGAAAATTACAGCACAGGAACAGGCCCTTCGGCCCTCCCAGCCTGCGCCGATCCAGATCCTCTATCTAAACCGTCGCCTATTTTCCAAGGATCTGTATCGTTCTGTTCCCTGCCCATTCATGTATCTGTCTAGATACATCTTAAATGACGCTATCATGCCCACCTCTCCCACCTCCAGGCAGCAATCACCCTCTGCGTAAAGAACTTTCCATGCATATCTCCCTTAAACTTTTCCCCTCTCACCTTGAAATCATGACCCCTAGTAATTGAGTCCCCCACTCTGGGAAAAAGCTTCTTGCTATCCACCCTGTCTATACCTCTCATGATTTTGTAGACCTCAATCAGGTCCCCCCTTAACCTCCGTCTTTCTAATGTAAATAATCCTAATCTACTCAACCTCTCTTCATAGCTAGCATCCTCCATACCAGGCAACATCCTGGTGAACCTCCTCTGCACCCCTCCAAAGCATCCACATCCTTTTGGTAATGTGGCGACCAGAACTGTACGCAGTATTCCAAATGTAGTTGAACCAAAGTCCTATACAACTGTAACATGACCTGCCAACTTTTGTACTCAATACCCCGTCCGATGAATGAAAGCATGCCTTATGCGTTCTTGACCACTCTATCCACCTGCGTTGCCACCTTCAGGATAAAATGGACCTGAACACCCAGATCTCTCTGTGCACCAATTTTCCCCAGGGCTTTTCCATTTACCACATAGTTCGCTCCTGAATTGGATCTTCCAAAATGCATCACCTCGCATTTGCCTGGATTGAACTCCATCTGCCATTTCTCCGCCCAACTCTCCAATCTATCTATATTCTGCTGCATTCTCCGACAGTCCCCTTCACTATCTGCTACTCCACCAATCTTAGTGTCGTCTGCAAACTTGCTAATCAGACCATTTATACCTTCCTCCAGATCATTTATGTATATCACAAACAACAGTGGTCCCAACACGGATCCCTGTGGAACACCACTGGTCACAGTTCTCCATTTTGAGAAACTCCCTTCCACTACAACTCTCTGTCTCCTGTTGCCCAGCCAGTTCTCTATCCATCTAGCTAGTACACATTGGACCCCATGCGACTTCACTTTCTCCATCAGCCTACCATGGGGAACCTTATCAAACGCCTTACTGAAGTCCATGTATATGACATCTACAGCCCTTCCATCATCAACTTTGTCACTTCCTCAAAGAATTCTATCAAGTTGGTAAGAGATGACCTTCCCTGCAAAAAACCATGCTGCCTATCACTAATAAGCCCATTTTCTTCCAAATGTAAATAGATCCTATCCCTCAGTATCTTCTCCAGCAGCTTCCCCACCACTGACGTCAGGCTCACCGGTCTATAATTACCTGGATTATCTTTGCTACCTTTCAGATGTGGATCTGTTGGGCTGAATGTCCTGTTTCCACACTGTGGGGTTTCTATGAACTATATTGCTGCAAACACTTGATTAAAAAGGTCTGAATATCACAGAAAACATTAAAACAATTGAAAGAAACTTTGGAAGGGACTATTACTTTACCTATATTTTTGATCCATTCTGATAATCTCCTTATTCCTTCCATGTTAAAGGTTTCTCTTTTTTTAAGCACTTAATGAAAAAATAATCAAATGCTACCATTTCTTTGAAAGGTTGATGATGACTCAATGCAGTTGGGTAGGAAATTGATGCTACTTCGGTAAGTTCCACTTGTATTTTATTGCTATCAAATCCAAGGATGCATTGTAATCAGTAATTTGAGGTGTCCAGAATGGTATAAACAAGGTGTTTAAGATAGAAGTGAGCACAAAGAAATCTAAATATTCAATGTTATTATCACTCCTGACATTCTCCTCAGGCAGTTTAAAAAAAGGGATCAAATTAACTCACTCCAATATTATCAGTTATGATCTAATCTTGTCACTCAAACATCTGCATCATCCTGTTCCAATTTATTCATGAAATCACATTGTCTACACTTCCTTGAATTTCCTCAGTTATTCCATGTGCACCCAAGACTGTAAATTAAAGAAAAAGCAGGAACTGCAGATGCTGGAGAATCTGAGACAACAAGGTGCAGAGCTGGATGAACACAGTAGGCCAAGCAGCATCAGAGGAGCAGGAAGGCCGACGCTTCGGGCCTAGACCCTTCCTCAGAAGGTGCTGCTTGGCCTGCTGTGTTCATCCAGCTCTGCACCTTGCTTTCACTGTAAATTAAAGGCCACTTTCCCTGACAAAGGAGCAGCAATCTGAAAGCTTGTGATTTCAAATAAACCTGTTGAACTATAACCTGGTGTCACGTGACTTCTGTCGTTGTCCACCCCAGTCCACCACCGGCACCTCCACATCATGGCAAAGTAAAAGGATTAACATCAGAAGCATATACAGTGATTTTGATGATGAGGCAGTAATGCTGTCAGTCACATGATTGCACTGGAAGAGAGCAGAGCTTTAACATTGTGTGAAGATAATGGCCAGAATTTTTGCCTCCCTGGTGCGGTGTGGGCAATGGTGGGGAAGTTGGAAAACTACGACGAGAATGAAAAACTCAGAATCTCGATGATCAGGAAAATGTTTTACAATTTCCTCTTTAAACTTTAATTGGCAACTTCATTGTATTTCCGTGTTGTGAATTGTCCGAATTGCTTTAGTTCTATGCCGCTTAAATTTCTTCCCTCCTTCCCGAAGAAACAAATTCCTGACGCGTAAGAGTAGGCAACTGGCAGCTGCAGCTTGCATAAGTTTTTCCTGGTCGTTATCCAACTGTGTCTTCACCACGATGCCCCTGTTTGGCACATGGACAGCACCCTCTGCTACAATTTGTCCATGCAAGTTGGCAACGGCAAGTAACCAGCCTCGCCACATCATCATGTCTGCTCTTAGACCCTCTCACACACTGTTTCATCTCTTCAACATTTTACTTCGAATCTCAGAGACAACTAAAATTGGAATGCTATTGCCAGGTCACTTGGCATGCAGAGACAGACATACGTCCTGTGCATTTATGCAGGATGCATCTGAGCTTGCATTCATGGTGCATTCACTCATTTTGCACTTCTTTGGAGCCTGCCAGCCTTTGCCTAATTTACACTGCTTTCTTAGCACAGGGGAAGAGGGAGGAGGCTTGGTAGGTCATGGTAGGGAGAACTGAACAGTCAACAGGGTGGACATGTCACTGCATGGTACTGGGCTATGTCAAAACAGAACGGCAGCAAGAGCCAGCAAGTTACCTAGCAAACACAAAATATGTGTTTCAATAAAATAGCCGAATCTGAAAGCCACATGGGTGCAATCTCTAGTGCAGTCAAAGGGGACTATAGTGAGTCTGGGGATACCAATGCAGCAAAACAAGTGTAATATCGAATTCCATTCCAGGGAGTTGGCTATGATCAGTCAGATTTTTGGTACTGTCAGAGTCCGGGATCCGTGTCCCTCCAGTCTGGGGTTTGGGTGATGGTCAGTCCTGCAGATCAACTGCAACCGGTCCACGGATTTCAGATGGGTCAGGCAGGATGCCATGCAGACATCAGTCCAGGGTCAGTTCTTCCTGCAATGAGACAAAATGGATGTTTAAAAGTTAGCAGCAAAGTTGGTGAACTGTTCCAAGTGAGTAGAAAACGCAGAGGTCAAGTAGAGTTAATAGTTTGAGAGGATGAGGTAGGTGAGAGCAGTTAAGTGGACATGATGCATGCAGTAATGAGAGCATGCAGTAATGAGAGTTGTAGTCTATGAACATTGACGAGTGGGTGTGCATTGGTAGACTGACAGTTTGTGGTGGTCCTGTGAGTGTAAGATGGCATTTACACTGCAGAAAACAGAAAATCATTTGATCTGCATCCTACACTGCTGGGAGTACATTTTAACCCAGGACTCAGGACTGCCCTGGGCCATTGTATAGGTGCAGGTTGGCAATGCCTGGTGACATTGTCATCCTGCAGAAGTCAGCTGGAAAAGGAATTACCCTCTTCTCCACCATCCTACCCTATCCTATCCTTAATGGACCGTGTCCTCAGTGATACTGAACGAATACCATCATGTGATTAGCCATTTCTGAAGCAGGCTTCACATTTGTTGCCCAGCAGTTGGAAGCACTCCACTTCTCCTGCTATGTGGTTCCATGTGAAGGGCACCATAGAGCTCCAATATAGAATAAATGACATGAAGCATGGATGTTTGTGAGAAATATCACTGCAAGACGTGGCAAACTAGGTTTCATGAATCATATCTTAGCAAAATGCTGAAATGAAAATGAGAAAATTCTGCCAAATGTATTGATTGTTCAAATTGTAAGTGAAGAGCTCTTGCAGAAAGTTCCACAGACTCAGGAAGCATGACTTTGTAGGCCAAACAGAGTTATGCTCAGCAAAACATGACGATAACGGAAAAGAAAAACACTTTAAAATCAGCAACCGAAGCAAGCCGCCTGCTCAAGACAAACAAAACTTTTCTTCTTTTCTGAACTGTCACATGAAGTTGGGATCATTGTGATAACAGCAGAAAGCTGGGAAAGATAAACAGAGTAATGATCCAAAGTCACAATCAGTGGAGTAGCCATGGTAGACAGAGGAACAGTTCCAGGACTAAAGAGAAGCATAGAAACTAACCTAGAAACATTCCAAGCCATCAAGAGACCATACTAGGCCCAGGAATGGGAAGTAAAGATTCGCTAGCTGTGGAACTGCTTGAGGATTAGAGAGTCAGAGGTCAGGTCAGCAAATTACTCTAGAGGAACCATTGCTAATGACATATGAGCAAAACAGTGCTTTGATGGGAATGGAGCATAGCGAGAAAAGTAGTTCTGGATGTAACGGACGCTGACACTTAGATGTGTGCTTGTTGAAATTTAATTATTAAAGGGGTGAAGTTTAATAGAAGGAAACAGAAATCATGGTAAAGCACGGAATCACTTATTAATTATTTTTATATGTTGACAGAGAATCGCTCTTGTGAAGCATTGCTGGCAGAATTGATTTGCAAACACTTCATCGTTGGGGAGCCAGACAAGGCCTGTCAAACCACCATCTGCAAAGCAGAGAAGATATAACATCAGAGATAGATATGCAAATTGTTCAGCTCCTGGAAAGGAACTCCAGAAATGGTTGCTTCAAGCTGAAAATGATGCCCCTTGGGGAAAAAAAAAATCAAAGATGGAACTCAGTTCAGAGGCTGCAATGGAAAAAGTATGCATAAGCCACCACACTGAAATGAAAGTGAATGCATCAATCACTATCATACAGTGTCTTCAATGTAGCTGAGATGAGTGGGAAGAATGTCCAGCAGGAGGAGCACAGCGACGGATCTGTCATAAAATAAGTCACTGTAAAGCAGCCTGTAGTTTTAAAAAGTAGAAAATTGGAAAACAAAGGGAAATGTCCTTAAAGCTTCAAAGGTTGGAAAATAACAAGATCATAAGAAAATTGTTTTGGGAGAAATCAATGATTCTGAAGACAAATATGGGGTGTTAATTTGGAAATAATGGACCCCTACAGGGTTTAAATTAGATACTTTTTGGTAGGTACTCTCATATTGGTAATGCAATCCAGAAGCAAAAACAAATTGCTGGGAAACCTCAGCAGGTCTGGGCAGCATCTGTGGAGGGAAAGCAGAGTTAATGATTCAGTGACCCTTTCTTCAGAACTGATGGTAGCTAGGAAAAGGTTGGCATAAAAGCTGAAAATGGAGTGACGGAAGGCGGGGAGGAGTAAGCAATAGGTAGATATGATGCCCAGGTAGAAAGAACAACAATTGGATGGAGAAAGGAATGGGTAATGGTAAGCCTAGGGGAATCAATAGCTGCCTATTATTAGCTGACAATGGGTTGTTTGTGGTAGTAGCCCATGTGATGACAAGCCTGGTGTGTGGGGGTTGGGATAAGGACATGGGAGAAGGTCTCAGTCCCCAAAATCGAGAAGCTCAGTCTAATGCTCTGGGGCATGGGTTTAAATTACATCATGGCAGCTAATGGAATTTAGATTCAATTAATAAATCTAGAATTAGTGTCAGGAATGGTGACTATGAAACTATTTTCATAAAACCCCATCTGGTTCACAATTGTCCTTTGAGACAGAAAATCAGCCATCCTTACTTGATCTGGCCTACATTTGACTGTAGGCCCACAGCAATATAGTTGACAAAAGTTTTTGAGAAGATTGGTAGCTCGGGTTGTGGATGAGGTAGTAGATTTGCTCGCCGAGCCGGTGGGTTTGGTTACAGATGTTTCGTCACCCTGCTAGGTAACATCGTCAGTGCGCTTCTAGTGAAGTGTTGGGGTTCACCCCAGCGAACCGAGGCATATAAATAACAAGTGGGACTGAACACCCAATGCTTCACCAGAGATGCACTGGTGATATTACCTAGCAGGGTGACGAAACGTTTGCAACACAGGCTCAGCGAGCAAGTCTACAACCTCAATATGGTTGAATCTGAAAAGCCCTTTGAGAAGGTATAGCAAGCGCTTTAGTTCAGGGGACAATTAGGAATGGGCAACATTTGGTTTGTACTAAATCAGCACAACTACATAAGCACTACAGTATTCATTTAAGCACACAGAAAACAAACAAAAGCATTTCAGCATTCCATTGCACATTAATTGGCTACAACAGTTTACAAATTACTGACTGATCAGAATTAAAACTCTTGAATGACATCATTTACCAATCGTAACAAATGGCTGGCAGTGAGATGCAGAGTAGCAATTGAATCAGGGAGTTCTAATGATTTAATTACCAAACCTATTGCTCTCATAGTTTACAAATTTGCCAGCATGTTGAGATTCAATGAATGCTTTTTATCTACACATTTTATTTCTTATCACATAATGTGCAAACAATGGATCCCAAATGAGAAGTGATATTAACATCTCGACACAAAAGTAGCATTTGATTCACTTTGATACCAAGAAGTCATAGACAAACTGAGCTTTCTGGCAGTCCAAGAGAAAATGCAGTGGCTGGAGTCACAGACACAACAAAAGAACATAACAGATGCCAGAGGCCATCAGAGCTCCTCAATACTGTTAAACGCTGTGAATTAACTCATTTCACCTACTTCATCAATTATCCTCCTCGGATCAAATGTTCAGGGATTGCATTACTCATTCATGATCTCAATACTCACTGACATCTCCTTTGATAATACAGCAAATCAGGCCAGGTAATAGCGGACACAGACAAATTCAAACTTTAGCAGAAAGTTAACAAAGTAACATGACACCACATGAGTAACTGGAAATGACCACTCTGTTAAGAAAAAGTTGAACTACTGACCTTAGTCTTTAACATCAGTAACATTGTTGCTGAGATCAACATCTTGGGGGACTCAAAAATAACCAGAAACTTAGTTGGTCCAGCCATATCATACGGTTAGGAAAACAGCTGTAAAAGCTACAAGCTCAGTCATGATATTGTTCCTCCAGACTGCTCCGCCTTCTATAAAGCTGAAGCCAGGGCTATGATGGAATAGTCATCCATTTCCTGTATAGCTGCAACTGAAATTGTCAAGGATTTTGGCACCACCTCGAACAAAGTAATTTAATTCATCAGTAGACTGCACACTATGGCAGTGTTATAAACTGAAAAGAATACAAGGCCTTTCTTGTTACCTCAACTGTGTTAAGATTAATTAGAGAATCCTAACAAAATGGAAGGGCACCATTGAGCCCATACCAATCCCCCAAAGAGCAACCCACTCAGACCTAACCCCCCCTTACCTATCCCGATATTTAGCATGGCTAATTCACTTAATCCGTGCATCTTTGGACTGTGGAATGAAACCAGGGCACCCAGCAGAAATAGGAAGAATGCACAAACTCTACACAGACAATCATCCAAGGCTGGAATTGAACGCCATTTCCTGGTACTATGAAGCAGCAATACTAACCACTGGCCCACCATGCCAGCTGTTAACAGAGCAGAATTTGGAAATAAAAACATGGGACTCATTATTCTATACTATAGAATCTAACCATGGACCTATCAGTGAGGGAAATGTTCTCTCCTTTTACCAAGAGAAAATTCTTAAAATCTTTGTATTTTACAATGAAGCCATTAAAAAGAGCAACATTTAGATTCCTTTCTATCTAAACATAATTGACTCAAGGTGAAAGATAACAATACAAGTAAGTACAAATGATACTGTGCAGTCAGTGTCAAACAATTTTCAATTAATCTACTTATGCTTGGGTAAGTTGTTGGCTTTCTGGTTACCCAGAAAAAATGACAGACATTGAGACCAGAAAAAGCTAAGGTGATGATGGATGAGGCAGTATTTAAAGGTGATGTAAGCTGGTGAGAGGATGGAGGGGATTGTGTTTGCTTCTTCAGGACTGTATAGGCTACAATAAATCAAACTTCATTCCAAATCATTCACACTCCCTCCCAGGGAATGTGTTATTCATATATCACAATAAACAGTTATGCTGTATGTGCTGAATTTCAGATAGCCTAAGAGCTGAATGGCTGTACTGTAGAAACCATGTCAGCACAACTCAAACTTGAAGCCCTTCAGCCACAAATGACTTAAGTAAGTGAAGATTTCATTTTCAAGAATTTACTTTTAAAGGTCATCCTATAGACAGCTCCAGACAATCTTCTTAATGCAGCCCATGCATTTTTTTAAACATGGCACCTCCCAGGATATGAGGCTTAGGAAGTCTCAACACGAAAAATGATGGATGGGAAATAGCCTTCTACTCTACCTGTGCAGAACAGTAGCATAATGGTAACATTGCTGATATAGAAATCCAAACATGAAAACTAGTCCACCAGGAAAGTTTGAATCCAACCATCAATTAATCAATTAAATTTGAAATAAAAAGCTAGGATCAGTAGCGGTTATCATGAAACCACCAGATTTCCATAAAATCTAGCGACAGAAATCTTCATCCAGCAGATTTAGGTCTTAATTACATATTGATCATTTACTGCATGTTGCGTTGATTTAAAACATTTTCTCAAATGGCCCAGTAGTTGTATCAAACTTTTGTAGAAAAGTCAAAACAAAATGAAACTAGATGGCCCACTCAACAATGAGCTGCATGGAATATTACAATGGTATTAAAAATCCTGGCCAATCTTTTGAGGTTGCCCTGTAATTGAGAGAACTGTCCCACAGACTGCAGTCAAACAACAAAAATAGCTAAACTCATGGAATTATACCTCACAATCAATGTTCCAGGAACATTCAACACTGAGGAAGGTTTACCGGACCCAAAACGTTAACTCTGTTTTTTCCCATCACAGATGTTGCCAGACCTGCTGAGCTTTTCCAGCAACTTTGTTTTTGTTCCTGATTTACAGCATCCGCAGTTCTTTCATTTTTATACATTCAACACTGAGATGGGTATGTCTTGTCCAATCTGTAGAGGTGGTGACATAATCAGGAGGGACTAGGCCTGGGAGGGAGTGGACCCGGGAGTCCACAATGCTGTAGCAGGCATCATACATCAAAGTCAAATATGAGCAAAGAAACGTCCTGCTGCTAATCAAGAAATGGTCTCTCTCAGTTCCCCTTGTTACCCCTCCATGCTGGACACCACTTGGAAGAAGTACTCAGTGTAACAAGTGCACAGACCACTGGATGGGACACTTTAATGTTCATTAAGAGGTGTAGCTCAGCAACATCACTACTGATTAAACTGACTGAGTCCTGTCAGACTAGATCTGTAGCAGACAGTGAGGGCAGTAACCTCATAACCACCAATCTACCTGTCACAGGCGTGGCCTTCCATAACAGTACTTGTAGGAGTGACCACTGCACTATGTCTTTGGTGACAGAAGGTCTTCGTGCTAAGCACATCCAGTACTGAGTCACATGGCACTACCAACCTGCTAAATGCAATGGATTCTAGATCAATACTAGCAATCATAACGCTGTACGTACAACAGCAGAATTGTACTCAACAACGATCTGTATTATCAAGGCCTGACATATCCTTCAGCCTACTACCATCAAGTCAGGAGACCAACCTAGAGAAGTATATGAGAACATACAACAGCAACATCAGTCATGACTACAAATGAAGTACCAACTGGTGAAGGTACAACACAAGACCACACTCGTACCAAACACCAGGCGCAGCTTGTGTGGAGCTAACACACTAGTGCAAAAGGCAGAAGCATTTGCAACCATCATACATGAGAAATGAAAAGTGGATGATCAATCTTGCCCTGACCTTGAGGTTCCCATTGTCATATGTGCCAGTGTCAGGGAATTTGAATCCTTTCACATGATATCAAGAAATTGCTAAATATACTGTTACAACAAAGTCAGGGGCAATTCTGACTGTATCCAGGCAACGATTTTAAAGAGATAGTAGGAACTGCTGATGCTGGAGAATCTGAGATAATAAGGTGTAGAGCTGGATGAACACAGCAGGCCAAGCAGCATCAGAGGAGCAGGAAAGCTGACGTTTCGGGCCTAGACCCTTCTTCAGAAAAATTTTTGAAGAAGGGTCTCGACCCAAAACGTCAGC
>NC_063339.1:19931260-20010130 GCF_021869965.1 Rhincodon typus
GCTTGGCCTGCTGTGTTCATCCAGCTCTACACCTTGTTATCAATGATTTTAAAGATTTGTTTTCCAGAATTAGCTGCACTGAAGTCAAGTTGCTCCGGCACTTCCGGCAGCTATCTGACAAGATGAAAAATGTCTAATGTATCTCCTGTCTAAAAAATGCAGTACATCCCAATTGGGATAGTTATTGCCCCATCAGTATATCCTCATCAATTGTGTTTATCAAACAGCATTTACACAGCAATAGCCCGCTCATAGATGCTCAGTTTTTATTTTTATCAACTCCTGAATTAATTACAGTCTTAATGCAAATGTGGACAAAAGAGCTGAATGCCAGAGTTGAGGTGAGAATCAAAGCTGAGGATGGCCTCGTGTAATCAGTACTGGCCTTGGAGGAGGTCCAGAGGAGTTTTAGAACAATGATACTGGGAATGAAGGTCTTGTCTTATGAGGAGTGATTGAGGACTCTATGTCTCAAGGCAGTGACCTAGATCCAAACATCTTCAACTGCTTAATCATGAACAAATCTCACCATAAGGTTATTTTCAAAGTGATTCCACAAATTAGAAATATTAAGCACTCCACCATCATCATCCTCATCATAAACTTAACTGAATTAGACTTATAAATACTCTGACTTCAAAGCTAGGTCTGAGTTAGAAAATCTGCTGTAAGTAACTAATTTTCTAATTCCTCAAACTTGTCCATCATTTGCGAGGTACAAACCAGTGCCTGCTAAATACTGCTTTTTGAGACCAATGTTATTTTCTTTAAACTCTTTATTTTCATAAAGTAGGTACATTTATTTTCCAGCAGTCCAATAGATCACCTGCCTCCTTCTGAATATCTCTACATAATCATGCGTTAATGGAATCATCATTGCATCGTTATACATCAACATCACTATTTAGTCTGTTCAGAGATAGCAGGAACTGCCGATGCTGTAGAATATGAGATAACAAGGTGTAGAGCTGGTTGAACACAGCAGGCCAAGCAGCATCAGAGGAGCAGGAAAGCCAACATTTCGGGTCTGGAACCTTCCCCAAAAGTCTGTTGATGTCTTATTACTCTACACTTCCCTCCAAATCTTTACCACTCTCAACTCCCAACAACATCTTCACATCAAAGTGCTGATTTCACAAAGTTTGTCATCATGATGCTTTGAACAATCTCCCTGATTTAGATTAGGTCTTATTTTTATGTCTTCAATGCTCTTCACTCTTCCTTTCTTCTGTTTGGATGTTTCTATTTCTAGGTTGGTTGAGACTTGACTTCCACTTTTTTCTGATAAATTGTTCCACATTTCTGTTGGTTTCTTGTTCAACCATACCAGTGCATTTCATTTTTCTGATTATTCTGTGATCTGATTTAACCCTACATGATCATAAGTGCTGTGTTTTTCTTCACTTTATTGATCTCTCATCCATTCTGTCTCCTGAGGTTGTAGCTCTGATAAGTTTTGTGTTCTGTATGTTGTGTCAAAATTTCTAGCCTGGTGGCCCTTTTGCTCTTCTTCATGGATTTTCATTCTACAATTGTCATTCTCAGTAAGGAATGGCTGTAGCTTCTGTGACAGAGATAAATCATATTCTCAATCTCCTGTACATCAAAACTCTGATGATGATAATTCATCATCCATTCTGTAGTCATGATGATCTGTAAGACTTAAGTCTTCCTTGTTTTCAATAATGTTTTCATTATCCAAACTCTTTGTTCATTTTATCCACTTGCTTGAGAATAGTGTAGTGAACATGTGGAAATCTTTTGGACAACTCATTTGCAAATTCCAAACTATCGCCTGAGACTTCAATATCCAGAGTGCCATGTCTTGAGATTTTGTTGCGTGATTCTATTATTGTTTCTGCTGTGATCTTGCGTAGATGGTTTACCTGAATGACCTCAAGTAGAATTCGATGACAATAATGAAAATCTTGCCTTTGTACAATTCCACTCCCATGGCCTTGATAGAAAAGCTGATGGTAGTAGTGGTTCTGTCTTTTGTTAATTGTTCACCACGTACAAAATGCAATTTTTGATCATTTCTTCTTTGGAGTTTGAAACAGCTGCCACTAGACCGACCACTGCATATTCACACAATACTTTCTATGTCAAAATAACTCTAATTCATTCTTTGAAGAATTCCAAGTCTAATAGCTGATTGTACGACTGAGTGATCATTGAAGACCAGCAAGTTATTGATAACAGAAAAACATCTATACTGCTCAAAGTAGGTGCATAGTTTGAGATTATTCAGCGCATGGTCTGGCTAGCCTTCCAAACAATACTTCCTTTTCTGGATACATTTGGCATCAAATTTTGTACTTTTCATACGGTTTTCTCTCTGCATCTGGTAAATGTTTTCCAACTTCTGACATAGTTTCAACCTGTTCCATGAAGTCTAACTTTACATTCTCTGCTGCAGTTAGTGGTATTCTGATCAGTGTGTCTGCTCCTAGCCATACATGTATTCAGTTTTTGTGTCATACCTCAGTCTGAACTGCTGTGCTCTGGACAACGTCTTGGAAATTAATTTTACATTCAGAAGAATGGTTAATGATCTCTTTCTAATTTAAACTGTAGTCCCATCATATAATTTGAAATATTTCCACATGACCATGTTACTGCTAAAGCCTCTTTTTGAAAATTGACCTTGATGAGTAATCCAAATGAAGAGTAGATTGGTCTATGCTTTTTGTATTTCTGTACCTGAAAGAGTGCTGCTCCTAATCCTGTTGCAGAGAAATCAGCTACCATTATAGTCCATAATGCTCCATAGAACATAATGTGTTAGGATTTCTACTGAGATCAGAAATTTCTTTATTATGTCAATCACTCTTTCCTAGTCAACATTCGAGCACCATTTCTGACCCACGCATAATAAGCATCTCAAAAGTGCCTTTGCTTCTACTAAGCATGGCAACAGCTTTCCTGTCTTAATTCTAGATGTATTTTTATTGAGTTCAAAATCCACCATCTGCCATGGCAGGATTTAATCCTGGGTCTCCAGAACATTATTTGTCTCTCTGGATTAACTGTCCAGAGACAATACCACTAGGTATTAATTTAGTATTAATATTATTACTATTATTTCACAATTTTGGTTCTAATGTGATAAAACAATGTATTGTTAAGATTTATATATGCTGTGATTGTTTAGAAGGAAAGGACATATCATTCATTTCACTATTAAGTTTGTAGGTGGTATAGTTTTTCCAGGAAATTTGTTAATGCATGCATTTTTAACGAGGAGCTAGGGCCAAGCTTGATGTGAACAGTTCAGTGCATTAGAAACAAGAGTAGAAAATAAAATTGCTGTTGCCTAGTGACTGAAGTCCAGTACCACAGAAAAAAAAATCCAGAAGGTAAAGAATTGCACGCAGTTTCAGTCAGAATAAATGTTAGTATAGCATTCTCTGAAACAGTCAGAGCTGGGAAAAAAAAGTCCTGAGTGGCTCAGAAGTAAACTCAAGAAGCAGAAACTTGCTGGAAGCTGAGGATATGAATAACTGTTGTGTCGAGCCTGAAAGTGCTTAGAAGTCAGTAAGTAGAAAGCACCAGAAACCAATTATGGTTATGCCAATATCAAATTGGAGGCATGGTGCCCTTCACTGTGTTTAAGCATCTATAACGTTATAGTGGATGGAAGAAAGGGTGATTTTTTTATTACAAGTTCCTGCTAACATCAAACAAGTGTTGACAAATTTGACTGAGCACGCTCACCAACGAATTTTTCAAAATGTGTCTATGCATGTGCAATGTAAAGCCAATTTTCTAAAATAAAGAAAATTCTACTTTATTAGACAGTTTTCTTCTCTTCATCTATACATTTTATTTTCATTCTGTAAAATCATTTTTGAGGGTTTGTTAGGTTTTTATCATTCTATATTTCAATTTAATTCAGAGATTTCACTGTTATTATGCATGCCTCTGGGTGTCAGCAAACACAGTTGTATTTATTTCTGATACTTGTACTAGACCAGTTCAATAATGCTTGTTTAGTGAAGAATAATTTACTTGTTTTGTGTGTAAATAATGTTTGATGTTCATTTACTAAAGCACATTACCATCCCCTTGTGAAAATGTTCTGTGGCTGACCACAATGGTAAACAACTGCAAAAATGATCCTTGTGGTCTCAATCTGGGATCTGACCCAGCCAGTATTACCATTAATTAGGATCATAGCAGTTGCTAAATAAGTACTTCCATCACAATGTTGTTTTTGTCTATTATAGCATTGTGACTGTGTTGCAGTTGTATTCATTGATTCTATCAGTTTCCTTTCCCATGAGATAAGTGTCTTCTCTCTTCATCTTTATCAATTGCTTTTCTGTGCCTTGGAATCATGTGATGCCCTTGCACAGTTTCCTTTCACTGGCCAACATGACCAAAACTTTAAGTAATTACTCAACTCATTTGTTGCCCGTAGGATCTAATTGTAAAATGGTCTCTTCTTATGCTTACATGAAGTATTTTTATCTTTGCCAAGCATTTTAGACATTTCGGAAGAGTGATAGGCATGTATTAAATGTAATTTGATGTTTTCTAAAGTTTTTATTCCTTGTTGGTCAAATGCTTCATTACTAATGATTTCAAGATTATAATAGTCTATTTTCCAATGTATTTATTGCTGACAGTACATGAACAAGTTAAGTTGTCCCCTCAAAATCCCGAACAGAGTTGTACAACAGTTTTTAATTCGTCCCTCAGTTCACTTTGTAAGCAGGGACTTATCACACAACGGATGCACTTAATGTAAACCTAGCTCCATAAGCTCTCTTCTTTCTGAAATACAAACATCATTATCCTCTCTCAGGCAGTTAATTCCCCAAAGGTGGGATCTAGATTCAATAACCTCAATATAAACAAACAAAAGACACATGCAGTAGTGCATCTTGAGTCTAAGACAGGACGTATCTAAAGATCTAATAGATGTGCAAAGGAGAATGACAAAGAGAACAAAAAAGTTTGAAAGGATGAGGAAGGACAAATTGAAGACAAGGATGAAAAAGCCGAGAAGACAGTTAAGACATCAAACAAGAACTTACATTTATAAAATGACTTTAAAGCAATAGAATATCCCAAGGTGCTTTAAGGTTTGATACTTGTGATAGGTTTGCAAGTGTGTTTTAGATGTCAGTTAAAAGCCTACCAGATTGCTGTAGGTCTGTACATGTGTAGACCACACCAGATTATAATGGTGGATAAGGACATTAGTGAACCAAAAAGTTATTTAGCACGATCCAATAGTTTCCTGATTACCATTATTGAAAATGACTTAATATTCAAATTTATTAACTGATATAATTTAAATTCCCACAGCAGCTGTGATGTTATTTGAACTCATTTAGTGTTATCCCAGGCCTCAGGATTATCAGCAAAATTGCCTCCATGCTACTATTCAATCAGCACACTGTCATGTATACAGAACCGCACAAGAGAGATATCAGGGCAGCAGGCCAAAGTTTAGTCAGAAAAATACATTATAAAATGCCCTGAATATTGAAAGAGAGGTTGGAAGGCAGAGATTTAGGGGGAATGTTCTGGAGTTCAGGGTCTAAGCAACTGAAGACAAAGCCCATATTGGAGAAGCATTTTAAACTGGATTGCTAAAGAGGCCAGTGTTAGAGTGATACAGATATCTCAAAGGGTTGTAGTGATGGAGGAGATTATAGAGACAGGGCAGGGTGAGGATATGCTAGGATTTGTAAGCAAGAATTATGAAGGGGGTTGAAAACAAGGATAAACAAGGATAACATTAAAATGAGGCATTATTTAACAGGAGCCAATGCAGGTTAGCGAATACGGAAATGTTGAATGCACAGACAACAAAATCTTGGGGAACCTGAAACACACAGAAGGCAGAACATAAGTGGCCAGAGAAAAATGTGTCAGAATAATCAAGTCGAGAGGTAACAGAGACATAGATTAAGGACAGCAACAGCATATTAGACTAAGGCAGTGTAGGTAATGTTAAATGGTAAAGAGAGAGAAATTAATAGAAAAGCATGAAACAGGAGAAGAAATAGCAATGGTTAAATATAAAGGGAAAATATAGAAATGATGAAGGAAGTGAACACACTCATGTACACACTTATGTAAGTCGGGAATCAATTACCCTGAAAAGACAATGAGAAAATCTAGGAAAAAACAGAATTAGAATCTGGGCAGGAGACAAATTATCAAAGACGAAACAGGAATAGATAAGGGAAAGTGGTTCAAAGAAAAATGTAAATACTAAAACTCGAGAATTAGCAAGAAGGTGTTTCTGAAACTTATGGAAAAACAAGATCAAAGTTATTTGCTCTTCGACATCAAGTGCTAAAACTATTTTTGGCTAAGTCGGAGTTGCATCAGAATTTTGAGAAGTTGGTTACCATGGGGCAGAGCAAATAATCTCATTGTATTTTAACAAGCCCACTTCCCTAATTACCTACTGCATTCTTACTGCATCTCTCACATGCATTTTCCTCTTCATCATACCATGCACTGTTCGCACAACGCTCACCACTCAGCAGACATCTTGGAATTCACTAACATCTCTTGTCCACATGTTATCTTCAAAAGCCCATTGTGCACCCAACCAAATACAATCACTCTGCAGCTGCCCTGTACTATTGTTGACATTTGGCCCAGACATGGCAGAGGGGGGCAATGGGTGCGCTGATTTGTGGGCAGCATGCTGGAGGTCCAACTGAATGGATTGGTGCTGACACTGGACGTGATTTACATTCACCTCTGACCAGGAAGGGGCATGGAGGCCACACCACCAGATCATGCCAGCCTGGTTCGAGGTTGCCACTCAGGCCAGTGCAGTCTCAGCTACATGGAGGAATACCCAGCACTGTAAGAAGTTCAATGCCCTCTTCCACTCTGCCACCATATGTTTCACCATCTTCTCACTCCATCTCCTTTGTTGTATCCAGCCCATAATCTACCAATCTCACTATTGTCTACAACATCTTCTCCACTGGCTCTCACCCACCCTAACATCCAACACTGGTCACCTTGCATGACTTCTGTGTTGCCAGCTCACTCACTCGGGTCACCTTCCTAGATGTACCAACATTTATAGGTAAGTTATCCAATTCCATCTCCTGTTATACCTGCCTTTGTCCCATTCTATGAGGAATACATCACGTGATAGGGCAGAAAGTGCCAAGTGTGGCGAAGTTGGGTAGAGTATTTGTGGATTGAGAGGCAGGAAGTTATAATTTGTTGTTTGTAAAATACTAGTGTTTGTAAAATGCTGGGGGGTGGGGGTTGGGGTGTGGGTAAGCATTGCGTGGTCCCTTTCAAAGATTGTTCATTTTCTATGCTTGGAGATCTCTGTGAGCAGTTTGAAAGTTTGCAAGTTTAGACAGCACCCAAATTGATACATTTGTATCAAAAGACAGTACCATTAGCAGGCTAAGCAGCATTTTTAACAATACAATGGGTTCTTGAATCTAATCAATCAATTTAAACCAAGGGCTTAGAAACCAAAAACCTGATAAATTTGAATCTGATGGTTTTGACAACCTAGGACCAATCCGATTATGGGAAATTGATATGTCATCAGGGATATAAAAGAAAGAGGGCAGTTGGACAATGACAGGAGAACTAACTGCCATCCACCAGAGATAACAGCTCTCAGCTGTCAAGAGAGAATCGCTGGCTCTCACAGTCTTAGAGAAAGCACCATATAAATACCAAAGGTACCAATGGCGCAACTAGTAAATATTCCTGATGGAAGAATCAATAGAGGAGGTGTTCCCGACAGAACATTTGATGGAGAAGGCAGAAAATTCCAGAAGACATGTAATCTTGCTGTAATTTCGACAGACTAATTTTTAAAAATCTTACGTCCCATAAGTGGGACTTGTATTTATTACCATTAGAATCTCATTTTATTTGGGAATAGTTAGTAGTTAGAGGGGATTTATTTGATTTGATAATAGTGTAGTTAATTTGTTCACTTGTTAGGGTTAGATAAATAAATTGTTACTTGTTGATAGTAAAATGAGTGTCAGGGGTTTATTTTATTTAACCACTAGAAGTTGCTAAAAGGCAGGTTACACCACTTTTCACACTCCTTTTATAGGCTTTAGGGTGAGGTGCTCCTCTTTGGGTGTTTTGGTTTTAGTTCACAGAGGGAGGTCAACCTCCGCTTTATAACACAAAGAAGGAGGTAAGGTATATCCTCACCTCTTATGATGAAAGTATCCTGACTTTGACCACTCTGAGCAGGGTCTGCTCTGGTATTGAATGCTGTCCTTGACTAACTGTACCTGAACTCCTGAGCGATAGCTTGACAACCACTATGACAAGCTTCCTGGCTTTACATCTGTAATAATTAGCATGGCGCAGCATCAATGATATTCGTCTTGTATCTCTGGATGAGGGGGCAAAGTAGAATAACACAAGACAAAACAAAATATGGATTCTGTGACCATCCAGGTAGGCTCAGTGTGATTCAGCACTACTACAGCAACAGAAACAGCTTGAGATACAACCTGGTCCAGTGTGTGTCCCTGAACACACTATGTCCTGCCTGCAGCTTACCCATAATACTTGTTGGTGTCACTCCAAGTTCACCACTCAATTGCAGAAGTACCCTGTAAGTGGATCAGAGATGTGGCATGAGGATTTGCAGAGACTGTCACATGTCACATTCTGATGTCCATCGATATTGAATGCATTTGATTGGTGGCCATGGAATTTGCCCTGAAAAGTTGGTGCCAATTTCTAGTATGAAGTTGCTTGGAGCAAGCAGTAATCTGAATCCATCACATGCTCACTCTCATTTCCATGTCAAGTTTTCCCAGTGTTAAGCTTGTTTGTTGAGCTCAGTAAAGCAAGAGTTTGAATATTAATGACCCATGTTGGCTCGTAATCAAAGTATAAAGGTAAAGTCGCCATAGTCCTACTAGACCATGGGGCTGCTTTTACATTCAGAGAGAGAGAACTGATCATGGTTTAACCTGAGGGTCACCAGACCTCACTGCAAGGGAAGAGATTGAGAAAGAGAGTCCTTCATGGTCACCTCAGCCAGTGAGGGAATTGAACCCAGCCCTGGTTTCACTGGCGATGATCACTGTCAATTGGCAACTTACCACGGCCTCACGAGAATATTACCTCCTCACTTGTGAAAGTGGAGTAAGAAAATCCTGACAATGTGATGGAATTATTGGCCGCACTTGTTGCCCTGTTCTGCCATACATTTAGAGGACTACAGAGATAGAGCTGGAGAATGGAATTAGCTGGGCAACTCTTTCAAGAGCAAGTACAGGCTAAATGGGTCAAATGGCCTCCTACTGTATTGTTATATTCTATCTTACCAGATCCCACGTCACTCAGACCCCTAAAAGATTCCATCGTAACCCCTCAAATGTTATTTCCTAATGCTAGCTTCTCTATAAGTACTCTTTTGTTGTGTTTTATGCCTACATTCATGGGTTTAAGTTCAAAACTACTGGTCAAGGAGAAAGCAATAATGAAGAATAGTTTCCAGTTTTAGGTTTCTTTACAATACTATCTATTACATATTAAGGTTGAATATTTCAATATATGGTAATCTGAGATATATCATTTAATGTTACATTATTGAAAGACTATTCTATAAACCTCAGAGTGGAGAGCTGTTCTTTGACAAGTTTATTCCAGGGTCCTAAAGCACTTAAATAACATTTACTCGTCCTTGTTTCAATCTCTTGGTGCTAATACATGGACAAATAAGCACTTTAAGAATTGTAGTGTCTAAATTAACACTTCCTATAATTACGTTGGTGGAGAAATGTCAAATCTCAGCTCTTGTATCTATTACAAGCATGTGGGCATGCAAAATAGAAACAGAAGCAGACCATTGCCAAACATTTCTGTTTGTGGTAATGTTAAGCATCTTGACTGCTAAACCTTTATTGATTTGATTTGATTTAATGTATTATTGTCACATGTACTGAGATGCAGTAAAATGTTTTGTTTTGTGTGCATAACAAGGCAGAACATAAAAAGATCTCAGGGTGATTGAACAGAATGAGGAATACAAGTTACGGCTGCAAGGCAGGTGCACAAAATGTGAGATCAACATTAGATTTGAAATTTGAAAGGTCCTTTCAGAAGTCTAATAACAGCGGGGAAGAAGCTGTTCTCAAACCTGTTGGTACATGTGTACAAGCTTTTGTATCTTCTGCCTGACAGAAGAGGTTGGAAGAGATTATAACTGAGGTGGGAGGGGTCTTTGATGATGTTGGCTGCCTTTCCAAAGCAATGAGAAATATAGATGGAGTCAATGGATGAAAGGTTACACTGGCAATTGTTATAAAGTGGAGTTTGACCCCTTCAGGGAACTAAGATCAAAACACCCAAGGAGAAGTACTTTCCTCCATAATCTGCAAAAAGAGTGTGAAAAGTAGTGTAAACTGCCTTTCAGCAACTTCTACCTAAAATAAATCACTGACACTCACTTTAAAACCAACAAGTAACAAATTAACTAAACTATTGACAAACCAAATAAATTCCTTCTGACTACTAATTATTCCCAAATAAAACAAGATTCTAATGGTGTGCTGTCCCAATAAATACAAGTCCCACTTAAATAAAATAAGAATAGAATTTAGTCTCTCAAAATTACAGCCAGTTTACGTGTCTTCCAGAATGTTCTGCGCCTACACCGTCGATTCTTCTATCAGGAATGTCTTCTCCATTGATTCTTCTGTCAGGAATATTAACTAGTTCTGCGATTGGTACTGCTGTTATTTATATGGTCCTTTCTCCAAGACAAAGAGGAGACTGTGAGAGCCAGCAATTCTCTATTGAGAGCTGAGGGCTGTCAGCTCTGGCAGATAGCAGTTAGTCCTGGGGCTTTGTCCAACTATCCCTTTCTTTTATACGCTTGATGACATAGGAAGGAGGATGTGTTGGAAATTTTGAAAAACATGAGGATAGATAAATCCCCGGAACAGACAGGATGTACCCAAGGTTTCTACAGGACGCGAGGGAAGAGATTGGTGTGCCTTTGGCGATGAACTTTGTGCTCTCACTGTCCACTGGGGAAGTACCAGATGATTGGAGGGTGGCAAATGTTATTCCATTGTTCAAGAAAGGGAATAGGGATAACCCTGGGAATTATAAACCAGTCAGTCTTACTTCTATGATGGGCAAAATATTGGAGAGGATTCTGAGAGACAGTATTTATGATTAGTTGGAAAAACATAGTTTGATTAGGGATAGTCAGCATGGCTTTGTGAGGGGCAGGTTATGCCTCACAAGCCTTATTGAATTCTTTGAGGATGTGACAAAACACATTAATGAAGGTAGAGCAGTGGGTGTGGTGTGTATGGATTTTAGCAAGGTGTTTGATAAGGTGCCCCATTCAGAAAGTAAGGATGCATAGGATTCAGGGACATTTGGCTGTCTGGATACAGAACTGGCTGTCCAATAGAAGACAGAGTGTGGTAGTAGATGGAAAGTATTCAGCCTGGAGCTTGGTGACCAGTGGTGTTCCGCAGGGATCTGTTCTGGGACCTTTGCTCTTTGTGATCTTTATAAATGACTTGGATGAGGAAGTGGAAGGGTGGGTTAGTAAGTTTGCCAATGACACAAAGGTTGGTGGAGTTGTGCATAGCGTGGAGGGCTGTTAGAGGTTGCAACGGGACATTGAGAGCAAAGCTGGGCAAAGAAGTGGCACTGCAGGAGGCCCAGGATGGACATGTCGTCGGCAGAATGGGAGGGGGAGTTGAAATGGTTCGCAACTGGGAGGTGCAGTTGTTTATTGCGAACCGAGCGTAGGTGTTCTGCAAAGCGGTCCCCAAGCCTCCGCTTGGTTTTGCCGATGTAGAGGAGCCACAACGGGAACAACGGATACAGTATTCCACATTAACAGATGTGCAGGTGAACATCTGCTTGATGTGGAAAGTCTTGTTGGGGCCTGGGATGGGGGTGAGGGGGGAGGTCTAGGGGCAGGTGTAGCACTTCCTGCGGTTGCAGGGAAAAGTGCCGGGTGTGGTGGAGCTGGAGGGGAGTGTGGAGCGGACAAAGGAGTCACGGAGAGAGTGGTCCCTCTGGAAAGCAGATAAGGGTGGGGAGGGAAAAATGTCTTTAGTGGTGGGGTCGAATTGCAGATGGCAGAAGTGTCGGAGGATGATGCGTTGGATCCGGAGGTTGCTGGGGTGGTACGTGAGGATGAGGGGGATTCTGTTATGATGTGGTATACTGTATCCGTAGTTCCCGTTGTGGCCTCCTCTACATCGGGGAAACCAAGCGGAGGCTTGGGGACCGCTTTGCAGAACACCTACGCTCGGTTCGCACTAAACAACTGCACCTCCCAGTTGCGAACCATTTCAACTCCCCCTCCCATTCCGCAGACGACATGTCCATCCTGAGCCTCCTGCAGTGCCACAATGATGCCACCCGAAGGTTGCAGGAACAGCACCTCATATTTCACTTGGGAACTCTGCAGCCCAATGGTATCAATGTGGACTTCACAAGCTTCAAAATCTCCCCTCCCCCTACCGCATCCCAAAACCAGCCCAGCTTGTCCCCGCCTCCCTAACCTGCGCTTCCTCCCACCTATCCCCTCCTCCCACCTCAAGCCCCACCCCCATCTCCTACCTACTAGCCTCATCCCGCCCCCTTGACCTGTCCGTCCTCCCTGGACTGACCTATCCCCTCCCTAACTCCCCATCTACACTCATCTTTACTGGCTCCATCCCCGCCTCTTTGACCTGTCTGTCTCCTCTCCATCTATCTTCTCCTCTATCCATCTTCTATCCGCCTCCACCTCTCTCTCTATTTATTTCAGAACCCCCTTCCCCTCCCCCATTTCTGAAGAAGGGTCTAGGCCCGAAACGTCAGCTTTCCAGCTCCTCCGATGCTGCTTGGCCTGCTGTGTTCATCCAGCTCTACACCTTGTTATCTCAGATTCTCCAGCATCTGCAGTTCCTACTATCTCTGAATCACTTTGCTTCCCATTTAGTTTCTTATGAACATGTAGCATGTTTCTAAAGAACATTTTAATTCAGAACTGAAAAAGGCTATTCAGCCTTTCAGGTCTGTCTGCTATTCAATATGCCCCTGGCTGCTGTGTTCTGAATTCCATATTCCCATTTGCAGCCTGATAACATTTGAGTCCCTTGCTTTATCAAGCATCTATTAACATCTGCCTTAAAAATATCAATGACTTCATCTCCATCAGCTTCTGGGGCAGAGAATTCCAAAATTGCACAGTCCTCTGAGAGCAAAGAATTACTCTTACCCTAATTTTTAACCAGTGCTTTGGTTCGGACTCATTCAGAGAAGAAATATCCTTTCACATTGTCAAGATTGGTCAGAATCTTATATAGCTCAAACAAATCACCTTCACTGTTCTAAACTCCTGTGGAAACAAACCTGGTTAGCCCAATCTATCCTCATGAGACAATCCGCTATTCCAGGTAACAATGTTGTAAACCTCCCTGGAACCGCCTTCCAAAATTTATATCCTTCCTTACATAAGGAGACTAGACTACGAATCATATTTGAAATGTGATCTCATTGATGCCCTGCATAACTGAAGCATAAAATCCATAGTTTTATGTTTAATTTCCATCGTAATAAAGGATAGCATTACATTTGTGTCTGGATTTTGTGATTTGTGCAAAAGAACATTGAGATCTTTCTGCACCTTAGAATCTTGTCGTCTTTCTCCTTTTAAATAATAATCTGCCTTTTTATTCTTTGCTCCAAAATAAAAAAAACTTCACATTTTCCGACATTATACTTCTTTACCAGATTTTTGCCCATTCATTCAATCAATCTATCTTGATCTGCAGCTGCCTTATGTCCTTTTCACAACTACTTCCCTCTATTTTTGTGCCGTTTTGATAAATTTGGCAATCATTCTTTGATCCTCTCATCTAAGCCATTGATGTTATTTGCAAAAAGCTGACCACATATGGAATAAGCCTCTTTATTTCCACTATCAAAATAAATCATTTTATACTTTACTATATTAAATCTGTTTTTACATTTACACACTTATATTGAAAATATTCCTGTATTTTTAGCATAAGCCTCCAAAACATTAACCATACCCAACAATTTGGTATCATTTTCAAACTTGGAGACATATCTTGAATTTCTGAGTATCTAAATCTGTGAGGGTGATCCATGGCATGGAGTGTTTGTCTCATGAGCAGGTTGGAACTCTACTTACTGGAATTTATAAGAATGAGAGGTGATCTCATTGAAACATAACGAATTCTTAAGGGGCTTGACAGAGTAAATGCTGAGAGTCCAGGACCAGATGGCAGAGTCTCAGAATAAAGGGCTGCCAATTTAAGACTGAAATGAAGAGGAATTTCTTCTCTTGGAGGGTTGTGAGTCTTGGAACTCCTTGCCACAGGGAGCTTGTGTGTGTGCGCACGCGCGCGCGTGTGTGTCTGGGGTGGGAGGGTGCACAGTCCTTGTGTAAATTCAAGCTGAGATAGATAGAGTTCTGAGGAAGGATCACATGGCCAAAACAAACACTCTGATTTCTCTGCACAGATACTGCCAGACCTGCTGAACTTTTCCAGCAATTTCAGGTTTTCTTTCTGACTTTTTTTATTTAGATAGATTCCTGATTAGTAGAGGAATCAAGGGTTATGGGACAAGGGCAGGAAAGTGGACATGAGCAATTTTGCAGCAGTCATGACCCCAAAGACGGGTGGAGATAGTTTGAGGGGCTGAATGGTCTACTCCTGTTCTTATTTCTTATGGTCTTAACAACAGTGCACCCAGAATGTATCCCTTTTCCACTTCCACTTTCTGCAACGCTGAAAAACTTTCCTTTACACTTACATTCTGGTTTCTGTTTGCAGTCATATTCTATTCTATTCTGGTAAGGATTCTGCACTCTATACTCTCCTAACCTTGTGTCATGTGCCACACGTTAAAGGGTTTCTGAAAGTTGATCTTGGCATTGCCAATATCTATTTCTTTTCTTTAAAAAGTTCTTCAAATAATTCAATAAAGTTGTTAAAACATTTCTTTTAGCTATCCATGAAAACAATATGTTATTATAACCACTGTATTGCTTTTAAAAAGATGACAAAACAAATTCCAGTTACGGCAAAACATGAGAATAACACATGAGAAATGAATGAATTTTATCACTAACTTGACAATGTCAGGTGTACATACAAATCAAGGTAATTTGTGAATTTGTTTCATGATTTCCTGGTGTTGTTCATCTTAAATTCAACTATTCTTCTATTTTTGATCAGCCATGATCTGATTCAATAACGGAGCAGGCTAGATGGGCTCAATGCCCTACTTCTGCTCCTTGTCTTATTGCATTGTGTAACCACTTATTGTTCCAGTAAGACTTTATTGGTAAATATGTACTGTTAAGTTATTTGCCTTACATTGGCTTGGGCATCTGAGTGCCGCCTTTCCTCCAATAAGAAGATTTCAGGCAGCAGCCCCAGTGTAAATTTGTCAGATTTGTGAATACTAGTATTTCTGAAGACATCCAGAAATTAAACGCTTTAGCAAGTCTTGCAAGTTTGTAATGGGAATGCAATTGAATGCATGGAATTCACCCAGCTGGAGGAGGTAGTACAAATTAACCCAACAACAGTACCACTTCACCACCAGGCTTGTGTAAGGTATAAACTCAAACATAATATGAGGTGGGTGGTATCGCCTGTTTCCTTCCTGTACATCCTCTGTAACCTTGTGTAACAACTCACTGGTATTTTATAGAGTTCAATGTTATTCTACTTAAACCTTTTTATTCTCTGTCAAGAACAATGAGTGGAACAAGTAAGAGCTTGCTTATTATATCACTGTCATCCTCAGAGCATAGTGGGGAGGAGTGTCTAAACAGCTATTTATTCAGCTGTTCAAGAGCAAGTAAGTGCTCAAGAAAAGTGTCCAGGGATACAGTATATAGTATGGATCCCACTGTACATCAGGGCTCATTACCTTCTGGTAGAATAAGCAGTCAGTCATAGTGATCATTAGGGATTCAGGTTGAAGTGATTGCACTTTCAGGATTGAAAGCATAGATAAAAACTCATTAATGCCTGGACAGAAGGACTGTTATGAGAGGAAACTAAGGTGTGTGGTTAATTGGGAAAAATAAACTGGAACCTATGAGTCCCAGGGACATAAATAGATCATTTTGATCCTATTTTTTGATTTTAATTTGATTCTATTTATTACCATCACATGTACCAAGATACAGTGAAAAGTATTGTTTTGCGAATTAACCAGAAAAATCATACCTTACATAAGTACATCAGAGTATGAATGTGGAATGCAGAATATAGTGTTACAGCTACTAGAAGGTACAGAGAAAGATCAACTCTAATATATGAGAGGTCTGTTCATAATCTTGATAACAGCAGGGAGAAAGCTGTTCTTAAATCTGTTTGTAAGTGTTTTCAAATGTTTGTATCTTCTGCCCAACAGAAGAGTGGGAGAGAATACAACCGAGGTGGGAGGCGTCTTTGATTATTTTGGCTGCTTTCCAGAGCATTTGAATTTGATATTCATACGGACAACAATTTTAAAATTTGATGATGAAACTGAGGTAGTTGGTTTGGAAACAAGTAAGCAGATCCAGTGTTAGAAAATAAAATCTTAAGACATAAGAGTCCAAGTATGACATTTGACCTGTTGTTCTGTCATTCAATGAAATCATGGCTGCCCTGATAATGCTGAACTCCATTTTGTCACCTTTTCCTTATAACCCTTGATTTCCTTACTAATTAAAAATATGTTTGTCTCAACCTTAAATATACAGAGTGATCCAGTCTCAACAGCCCTTTGTGCTAAAGAATTTCACAGAGAGAAGAAATTCCTCCTCATCTTCATCCTAACTGGGTGATCCCTAACTTTGAGATTATGCCGTCTGGTCCTAGATTCTCCCACAAGAAGAAATAACCTTTTCACATGTCAACTAATCTGTCAAGGCCCCTGAGAGTCTTACATATTTAAATAAAGTTGTGTCTTGTTCTTCTAAACTCTAGAGAATACAGGCTCAATCTACTCAACCTCTTCTAGAATCATAGAATCCCTACTGTGTGGAAGCAGGCCATTCAGCTCATTGAGTCCACATTGACCTTCCGAAGAGCATCCCACTCAGGCTCAACCTCCTATCCTATTCCTGTCACCCTACATTTCCCATGGCTAATTTACCTAACCTGCGCATCTTTGTACTGTGGGCAGAAACTGGAGCACCCAGAGGAAACCCAAGCAGACATAGGGAAAATGTGCAAATCCTATGCAGACAGTCACCTGATGGTGGAAGTGAATGCTGATCCCTGGCACTCTGAGGTAGCAGTGCTAATCACTGAAACACCCTGCCATCTCTGATAAGACAATTCATTGAGACATAGAGTCCATAGAGACTTACAGTATGGAAACAGACACTTTCGTCCAAACAGTAACACCAAACTCCAAACTAAAATAGTCCCACTTGCCTGCACTTGGCCCATATCCCTCCAAACATTTCTTATTCATGTACTTATCTGAAAGTTTGTTAAATGTTGTAACTGTACTTGCATCCACCACTTCCTCATGAAGTGCTTCGAAAGACTGGTCGTGGTCCACACCAACTCTAGTCTGCCAGCCTGCTTCAATCCTCTACAATTTGCCTGCTGATTTAACAGGTCCACAGAGGATGTCTTTTCCCTAGCCCTGCACTCATCCCTGGAACATCTGGACAACAAGGACACCGACATCAGGCTCCTGCTCATCAACTATAGCTCTGCCCTCAACACCATTATCCTCTCCAGACTGATCTCAAAACTCCGAGACCTAGGTCTCAGCTCCACCCTCTGAAACTGGATTCTCAGCATCCTGACCCATAGGCCACAATCAGTGAAGAAAGACAACTGCACATCCTCCACGATAACATTCAACTTTGGAGCCCCCCAAGGATGGGTTCTCAGCCCTCTACTATACTCTATGTACACCCATGACTGTGCTGTTAAATTCTGAACTAAGACCAATTACAAGTTTGCTGATGACACCACCGTAGTAGGACGGATATCAAACAATGATGAGGCAGAATATAGAAAGGAGATAGAGGGCTTGGTGACATGGTACAATGATAACAACCTCTCTCTTAATTTCGGCAAAACTAAAGAATTGATTATTTACTTCAGAAAGAACAGAGGACAACACGACCCCATCTATATCAACAGAACTGAGGTTGAGAGGGTTGAGAGCATTAAGTTCCTAGGAGTGATAATAGCCAACAACCAGACTTGGACTTTCCATGTAGATACGATGGCCAATCAGGCACAAAAATACCTCTTCTTTCTCAGGAAGCTCAGGAAATTTGGCATGTCCACAAGGACCCTCACCGACTTTTTACAGATACATCATTGAAAGCATACTGTCCAGGTGTGTAACAGCCTGGTATGGCAACTGCTCTGCCCAGGACTGTAAGAAACTACAGAAAGTTGTGTGCACAGCCCGGACCATCATGGAAGCCAACCGCATATTCATGGACTCCATTTACACTTCTTGTTACTGTGGAAAGCTGCTAACATCATCAAAGGCCACTCCCACCCTGGTAAAGCTCTCTTCCAACCTCTTCCATCAGATAGACGATATAGAAGCTTGAACACATGCATCAGCATGTTCATGTGTTCTTCCCTGCTGTTATTACACTGCCGAATGGACTCTCTAACTTCAAATAATATTGATCTTGTTAATGTTGATCTTATTTAGTGCACCTCCTGCGCAGTTGTAACCTGTATGTCTTGGTCTGTCTAAGCACCCTATGATCTATATGTCCTTGTTTGCTATGATCTACCTGTACTGCTTGTAAACAAGGCTTTTCACCATACTTTGGTGCATGTAACAATAAACCAAATCAAATCCAATCTAGAAGTTCATGCCATGCATGAACTATTCTCTGTGTAAAAATATTGACCCGCAGGTCTTTTTTAAACCTTTCTCCTCTCACCTTAAAAATACGCCACCAGTCTTGAAATCACTTACCCTGGGGAAAAAAAAAACACCTGCTGTTCACCTCGTCACATGATTCTATAAACCTCTATGCTCCAGCACAAATGTAGCACAAATTCTACCAAAAAAACCCAAAAGAACTGCGGATGCTGTAAATCAGGAACAAAAACAGAAGTTGCTGGAAATGCTCAGCAGGTCTGGCAGCATCTGTAAAGAAAAAATCAGAGTTAATGTTTCGGGTCCAGTGACCCTTGGAACAAATTTTATTAAGGTGCACCTCAGCATAGGATACTTCTGTTTTGAGCAAATACTTAAAATATGAGGACTGCTTCCCGAAGCATAGTTAAGAAGTGATTTAAAATTGTGGTGGAGTTTAACAGAGTGAATTGCAAATCTTCCTGTTGAAATGAAGGAAGATAGAGAGCTGCAAAGAGACAAAGACAATGGTATGAATTTGGGACTGCTCCAGCCACACTCAGATGGTCTCCACCATGACAGAGACTCCTTTAGTCTCCTCAATTGAGGGGGAGTTTTCCTGGGTCTGGAGGTGGGACTGAGCAAAATGAAAAAATCTCATGTTAGGAATCCACCCTGGTGAAGTTCAGTTTCCAAGCATTCCTGCCAAGGGATGGGGAATGCCCGATACCAGTTACTGATCGGCAATGGCTTTGATCAACTAAGTTCCCATTTGGGAATGAATTGCCGGGTTCTTCCCAACAGTGGATGCTGTCAAAGCCACTGACTCCTAAGCCTGGCAACTACTTTGAAGTGGCCGTCCAGATTGGGGGTAGAGAACTAGAATACAGGAGCAGGAATGTACTGTATTTGCACTAAGATGAACAGTTTAGTGCCCGTACCTAAGAAAGGATGTGGTGATGTTGACGGGGTTAAGAGGAGGTTTATGAGAACGATCCTGGAAACGAAGGGCTTGTCATATGAGGAGTACTCAACAGAGCATAGAAGGATGAGGGCTACCTCATTGAAACATAGAGAAAACTGAGAGGCCTGGATAAGTGGATGTGGCAAAGATGTTTCCACTTGTAGCAGAGACTAGACTCAAGAGCACAGCCTCAGAGTGGAGGAACAACCCTATAGAAGTGAGATGAAAAGGAAATCCTTCAGCCTGAGAGTGATTAATCCGTGGAATTTATTGCCACAGAAAGCTGCAGAGATCAAGTTATTCAGTGTATTTAAGATAGAGATACATAGGTTCTTGATTAGTTTTGAGATCAAGGTTATGGGGAGAAGGCAGGAGAATGGGGTTGAAAAACATAGCAGCCTCGAACGCATGGTAGAGACTAGATGGGCTGACCGGCCTCATTCTGTACCCTGTCTTGTAGTCTTATGGCCTAATGAGAGTGAGGTCTCTTTCAATTGCACCCTGTCGCAGGGATCACAGGTATAGCCATAAAACATTTCCTTGACGAGTGGCTGTTCCAAATTAATGATCTGACAGCTGTGGACATGCTGACTTTAAACAGTTGAAGAAATCTTCAGAGAGGATTTATATGATTTATAATATGTGGATTTATTGCTCTTCCTTAATTGCCCAGAAGGGAGATAAAAATCAACCACACAGCTGTGGGTTTGAATTCAGATATAGGCCAGACCAGATAAGGACAGCAGATTTCCTTCACTGAAAGACACTATGGAACCAAATGGGCTTTTCAGATAATCTGCAATGGTTTCATGGTCATCATTAGATTCTTAATTTCAGATGTTTTTTTTAATATTGAATTCAAACTCCACGACCTGCTGTGGTGAGATTTGAACCTTAGTTCTCAAACATTGCATAATGTTGTAGAATGTATGATGATTCAGTCTCCCACTGATATCAGCAGTCCACAGCTCTCCAAGCAGAATTCCAGTTGACTGTCTCACTTGAAGAAATTGCCCATGCCATCTCTAATCAGACAGGGCTCCTGGAGGCAATATGTCAATTTGTCTCCTCCAGGAAGATAATACAGATGAGTGAGCCTCAGATACCATTGGTGTCATGACCAAAATGTTGTTCCAATGCTTGAGAATCTTCGATGATACCTCCATACACAGTAGTGCACAACAGTTGCTGTACTAGGTTGGCATTTATTCTCTTTTCATCTCTTTCTCCATCCTCTTTGTGAGTCATCGGATGCTAGCTAGAAACCCAATAGGAGATTGGTACTGCCTCTTGTATCAAAGGTCCGCCAAACTACATTCCAATCAGGCCATGGCAAAGCAATTGGTGAACCTTCCCAGGACATCAATGGGAAGAAGTCCCCCCAGAAAGATGTAGTGGCCAATCAGAGGCTGGAATCTCTTACACTCAGCAATGCCACAGAGAAGACAATGGCTGCTTCCCGCAGATTATCCCCAGAATTGCTGGTGACCCAGAACTCTGGTATCACCAATCAGCTGATGAGGGTTCTCACAGTGGAGTCAGGGGAATCCGGGGTTACCTTTTAGTGGACATACATCTCTGCCCACTGTTCGGTCCCTCCGATCAGGCACTGATTGCCTTTGATCAAGGGACATGGGGAGATAAGCTACCTGCAGGCCTCCTAGGGGTGTTATTGCCACCTGGCAACAGGTCAATTTGCAGCCTGGATAATCCGAACAGTGATGAACTAAGGTCCTTTTCTTTTCAGAGGCTCCTGTTTATTTTTTTTTTCATAATTACCCCACGTTACTTCTGCACCCAAAGGGGGCTCCAGTACCCTGTGTGTGTATGTGTAGTGACACAGTAAAAAGATGCCATTGTGCTAAAACTTTATTCTATATTTTCCACCATCAGGAAAGCACCCATGTGGCTAGTGAAACAGTAACAAGCAAAGCCTGATAAGGACAATACTTACATGAAAACAAAAGTGAAGGGGGAGTCAAGAGAGAAGAACAAAGAACAAAGAAAATTACAGCACAGGAACAGGCCCTTCGGCCCTCCAAGTCTACGCCGATCCAGATCCTCTATCTAAACCTGTCACCTATTTTCCAAGGATCTGTATCCTTCTGCTCCCTGCCCATTCATGTATATGTCGAGATACATCTTAAATGACGCAATCGTGCCCGCCTCTACCACCTCCGCTGGCAATGCGTTCCAGGCACCCATCACCCTTTGCGTAAAGAACTTTCCACGCATATCTCTCTTAAACTTTTCCCCTCTCACCTTGAAATCGTCACCCCTAGTAATTGAGTCCCCCACTCTGGGAAAAAGCTTCTTGCTATCCACCCTGTCTATACCTCTCATGATTTTGTAGACCTCAATCAGGTCCCCCCTCAACCTCTGTCTTTCTAATGTAAGTAATCCTAATCTACTCAACCTCCCTTCATAGCTAGCGCCGTCCAAACCAGGCAACATCCTGGTGAACCTCCTCTGCACTCTTTCCAAAGCATCCACATCGCTTTGGTAATGTGACGACCAGAAATGTATGCAGAATTCCAAATGTGGTTGAACCAAAATCCTATACAACTGTAACATGACCTGCCAACTCTTGTACTCAATGACCCGTTCGATGAAGGAAAGCATGCCTTATGCCTTCTTGACCACTCTATCAACCTGCGTTGCCACCTTCAGGGTATAATGGACCTGAACACCCAGATCTTTCTGTGCATCAATTTTCCCCAGGGCTTTTCCATTTACCAAATAGTTCGCTCTTGAATTGGATCTTCCAAAATGCATCACCTCGCATTTGCCTGGATTGAACTCCATCTGCCATTTCTCCGCCCAACTGTCTAATCTATCTATATTCTGCTGTATTCTCCTACAGTCCCCTTCACTATCTGCTACTCCACCAATCTTAGTGTCATCTGCAAACTTGCTAATCAGACCATTTATACCTTCCTCCAGATCACTTATGTATATCACAAACAACAGTGGTCCCAACACGGATCCCTGTGGAACACCACTGGTCAAAGTTCTCCATTTTGAGAAACTCCCTTCCACTATAACTCTCTGTCTCCTCTTGCCCAGCCAGTTCTCTATCCATCTAGCTAGTACACCCTGGACCCCATGTCACTTCACTTTCTCCATCAGCCTACTATGGGGAATATTATCAAATGCCTTACTGAAGTCCATGGATACGACATCCACAGCCCTTCCCTCATCTATCAACTTAGTCACTTCCTCAAAGAATTCTATCAAGTTGGTAAGACATGACCTTCCCTGCACAAAACCATGCTGCCTATCACTAATAAGCCCATTTTCTTCCAAATGTAAATAGATCCTATCCCTCAGTATCTTCTCCAGAAGCTTCCCCACCACTGACGTCAGGCTCACTGGTCTATAATTACCTGGATTATCCTTGCTACCCTTCTTAAACAAGGGGACAACGTTAGCAATTCTCCAGTCCTCCAGGACCTCACCCATGCTCAAGGATGCTGCAAAGATATCTGTTAAAGCCCCAGCTATTTCCTCTCTCGCTTCCCTCAGTAACCTGGGATAGATCCCATCCGGACCTGGGGACTTGTCCACCCTAATGCCTTTTAGAATACCCAACACTTCCCCCCTCCTTATGCAGACTTGACCGAGAGTAATCAAACATCTATCCCTAACCTCAACATCAGTCATGTCCCTCTCCTCGGTGAATACCGATGCAAAGTACTCATTAAGAATCTCACTCATTTTCTCTGACTCCTCGCATAACTTGCCTCCTTTGTCTTTGAGTGGGCCAACCCTTTCTCTTGTTACCCTCTTGCTCCTTATGTATGAATAAGAGGCTTTGGGATTTTCCTTAATGCTGTTTGCTAAAGATATTTCATGACCCCTTTTAGCCATCTTAATTCCTCATTTCAGATTGGTCCTACTTTCCCGATATTCTTCCAAAACTTCGCCTGTTTTCATTCGCCTAGACCTTATGTATGCTTCCTTTTTCCTCTTTGCTTGTCTCACAATTTCATCTGTCATCCATGGTTCCCTAATCTTGCCCTTTCTATCCCTCATTTTCACAGGGACATATCTGTCCTGCACTCTAATCAACCTCTCTTTAAAAGCCTCCCACATATCAAATGTGGATTTACCCTCAAACAGCTGCTCCCAATCCACATTCCCCAGCTCCTGCCTAATTATGCTATAATTGGCCTTCCCCCAGTTCAGCACTCTTCCTTTTGGACCACTCTCGTCTTTTTCCATCAGTATTCTAAAACTTATGGAATTGTGATCACTATTCCCAAAGTAATCCTCTACTGAAACTTCAACCACCTAGCCGGGCTCATTCCCCAACACCAGGTCCAGTATGGCCCCTTCCCGAGTTGGACTATTTACATACTGCTCTAGAAAACCCTCCTGGATGCTCCTTACAAACTCTGCTCCATCTAAACCCCTAACACTAAGTGAATCCCAGTCAATGTTGGGAAAATTAAAATCTCCCATCACCACCATCCCATTGCTCCTACATCTTTCCATAATCTGTCTACATATTTGTACCTCTATCTCACGTTCGCTGTTGGGAAGCCTGTAGTACAGCCCCAACATTGTTACCGCATCCTTCCTATTTCTGAGTTCTGCCCATATTGCCTCACTGCTCGAGTCCTCCATAGTGCCCTCCTTCAGCATAGCTGTGATATCCTCTTTGACCAGTAATGCAACTCCTCCACCCCTTTTACCTCCCTCTCTATCCTGCTTGAAGCATCTATATCCTGGGATATTTAGTTGCCAATCTTGCCCTTCCCTCAACCAAGTCTCAGTAATAGCAATAACATCATACTCCCAGGTACTAATCCAAACCCTAAGTTCATCTGCCTTACCTACTGCACTTCTCGCATTAAAACAAATGGAAAATTTGTTTTAAAACAAAAGGGGAATAAATCAAAATAGAGCTGGAAGAGACTAAGGTCCTTAAGTGGTCATTATTTGCCTCCTTTGGGGTCTCAGTTAAGGGCCATTTAAGGTCTCAACTGGTGACTGGGTGGGAAAGTGGCTGGCTTACGTCCTGCCCAAATTAGTGCCTTTCCTGTTTCCAAGTTTGCCACTAATCAGAGAGGAAGGTTTTGCCTTGTGTGGGTACTTAGAAATATCATAGAGTACCCAACAATGACTGTTTGACAAATGGTTCACATTATCATAGCAGTCCATGTACAAAATCACAACCATCAAAGAACATTGTATACAGTTCAATTCCAGTCGAATGCCACAGTATCACATCATCGCATATTCAAAACAGAATGAAGAGATCATATCTTACAACCATAATTGTGGCTGGGAGTAAAATAAAGCATGAGCAATAAAGCTGTTGAAGTCTGCCTCGATTGCATGTGGTGCAGTTGAATTATCCATCACAAAACAGGTAAACCTGTAAATCCTTGTTACGTTTCCAAATGAAAGAGGCTATAACATTTTTTCTCACTCAGATGACCTCAGTCGTAGTTCAAGAATGTCAAAATCCTATCTTCTCAACGTACTTCACTATAAGCATTGCAGGCAGTGGAAAACAAATTAGTATACAAACCAAATCTGAAGGCTGCAAAGACATTTTTATGGCTGTACAAATAAAGCTGGCTGCTGGTTTCTTCAGGGTTACGATTTTCATTTTCAGGGAGATTTATTTTAAATTGCTCTAATGTCATATTGCAGCTGAGGTATTAAGTTGACTCCTTTGTGCAAATGAAATCAAATTCTTTTAACATCAAATTGTCGCCAACATTCTGAAAAGTCTTTGGTTGAAACACATAATGCTTGTGTCTCTGTAGAACTTGACTCCCTCCATTTTCCTGCTCATTGATGGTTCACTCCAAGCCTTTTTGTGGGATCAGAAGTGCAGCATAGAGGATGTGAAGATCTCTTCCCCTTTCAAATTCATCATTCAGAGAGGTGAATGAGATGCACTAGATTTGGAAATCTAGAAGATTTACCGCACTGTCACATCTTAGGTCTAACATTGGTATGTTTGCTTGAACTGTCTGCCTTTCCGGCTTTATGGGCCACACTTCGTGTATCACTTTGTTGACTTTGCTGGAATTTGGCCCCATGGAATAGATGATAATGTATCTTAATCAATCCCGTCACTCCTGGACAGCCCTCACAAATCACCTACTTTATTAATAACTCATAAGCACTGTTATTGCAGTTTTATAACTGTTGAATAGCTCATAAAAGTCTCCAAGTAAACAAACAGACTTTTCAAACAAGCAGTGTAAACAAAGTCAAGCATTTGTAAATTAATTAAACAATTGAATACAATCCACACACTGACAAAACACCCCAAGTAAACTAACTGTCCTCAGGACTGTTGTGTAGTAGATTCTGAAATGAAAACATAAAAGTAATGGAAATGACTAAACATTTCTACATTTTTATCATACCAGGCACTGTTCCAATAGAATGAAATGTATTCTATTCTTTATTCATCCAATTTACTCCTTTAACTCTTCAGAATACTTTTGCATGTTTACAATTTTTTTTTGCTTGGGAGATCACCAGGTGACAGAAATCTGTCATGTACCTTGGCTCAAAACTTCCAGTTAGCATCAGAGATGTCAGAACTGTGCTCAGTGACACCAATCATGGGAAAATGTACACACTCACCTCGGGATAACCTTATGATGCTGACCCTCCATCATAGAAAGTCAGGTGGTCGTGAACATAAAACAGACAATGTGAATCCAATCCATACATCTGAACCCAATGATAACTGAAGAGCTGAGAAAGCTCCTTTAGGGCAGTAGCAGATGTAGCATAGTGCTTTTATGATATTATTTAATAATTCTAGGTGCAAATCATTTATTTTTTTGTTTAACATCCCAAGCTATTTTGTGATTTTCAGTGAATGAATGCGTGAGTGTAGGAGTTAAGTGGGCACGCAGTTGAGTGTGCTGTAAGTGGATGAAAGAGTAGTGTGACAGGTTGCAGGTGGGCAGGATGATTATTTGATCATGGTGCAGGTTCGTAGCTTGGTAAGTCAGTAGGGTGATGAGTTGTTGGAGTGTCAGGTTGGTTATTTGGAAGTTGAGTATGGTGGCAGGTTGATGGTAAGTACATAGGTGGAGTGGTAGGTGGATAGGATGGCAGATTGGTAGGGTGGCAGCTGGGGGAGGGGGGTGTAGGGTGGCAGTGGACAAGGGGTAGTGTGAGTTGAACAGGAATTGAGTCCAGACAGGGGTGATGAGGCTGGATGAGGAATGGAGATTTAATGTAAACAAAAGGGTTGTTGTGATGGGTGATTTTAACTTCCCCTATATCGACTGGGGCTGGGATACCCTTAGTGCCAGGGGCTTGGATTAGATAGAATTTGTTAGGTGTCTCCAGAATAGTTTATTGACACGATATGCAAGTAATCCAACTAGGGAAGGGGTCATACTTGACCTGGTATTTGTGAATGAGCCTGACTAGGCGATCAGAATTTCAGTGGGGAACAATGACCATGATTCTGTAAGTTTTAAGTTACTTATGGATAAAGGTAAGGATAGTTCATGAGTGAAATTAGGTGAAGGCTAACTGCGACAAAATTAGACAGGAACTGAGGAATGTAGACTGGTAAATTTTAAGGGTAAGTCTACATCTGTCATGTGGGAGTCTTTTAAAGGACAGTTGATTTCAGTTCAGATCCAGCATGTTGCTGTGAAAATTAAGGGTAAGAATGGTAAGGCTCAGGAACCTTGAATGACAAGAGAAATTGAGGGTTTGTTCAAAAAGAAAAAGGAGCCATACATAAGGTTTAATTAACTGGAGACATACAGCATCCTTGAAGGATACAAAGATAGCAGGAAAGAACACAAACAAGGAATTAAGAGAGCTAGAAGAGATCATAAATCCCAAAGCCTTTTATACATATATAAGGAGCAAGAGGGTAGCTATGAAAAGGGTAGGTCGACTCAAGAACAGAGATGGGAATTTATGCATGGAGCAGGGAGAGGTGGAAGAGGTCCTTAATGAATACTTTGCACTCGCATTCGTAAAGGAGAAGGACATGGTGGATGGTAAATCCCAGAAAGTTATGTTGTTATTTTGGGGCACGTCAATACATAATAAAGAGGATGTACAGGGTGTTTTAAAAAATATTAAGATAGACAAGTCCCAAGGATCTGATGGGTCCTATCCCAGAATGCTGAGGGATGCAGGTGAGGAAATTGCTGGGGCCTTGTACAGAATCTTTGCATTCTCTTTAGTCGCAAAAGAGATCTCGGAGGACTGGAGAATACTAATACTGTTCCTTTGTTAAAGAAGGCCAACAGGGATAATCCAGGAAATTACAAGCTGGTGAGGTTTACATCAGTGCTACGGAGGTTATTGGAGAAGGCTCTTATGGATATAATTTACTCACATTTGGTAAAATATGGACTTATTAGCCACAGGCAGCAAGGCTTTGTGTGGGGAAGGTCTTGTTTCATAAATGTGATTGAGTTTTTTGAGGAGGTGACGAAGATTATTGATCAGGGTAGGGCGGTAGACATTGCCTATGTGGAATTTAACAAGACCTCTGATAAGGTCCCTCATGGTAGGCTAATAGAAAAGGTGAAGTCACGTGGTGATCTGTAGTGAACTGGTAAGATGGATACAAAACTGGCTTTGTCATAAAAGACAGATAGTTGCAGAGGAAGGGTATTTTTCTGACTGGAGATCTGTGACCAGTGGTGTTCTGCAGGGATCAGTGCTGGGACCACTATCATTTGTAATATATGTAAATGATTTGGCGGATAATGTAGGCGGCCTGATTAGTAAGTTTGAGGATGACACCAAGATTGGGGGAACTGCAGATCGTAGAGGGGACTGGAGGGTTTGAGTTATAAGAAGCTGGACAGGCTGAGACATTTTTCGCTGAAGTTTAGGAGGTTGAGTTGTGACCTTACAGAAGTTTACAAAATCTCAAAGGGGATAGATAAGGTGAATAGAAAAAATCTTCTTCCTCAGATAGGGCAGTTCCAAACTGGAAGGCATAATTTTAAGGTGAGAGGAGAAAGATTTAAAAAGGACCTCAGGGGCAACTTTTTCACACAGATGGTGGTTTGTATGTGGAATGAACTGCCAGAGGAAGTGATACATGCAGATTCAGTTACTACCTTTAAAAGACATTTCAACAGATACATGAATATGAAAGACTTAGAGGTATATGGTCCAAATGCAGACGAATGGGACTAGTTTAGTTTGGGAAACTTGGTCGGCATGGATGACTTGGAGTGAAGGGTCTGTTTCTGTGATGCGTGACTCAATGACTACAGGATTGCCAGAAGACACAGCAAGATATAGAGAAGTTAGAGACTTGGACGGTGAAATGGCAGATAGAGTTAATCTGGATAAACGCAACGTGATGCATTTTGGAATATCTAATGCAGTTGGAAGTATACAGTGAATACCAGAATCCTTAGTAGCATCACCATACAGAGGGATCTAAGCGCACAGCTCCACAGTTCCCTGAAAGTGGCAATACAATTGGATAAGGTGCCCCAGAAGGCATGTGACATGCTTGCCTTCATCAGTTGGGGTATAGAGTATGAAAATTAACAAGTCATGTTGCACATGTGTCAAACTTTAGTTAGGCCATTCAGTATATTGTGTACAATTCTGGATGCCACACCACTAGAAGGATGTGGAGACTTTGAAGAGGGTACTAAAACAGTTCACGGGAATGTTGTTTGGTTTGGAGCGTATTAGCTATGAGGACAGATTAGACAAATTTGGTTTGTTTTCACTTGAATGTCAAAGGATGAGGGGCAACCTGATAGAAGCTAACAAAATTATGAGAGGCATGCATAGAATGCATAGTCAAAGTCTTTTTCTCAGGGTATAAATGTCAATTAGTAGGGGAATAGGTTTAAGGTCAAAGGGGGTAAGTTTAAAGAAAATGTGAGAAACATGTTTTTTTGCCTTGAATGCACTGCCAGAGGAGAAGGTCAGAAATCACACAACACCAAGTTATAGTCCAACAGGTTTATTTGAAAACACAAGCTTTCACAATATTAGTCGTTTTTCAGGTGTTAGTGAGAGACATAGTATCAGATACAGAATTTATAAATAAAAGATCAAATAAGGACGTACTAAACAAACCCAATATGCTGTTAAATCTTTAATCAGTTGGAAGGTTTTAATTGATTACAATATAGATGTAAATCCTGAAATTCCTTTCAAGTCATGGTCCTGAGAGAAGTAAAGGTTTTATCAATTAAAGAAGAGGTGACATAGTAGGTCAGATAATGCATGTTAGGTGTGAGGTCACGTTTAGAATCTGTTTGTGTTTTGGTTTGGAGTCAGACTGGTTTTATTTCTAAAGTAGGAATTTACAAAATGCCACATTGACTGACTCTCTATAAATTGTGTGCTTTTTTGAACAAAATAAAATGTATCTGCAAATACAAATTCACCCCATAGATTTACTTGCGATTGTGGGTGTGTGGGTGGGTGTGTTCGAGGGGATAGGAGAGAGAGTGTGTGTGTGTGATCTTGGAGAGACAGTGTGCATGTGTGTGTGTGGCAGGGTGGGGGGTAGAGTGTGTGTGTGTGTGTGTGCATTTATGTGTGTGTGCGTGAGGGTGAGAGGGAGGCTTGAGAGACAGTGTGTGTACGAGAGAGGATCTGTGTGAGTGTGTGTGAGAGACAGTGTGTGTATGAGAGAGGATTTGTGTGTAAGTGTGTTTGTATGAGTGTGAGTGTGTGTGTGTGTGTGTGTGTGAGAGAGAGAGAGAGTGTATAGTGTGGCGGAGTCACCTGTAGCGCCACATGAACCCAAGATCGCGATTGAAGACTCATCGTCTTCAATAATCTGTTGAAGGCTGTGAAGGACATGGTGTAGTTTCTCTGCCCCCGGGAAGTACTAGATGATGCAATGAGCACCTCACCAAGATCTTCCCAACCCCTTCCACTTCTCGCCTTCAAACAACCGCCAAACCTTAAACAGACCATCGTTCACAGCAAACTACTTAGCCTTCAGGACAACATTGACCACAACACTATACAACCCTGTCATGGCAACGTCTGCAAGACATGCCAAATCTTCAACATGGACAATACCATCACACATGGGGACACCACCTACCACGTGCACGGCAGGTACTCATGTGACTCGGCCAATGTCATCTTTCTCATACGCTGCAGGCAAAGATACCCCAAGGCATGGTATATTGGCGAAACCATGCAGACACTATGACAACGGATGAATGGACACCCCACAACAATCACCAGACAGGGATGTACCCTCCCAGTGGGGGAACACTTCAGTGGTGAAGGACATCCAGCCTTGGAACTTTGGGTAAATGTCCTCCAAGTCAGACATCGGGATACACAAGAACGCAGAGTCGACGAGCAGAGGCTGATAGCCAAGTTCGGTATCCATGAGGACAACCTCAACTGGGACCTTGGGTTCATGTCACACTACAGGTGACCCCACCACACTATACAATCTCATGCACACGCTCGGACACATCTGCACACACAGTGTCTGATACTACCTCTCTCACTAACACCTGAAGAAGGACCAAGGCTCTGAAAGCTTGTGTTTTCAAATAAACCTGTTGGACTAAAACCTGGTGTTGTGTGATTTCTGACCTTGTTCATCGCAGTCTAACATTGGCACCTGAACAGCCTGCCAGAGGAGATGTGGGAGGCAGGTACCACAGCAATATTATCATGACAGATATGTGAATAGGTAGGGAATAGAGGGATACAGTCAACTTAAAGGCAAAAGGCATCATGGGTCAGCACATCCTTGGTGGGTTAAAGTTCTGTACTGTTCTTTGTTCTTGGCTACATCTGTCGATTTCACCTATGATTAATTTATTACCTTTTTTATATGTCCTCATTATCTCTTGATTTATTCTCAATTTTTTTTATATTCTCATTCATGGGATGAAGGTGTCTCTGGCTAGGCCAGATGGATTGCCCATTCTTCCCTGAAGGACATCATTGAATCTGATGCATTTTTCCTGACAATCGATATTGAATTCATGGTCATCATTAGACTCTTAATTTCAGATTTTTATTGAGGTCAAATTCCACCACATACCATTGCAGGATTCAATTCCAGGTGTCCAGTACATTAACTGGGTCTCTGTATGAACTTTCAAGCGATAATGTCACAAGACCATCATCTCCCTTATATCAGCTATGATCAAGTGGTGCAGCAGATTCGATGAGCCAAATGGCCTAATTCTGCTCCTATATCTTATGGTCTTCTAATTCTCTCACAGTTACTCCTGGACCACTCCCTTGTTATTTCTCAGCTGCACCCATATGGATTCCTCATCTTCCAAGATCATTTCCTGAAGGTGCGTCATTGTTGGTTAGGGAAGTCATTTTTTATGAAATTGTGATAATTCCCAAGATTTACTTGGTACCATTCTCCCTCAGATACTAACAATGGTCAGGCCATGAAACCACAGCATTTTATGAAAATCTAATATGAAGAATAATAGGCTTGAATTGTATTAAGAGGAAAGTATTGCAGCCGAGAAGATAGGCCCAAAATGTAACAATTTCTTTCATTTCAATAAGTTTGGGAACCTCCAGAGTAATGAAAAATATTGAGTGTAGTAAATATAAAAAAAATTATTTCAGTAGAGATTCCTTCTGGAAATCATTATTGCTAAAACAAAAGGAACATTAGAAATTTTTCCTCATGCATAGTGATGAGAACAGGAAATGTTTCATACAAGTGACTATTGAGTAAAACCCACACATGATTAACATGCAAATTAAATAAGAATCTGAGAAGAAGGAATATGAAGGGAAAGGGCAGGATAGTGCATAATGATCTGCAGGTGAAGGAATAGCAGCATCACAGGTAGGAAAGGCCAAATTACTTCCTTGTGTGCTGTAAAATCTAATGACCTATTCTTTCTTTGCTCTGGGGCTTGCTACCATTTATAAGTTACATATTCTCTAACTGATATGGACACCTATATAAACGCTTGAAGATGGCTGCCAGTTTGTTTAACCTATTTAAGTCAGACAAAGAAATTCACCCTAAGTGATTACTGGAAGGCATCATTTCAAGGTTCCAATGAGACGAAGTATGAATGCTAGTTCCCTCTCATGCACTTTACTCCAATAACTTTTCTCCTCAAATTGGATGCATCTTTTCCAGACAGATCATACATGCATGGCTTCAATTTCAGTAGATTTGACTTGGATGTTACTTCCTGAAAGAGACTGTGAAGAAAGAGGCTGAGAGGGATAATGAAACTCTCTGGCTCTTCCCAGCAAAGACTCAGAAGATTTAAACCCCAGGTCTTGCCTGCTTATTTGATTCAATTTGATTTGATTTATTATTGTCACGCATACCTAGGTATAGTGAAAAGTTTCGATTTGCGTTCAGTATGTGCAGATCAGACTGTACAAAATGCATTAGGGTAATAGAATAGAGTGAAGATTAAAATGTTACAGTTGCAAAGAAGTTGCACAAAAAACGAGGTCAACATTTAAATTTAAAGAAGTTCATTTAGAAGTCTAATAACAGCAACTGTTCTTGAATCTGTTGGTTAAATGTGTTGAAGATTTTGTATCTTCTGCCCAATGAAGGAGGTTGGAAGAGATTGTAACCAGGATGGAAGGGGTCTTTAATTATGTTGGCTGCCTTCTCGAGGAAGCAAGAAGTATGGATTATGTCAGTGGGTGGAAGGTTGGCTTGTGTGATGGATTGCGGTGTTCACAACTCTCCTGTAGTTTCTTATGGTCTTAGGCAGACCAGTTTCCAAACCAAGCCATGATGCAACTGTGTAAGATGTTTTCTATGGTGCATTTATAAAGTTGGTAAGAGCCTTTACGGACATGCAGAATTTCCTTAGCCTCTTGAGGAATTAGAGGCGTTATTGTGCTTTCTTGACCATCACATCAATGTGAGTGGACTAGGACAGATTGTTAGTGATCATTAGACCTAGGAACTTAGGCCCACTCCTAGGCCCTTTCATCTCACTGTTAAACCCAGTGAGAAGCATTCAGTAGTTGATGGACTGAAGCTGAGTTGCACGTGACAAGGTATCAAGAGTGTGGAGGGAAATGAGGGCCAGGAGAGGCCCAAGCTTTCTCACTGGAGTTGGTCAGATTAACCTGCAAGAAAAATAAAAGGAAAATATGAACAGCTTTCAAATAAACTCTTCCCTTAGTCTTTGAGCCTTTTCCAATTCTGATGAAAGGTTAACAATTCTGAAACACCAAACAGGATTTGTCCCAGGGTAGGTTCTGGGGTAAGTTCTGCAAGAAGAGTGGAAACCCCCTTGATCTGTTGCAAAAATGTCAAGGTTATTAAAAAGGTCTTTAAGAGCTGTTATAATCTGAAGCCTGGATGTCCCAGCTCGGGAAACTGCTTCCCAAGCTGTCAGCCGTGGTCACCAAGGGGTTGACAAAGTCAGAAGAGATTCTTCCATGAAACTGACAAGCAGGGAAGGCTTGCATACTGAAGAGTTCCAGCCATTTTCAATGAGAATGTTGATAAAAGCATTTGTTCTGATAAGTGATTACCAGCAGCTTGGAAGGAGCTTAGACTGTCCAACACTTCACTGTTCTTTAGCTGTATTTCTCTGTCGTTAACCCTTATGACTGCTTGAGATTTTCTGTTTTTATTTCAGAGTTCCCACATCCACAGTATTTTTTTTTGCTTTCTGTCTATCTGTTTAACCTTTCATTACATTGACCAACATTATATCTGTTAATATAGTGTTCCCATATCAATGAGAAAGAGAAAACAAGTGTTTAAATTTACACAAAAAGATGTCATAGCTTCAAAGTGGGTCAAATGGATGATATTAGGTTTTTTTTTAATTTGAATATCTAGCTGTGGCCAGGAGGAAAGAGAGAGAGAAAGAAAACGAAAGAAAGAGGTAATTTCAGAGAATGCAAATGCATTTTAAATCCAATGCACCATGTGAGATATTCCTGAAAATGTTGCTCAGTTAGGCTCTTTGCATGCTAATATGTTCATATAAAAGGATGATGCTTGGCAAACATTTTAATGTTTTTTTTAAAAAACACATTGAAAGTAAAGTAGGTTGCTGTAATTAAAATAGCAATGAAGTTCACAATTTAATTCACAGTTCACAATTTCACAATCTGAGGAAGGGTCACGGATGCTGCCAGATCTGCCGAGCTTTTCCAGCAACTTTGTTTTAGTTTACAATTTAAGGTACTGGATTTGTATTTCCAGAAAAAAAGCCTCACTGTTATCCTCACACCAGAGTTTATCATCAGGACGGTTCAGTGTTCTGAGCATGCATTCAAGCAACAATATTAAACTTAGTGTGCCCTATAAAGAGACGCAGTTGGTGGAAATAATTTGGGACTAGTTGCTGAGCATCACAATCTATAGATGTTGGCGTCACCATTCTCTGTATTATCACTACACTCCTAAAAACTGGCAACTTCAAATCTACCTTTCAAGACGCATCTCAGTTTCCCTTTCAATGGTATTTTTTGGAGTATTTCAAAGTATTTTTGGAGGTTATGAAGAGCAAAATAATCATTTCTAAAGAAAGGGGAATTCATTGCCAGTCCCTCAGGTTTGAGGACATCTTTCGTTGTTATTTATTCACGGGAAGCAGGCTTCACCAGTTGACTAGCATTTATTCCTCATCCTGAATTACCTTGGTAAAGATGGATTTGAACTGACATTTGAAACTGTTGAAGACCAAGCAGTTTGATATATCTCCACGGCTTGCTAAGCTGTTTCAGAAGCTAATTAAGAGTCAACCACAGTGCAGTGGGTCTGGAGTCACATGTAGACCAGAAGAGGTACATGTAGCGGGTTTCCTTCCCTAAAGGACATTCGTGAACCAAATGGGCTTTTCCAACAATTGTGTTAGCTTTTAATTCCAGACATTTTTAATAAAAAATTTCATCATGGTTGGATTTGAATCCAGGTCCGCAGAGAATTATTTGGGTCCCTGGACTGCCAGCGCAATGACATCACCATCCACTCAGATGGCTGCTAACTCCAACATGCAATCTACAGGCTCAGTTGCATGCAGTGGAGGTGGTGACTGAAGGGTCAGATACTTCAGCTGTTAGGAGCTTTGTGTACTCTCTGCGATGCCTCGACATTGACTGTTCTCAACAAAGTTTGTCAATGTGCTTGGCACATTCTCCATTTTGTATGGCTGCAAACCAGAGACTCCCATGAGTCAGCAAGGATGCTTGACCTCTTCAGGGATAGTTTGACAACATTCTTATAGAGTTTCCATGTCCTCTTTGGAGTGTCCTGTTGGGGCTGAGTTCTGCATGAACAGTTACTTTGGCAATCTGGTGTCAGGCATACAAATGATATCTGGGAGACTACCATGAGATACTAGTGTTGTCCTTCCATCTACAGTTTCATTCAACATTAGCAGGCAGCATGAAAGGTTTATGCCAGATTATTACAGGTACTGATATGACATGCACACATGATGTATACCCAGCAACTGCATAAGATGGCCAAGATTTACAAAAGTGAAAACTTGGGCACACTGAACAGCCCTAGTTAGGTGGATCTCTGTAACAATAACCAACGGCAGGAGTCTGCAGGATAGGCAGTTGGGGAATGGAAGTTGCATTTCCTGAAAAACATCCACTCAGAAGACACGACTTTATTCCATGGATTATTGAAAGACACCCTCAAAATAGGAGTCATGCGCTCCAAAATAATCATGACAATGCTTCTGGAGACATCAAGGGGGTGGCAGGTAAAAGTATAAGCCAGCACCAGATTGGTTCCTAAAGGATGAAGAACAAACACCCCTCCATATTTTTTTTCCCAGTTTACACTTGGCAACAAAGGAAAAAGCTGAAAACCGAGATGTCGGAGCAATATTTTATGAAATTATCAGGACACTGGGCCATCTAATGAGAAATCAGTACTACCCTGGAAAAGAAAGTAAGAGATCTGGTCACCTTACTACCGTACTCATCGCCATGTTTTATTCTCACACAGAAAGACAATAATGATCAATTGTACGAAAAGCCTTAACTAGGACAAAGGAAGGATCCTTCTTTTAGATTGAATTTTATATGTTAAGATAATAATCACTGTTTTAAACTTGTTATTGGGTACAGTGCTTAAAACTGTTCGTAGGTGCAAAGTAGAAGAAAATTGCAAGACCCTTCATCAGAAGGGTCACTGGACCAAAAGGTTAACTCTGATTTCTCTCCGCAGATGCTGCCAGATCTGCTGAGCTTTTCCAGCAATTTCTGTCTGTGTAGAAGAAAATTACTTTGTTTTCACACAAAGTAGTTATCCAGCTTTCGGGGTAAGGATTTTATTTGATTTCTGGACTAGGGGCATTTCCTTTTTCAATTTTACTCAGAAAAACAAGTCGTGAAAGTCCCCTAATATATGTACATTATTAATAGCACATGAGTGGCAAAATTTCCACCCGTGTTGATCATATAAAAATCAGCCAATAATAAACAAAATACTAATTAGTTAACATTTGGAACGTCTTTTTTACATTTTTGTGGTATAATTATGAGGGCTGGTTTCTCAATCACAAACCTTCTTCCCTTCTTGCTCCTACAAAACATCCCCTCCATTAACACTCAGATCAAAACCTTTTACATTTACTTCAATTAGGAAAAACACCCTTAACTGTAAAACTATTGTGATGGAGAAAAATAACAAGCAAATGTGGTGTGATTCTAAAAGACAACTTGATTTTTAATCAGACCTTCCTCAGCTTGAAAGAGAAGCATATCCCCTTGAGATTGCCCCTTTTAAATTAGGCAGAGGCATTCATGAGCTGTTACTTCTGTTATTTCTGCTGATATTCGGGATTTAATCCAAATGGTAATGGCTAATAAAATAAATAAATTTCTACGCTGGCAACTCACTCATAAAACAAGACAGAGATCTGTGAACATGTTTTGCAGCCAGTGTGCTAATTCTGTTTTTATTAGGAATAATTGACATTGCCTTTATCTCACTTTTTTAATCAACTTAAATCCAAGTTTGGAAGGTAATGAGCTTTTTCACTAGGGAGGATCTCACCAATAAAGTTCAGTGAATAGCCCTAGAGCTATTTCAAGTTATTTGTGCCTTTTTTTGTTGCTTTTTTTTAATTAAAATTAATTGACACTGCCGCTATCTGAGATTCCGTTAGACAAAACCCAACTTCAAATGGATATAAACTTGTGCTCTAGGGAGCTAGATGATAGCAATCTATAAATTCCATTCTTGCCTTATCTCCCTTCCATCCAATTTTAAATTAAAATTGATGTTGTCATTATCTTATACCTTCATCTGGTAACCTTCATCCCTTGAGAAAAAAAGAAGTCTCACCCTCTGTGAAATCTGAATCTAGTGAAATGCTCATGTAATTTTGTATAAATCCATTGGCACAGTTGCTGAGAAACAGAGAAGAATACAAAAGGAAACAGGCCGAGCAATATTCTGCAAATTTCAAAGGCTGAGGAATTCAGGTTGACCACTTCAGTCCTGTCTTACGTCACCTGAACAACAATGGAAGAAAATAAATTTGCATTTTTCAAAGTCTCAGAACATATCAAATGAATTTGTAATCAATTAAATACCTTATCGATGTAGGAAACATGCCTACCAATTTGTGGCAATGTGATGTTTTATTTGAACAGTTTATTAAGTAAAAATATTAGTCAATATATTCGGGAGAATAACCCGACTTGTCTTCAAAATAGTGACTTAGGATCTTCTACGTGTACCAGATGGCAAAGAGGACATCAGTTTAACATTTCATCCAAGCTATTCTAATGCTGCACACTGTAGTAGCAGTGTTTACCTCTAAAATAGAATGCAGCAACTCACCAAGCCACATCCTACAGCAACTTTCAAACCTGTGACATCTACCTCCTAAAAAGACAAGGGCATCAGAAGCACTGGAACACCAACACCAGTAGATTCCAATCCAAGTAAGTCATCATCCTGATGTGGAACTGTATCACTGTTGCTTCACTGTCACTGCATCAAAATCCTGTACCCCCTTCCTTACAGCACTGTAGTTGCACCTACACTAAATGGACTGCAGCAGTTCCAGGAGGCAGCTCACTCCACATTCTCCAAGGCAATTAGAGTTGCCAGCGATACTTGCATGCCATGAATACATAAAAAAAAGTAGCCCTTCTGTTTTGTTGCAGTAGAATTGCAGCCTCCTCTTTATATTCCCAGTCCGAGGAGTGGAGCTTTATCTCCTAACCTCTGGATTCAGAAGCAGGGGTGCTACCAAGTGAACCACCACCGACATTTCTCCCACCATGCACATTATAATATAGTGCTGATGCTAACACAGTTTCGACCTATAGTATTTACCCTGACCGAAAAGGATGACTTTTTTTTATGACACTGCTGTTGAATGATTTGGCAGAGATGATGCTCAGCAAATCCAAAGACCTTTATTACAAAACAAAGAACCGCAGATGCTGAAGCTCTGAAACAAACACAGAAATTGCTGGAGAAATTCAGCAGGTCCGGCAGCATCTGACAGATATGCTGAGTTTCTCCAGCCATTTACATTTTTGCTTCTGAAAGACCTTTCTTGCTCTTAACCATCTGTCACAGGATGGTTAGCAATCCGTGCTATCACCTCCCCACTACACATGGGAATCCTTGCCATCACATTATCTGTTCTTTTCACTCATAACCAATTCTGTTGCTTCTGTGAGGGCATATATACTAGCTTGAAAAGTTCTCCGTCATCAAGCTGGTTCCTTGAGGTGATGCAGCAATTAGTTTTATGACACATCAGTTATTTCATCAGTCAGCTTAAATACTTTTATTCATGTTTATGGATGCACCATAGAAAACATTCTATCTGGATGCATCATGGCTTGGTATGGCAACTGTTCTTCCTAAGACCGTAGAAATTACAGGGAGTTGTGAACACAGCCCAGTCTATCACACGAGCCAATCTTCGACCCACCGACTCCATCTATACTTCTCGCTGTCTCGGGAAGGCAGCCAACATAATCAAAGACCCCTCCCACCCTGATTATAATGTCTTCCAACCTGTTAAAACAGGCAGAAGACACTAAAGCTTAAACACAAGAAACAACAGATTCAAGAACAGCTTCATACCTGCTAATATAGAGTCATAGAGTTCTACCATACGGACACAGGCCCTTTGGCCCAAGCTGGTCCATGCCGACCAAAATGTCCATACGCGTTAACCCCATTTCCCTGCACTTGGCCCATACCCTTGTAAACCTTTCCCTTCCATGTATTCATCCAAATGCCTTTTAAATGTTGTTAATGTACCCACCTCAACCACTTCTACTGGTAGCTCATTCCATATGCCTACCACCCTCTGTATAAAAAAGTTGCCCCTTAGGTTCCCATGTATTCTTTCCCCTCTTACTTTAAACTGATGCCCTATTGTCCTTGATCCCTCAACCCTGGGAAAAAGTCTGAGTACATTCACCCTATCCACGCCTCTCACAATCTTACACACTTCCATAACATACCCCCTCAATCTCCTACACTCTAAAGAAACAAGTCCTAGCGTGCCCAAACTCTGCCTATAACTAAATCTTTTGAGCCCTGGCAACATCATTGTAAATTTCTTCTGCACTCTTTCCAGTTTAATAACATCCTTCCTATAGCAAGGTGACCAAAACTGAACAAATACTCCAAGTACAGCCTCACCAACATCCTGTACAACTGCATCATAACTTCCCAACTTCTATATTCAATGCCCTGACTGATGGAGGCCAGGGCCAAAATCCTTTTTCACTGCCCTGTCTACCTGGGACTCCATTTTCAGAGAACTGTGCACCTGAACTACAAGGTCCCTCATTACTATTACACTCCTTAAGGCCCTACCATTCACATGAAACTCCTACCTTGATTTGACTTTTCAAAATGCAACATTTCATACTTATCTATATTAAACTCCATTTGCCATTTCTTGGCCTACTTCTCCAGCTGATCAAGATCCTGCTGCAGTTTTGATTAACCTTCCTCACTATCTATGATACTGCCTATTTTAGTCTGCAAACTTACTGATCATGCCTTGTACATTTTGACCAAATCACTGATATAGATAATGAACAGCAATGGGCCTAGCTCCGACCCCTGAGGCACATCACTAGCCATAGGCCTCCAGTCCGACAAGCATCCTTCCACTATTACTGTCTGCTTCCTACCACCAAGTCAATTGTGTATCCAATTTGCCAACTCACCCTGGATTCCATGCGATCTAACCTTCCAGAGCAAACTACCATGTGGAACCTTATCAAGGCCTTACTGAAATCCATATAGACTATGTCTATCACCCTGCCCTCATCAACCTTCCTTGTCACTTTATCAAAGAACACGAACAAATTTGTGAGGCATGTTTTCCCACACACAAAGCCATGCTGACTACTCCTTATCAAACCTTGTCTTTCCAAATGCATGTACATCTTATCCCTCAGAACCTTCTCAAGTAACTTATCTACCACAGATGTTAAGCTTACTGGTCTATAATTCCTAGGCTTTTCTTTGCACCCCTTCTTGAAAAAGGATACAACATTTGCTACCCTCCAGTCTTCCAATACCTAATCCGTGGCTAACAATGATGCAAATATATCAGCCAGGGCCCCTACAATTTCTTCTCTAGCCTCTTGCAGGATTCTTGGATATATCTGGTCAGGGCCGGGAGATTTATCTAACTTCATGCATTCTAATACTTCCAATGCCTCCTTTACTGTGATATGGACTATCTCCAAGATATCGTTGCTAACTTCCACAAGTTTCCAACTCTTTGTGTCTTTCTCCATGGTAAACACAGAGGAGAAATATTCATTGAGGACCTCACCCAAATCCTATGGTTCCACACATACATGTCTACTTTGATCCTTGAAGGGTCCTATTCTTTCTCTCGTTCTTCTTTTCTTTTTAATATACTTCAAGGCTCTCTTTGGATGCACCCTAATCTTCTCAGCCAAAGTTATCTCGTGCCCTCTTTTTTGCTCTCTTGATTTCCATTTTCAGTAAACCCCTGGATTCACTATACACTTCCAGGCATTCCCTTGATCCCAGCTGCCTGTACCTGAGGCATGCCTCCTTCTTCATTCTGGTCAAAGCCTCAATATCTATTGTCATACTTCTGTCAGCCTTGCCCTTCACCCTCACAGGAACATATAGACCTTGTACTCTAGCTATAACACTTTTAAAGGCCTCCTACTTGCCAGGGCGTGGATAGGTACATGGGCCTGGGATATTACTACAACCCCTGCAAGCTCCTGTCTAATTCCATCAAAATTTGCCTAGCCCCAATTTAGAACTTGAACCTATGGACCAGTTTTGTCTCTCACCATAACTATTTTAAAATTAATAGAACTATAGTCACTAGTCCCAAAGTGCTCTCCCACGGTCACCTCAGTCATCTGTCCTGCCCTATTTCCCAAAAGTAGGTTGAGTTTTGCCCCTTCCCAATTAGGACCCTCTATATGCTGCTTGAAGAAACTTTCCTGAACACATTTACCCCTTAACACTATGGCAGTGCCAGTCTATGTTAGAAAAATTAACCACCCCCCATAACAACTCTATTGCTCCTGCAAGTCCATGAAAGAATGTCGGACCTTGTTCTTGGAATTGAGGTAGGCCAAGCAGAACCTGGGCACATTTCGCAGACAGTAAGGGTTAAAATAGTTTAAAACTAAATCTAAGGTGCTGTTAAATCTTTAATCAGTTAGAAGTTTTTTTTGATTAATATGTATATGTAAATCCCCAAATTTCTTTCAAATCACTGCCCTGAGAGAACTGAAGATTTTGTCAGTGTAAAGATGAGGTGACATTTTAGGCCAGACAATGCATGTTAGGTGTAAGATCTTGTTTAGAATATGATTGTGTTTTGGTTTGGAGTCAGACTGGTTTGTTGGATACATCCTCATCAGTTGTGTGACCCTTTGAACTTTTATTGATAAATTCTGTGTTCTGTGTGCTTCTTTCTCACTTCATCTGATGAAGGAGCTACACTCAAAAGCTTGTGTTTTCAAATAAATGGACTGGAATATGACCTGGTCTTGTGTGATTTCTGACCTTGTCCACCTCAGTCCAACACCAGCACCTTCACATCAAGTGTATTCAAGAAATCAGAGCTGAGGATATTTAGTATTCTGGAATAGATATGATAGCTCTATATGATAATTGCTTTTGGTTTTCAATTTGTTCTCAGTGCAAATATTTACTTTTCAAGTATTTGCTTAAGTGGAATCATTTAATATTGAAGGTGGTATAATCATCTGGTTAGAATTCACTTAACTCTGGCCATTCTACTCCAGTCCCAGTACCTTCCTGTATTTCTGCAGAACTCATAACCCAGCCACTCAACAAAGAGAGCTGTAAATGTGATTACTTAAAGGAGAACTGGCCCCTCATAAATTTTAACTTTGTTCACAAATACAATCAGTCGTGAAGTGCTTTAAATCATGTGTGCTGAAGATGGAAAGGTATGTAAAATAGAACTCTGGCACTGAGTAATTTGAACCAGACAGGTTTATTTCCACCTTAGAACTGTGAGCTAACATAACGAAGGAAGTTTTCTTTCTTTTGGAAAAAAGGATTATTTTCCTCACAAACCACTCACTGGCTATACCCAAATATCTGGCATCAGCTATTAGGATATCAGTAAGATCTTTAAAGGATGAATTCTAATGTATTTGTGAACAAATTTAGTTAGTATGGACTGTGAACACAGAACAAGAAGACACGTTGTTTTAAATTAACAAGCATGGGAGGAGATATTACAAGAATTCCACAAATACAGTTAATGAATATGTTGGGATAACAAGGTGTAGAGCTGGGTGAACACAGCAGGTCAAACAGCATCAGAGGAGCAGGAAAGCCGACGTTTTGGGCCTAGACCCTTCTTCTTCTGAAGAAGAAGATGCTGCTTGGCCTGCTGTGTTCATCCATCTCTACACCTTGTTATCTCAGATTCTCCAGCATCTGCAGTTCCTACTATCTCTGAAACAATTTTAACCCCACTGCGAAGCCATTTCTGAAGAAGGGTCTAGGCCCGAAACGTCAGCTTTCCTGCTCCTCCGATGCTGCTTGCCCTGCTGTGTTCGTCCAGCTCTACACCTTGTTATCTCAGATTCTCCAGCATCTGCAGTTCCTACTATCAATTAATACGTTGAACAGATTCTGTATAAAATTTATGAGTTAGTTTGGTTTGAATTAAATTAATAAGAAAACAAAAGATCAGATCACTTCCCTCTACAGCTCATATAAAGTAATAGTAAACCTATTTTTCAGAAAAAATGCTTTCAAGGTGTTGGCAAAAGTAGCAAACAGGGGAAATGTAATCTCTTTTGATTGGAAATGGGGTTAAAGATTATAGGGCTATAAACATAGACTAATCAAGTACACCACAGGCTATGAGAGTTCCTGTGCTTTGCATAAACATAAAGTCATTGAGTCATACAGCATGGAAACAGACCCTTTGGTCCAACTAGTGAATGCTGACTATGATCCCAAACTAAACTAGTCCCACCTGCCTAAGCTTGGCCCATATCCCTTCAAACATTTCTTATTCATGTACTTATCCAAGTGTCTTTTAAACTTTGCAACTGCATCTGTATCCATCACTTCCTCTGGAAGTTCATTTCACACACGAACCACTCTCTGTGTTAAAATGTTGCCCCTCATGTCTTTTTTAAATCTTTCTCCTCTCGCCTTAAAAATATGCACCCTAGTTTTGAACTCTCCTGCCCTACAGAAAAGACTCTTGCTATTCACCTTATCTATTCCTGACATGATTTTATAGACCCCTATAAGGTCATCCCTCAGCCTCCTACGCTCCAGTTAAAAAAAATAGACCCAGCCTATCCAGCCTGTCCTTATAACTCAAACCTCCCATCCCCGTCAACATCCTTGTAGATCTCTTCTGAACTGTCGCTGCGTTGATGTGATGAGCTGTCAGTATTCAATGCTGGAGTTGTGCAGGTGGGTAGATACCCAAGAGTCTCAATTGATTACTTCTAAGGATCAGAAGAGGGAAATTTTGCATATTTTTCTCTGAGAAGTGTGAGGCAGTGCCGGGGTAAGTTGCTGACTTTTTCTTCTCAAAGTAATGTCTTTATGGTTTCATTCTTTTGCTTTCTTATGTCCTTGAAACTTGCATTGACTGACAACCTTCAGATTTTCCCTCTCTCGCGTTTCTTTTTACTGAACCCTGATATTCCAGCTGGAATTACAAATATTGAAAATTCATAAACCTAACAGTGATTTCTCTTTAGGTCCCTTGAGTTACATTTCCTTTTAAGTTGCTGCAGCAAAACATAAGCCAAAAAAAAAACCCTTATCTAAATGTCATTGCAGCTACACTAGTTAGAATTTTGATTACATGGGATTGGGTTAATGGTTTGTATTATAACCATTGGGTTAATTAATGGCTTGCATATTGATATAGATGTCTTTCTTTTTATTTTCATGAGAAGTTTTTGGAATCCGTGTTATGACAAGATGGCTTTATTGAAGTGTTCCACAAGCTAACCTAAATACTTTAAACAGAGCTTGGAAATGATTAACAATGATTTTCATGCTCAGAGCACAGTAACTCTGAAGGAGAGTCTTCTAGGCTCGAAACATTAGCTTGCTCTCTCTCCATGGATGCTGTTTTTCTTCCTGTGATTTCCAGCAATTTTTGTTTACAGTAACACTGAGCTAGCTTGCACATGAACCAAGAGGCCTGACTTGTGATAGGACTTCATCCCTTTGGTTATATGTTCAGGGTCATTCTCCTCAAACCCTGTGAGCAAATATCTCTCAGCAGTAGCCCTTGTGCAGTTTGCGCCCAGATAGGGGTGTTGAATACAGCAGCAATCATCAGAACTGGGGTGACACGGCTGCATTAATAGAACTGCAGAGTCAGTGGAAAACTCATACTTCTGGCTTCACATGAAGGTTTTTTATTGAAAGTGAGAATGGAGCACTTAATTGGATGATCAGCCGTGATAATATTGAATGGCATAGCAGGTTTGAAGGGCCAAATGGCCTATTCCTGCTCCTATTCACTCACTGGTCTTTTGAAAGCTGGTATTTCATTGTTGGCTCCTTCACAGGGCAGGTCAGAGTTCTTGGCTAACAGATTTTGCAAAGGGGTCCATTACAATTATTAGGAAATTTATTGACGCTGATATAGTTTAATTTAGAAACTTGTGAGGTGTTGCATTTTGGTAAGGCGAATCAGGGCTGGACTTACACAGTTAATGGTGAACAAAGAGACCCAGTGGTGTCGGTGTAGAGGTCCTTGAAAGTAGAGTCACTGTTCAACAGAGTGATGAAGAAGGCTTTTGTCATGACAGCATCTAAGAAGAGAAATCAGAGTTAACATTCCAGGTCCAGTGACCCTTCCTCAGAACTGATGGTAGCTAGGAAAATGTCATTTTTGTGTAGAAAATAGGGTTGGGGAGGTGATAAAGACTAAATGATAGGTGGGAGTGGAGCCCAAGGAGAGAGAACAACAGTTGGACAGACAAAGGAGTGGATAATGCTCTGGCTAGGAGGGTGAATAGCTGTTAATGGAGACTATCAGAGGCTAACAATGGGTTGCGTGTAATGGCACTCTGTGATAACAAGGCCTGGTATGTGGGTGTGGGGATTAAGACATCGGAGAGCTCAAGTCCTAGTTATTGAACTTGATATTGAGTCCAGAAGGCTACAATGTCCCCAAGCGGAAAATGAGGTGCTATATTTCCAGTTTACTCTGAGCTCCAATGGAGCACTGTAGCAGGCCTGAGACAGAGATTTTGGCCAGGGAATAGGGTGGTGTATTGAAGTGGCATCAGTTCTGAGGAAGGGTCACCAATCCAAAATGTTAACTCTGATTTCTCTTCACAGATGCTGCCAGTCCTGCTGAGTTTTTCCAGCAATTTCTTTTTTTGTTTTTGATTTACAGCATCCGCAGTTCTTTCGGTTTTTATTAAGACTTTTGTCATGTTGTGGCTGTACAGAACATTAGCCACTTTTAGAATACTGCATACAATTCTGATTGCCATTCTATAGAAAGGATGTTGTTAAACTTGAGAGGGTGCAGAAAAAATTAACAAGGATGTTGACGGGACTAGAAGGTTTGAGTTATAGGGAGAGGCTGAATTGGCTGGGGCCTTTTTTGCTGGAGCATCGGGGCTGAGGTATGATCTTATAGAGGTTTATAAAATCATGAGGGGCACAGATTGGGTGAACAGTCAAGGTCTTTTTCTTAAACCCAAGGGCATAGGTTTGAGGTGAGAGGGGAAAGATTTAAAAATTACCTAAGGGGCAACGTTTTCACAAGAAGGTGGTGCGTGTATGGAACGAGGTGTCAGAGGACGTGGTGGAGGCTGGTACAATTACACCATGTAAAAGGCATCTGAAGGATATACAAATCGGAAGGATTTAAAGGGATATGGGCCAAATGCTGGCAAACGGGGCTAGGTCAGATTGGGATATCTGGTTGGTGCCGATGAGTTGGATTGAAAAGTCTGTTTCCATACTGTATGACTCTGTGACTCTAAAATGCTTAATATCTGCTTTATGTGCTCACTCAGAAATTATAGGCCTGACAGACTTAATGATTGGGCTAAAGCTAATGCAGATTTGATCACATCATCTCATTGGATAGCAAGTATGTGTAGCTTTCATTTTATATTCAAAAGATAAGAGCGACACATTCCAAATTTTATCCCTCACACCATAGTAATATCTTGAACAATCAGAATGACTCACCAACAAGTCAGCACCTTTTCTCCAGTGGAGTGATTTATTGCGATTGTTTGAAATTTGGAAATCCTGATATTGTCTTGGTGAGTGCACGATGAAATGTTTCAGCAACATGTCACTGTTTTCAGATATAACATTAAAGATGAAATCATGAGTCACATTAATAAATTTATATTTATATAATATAATAAGAATGGCTTTATACCAGTTCCATTTAAAAAATAAATCATTCTGCAAACCGCTACACACCAAAGGTTCCTTTTTGGCACTTTCTAACAAAAGTTCTTGATGTATGCAATTAATTTGAATGTTGAGCAACTTAGGGGAGTATTAAGCAGCTTTTCCCAAGGCAGTTATTAGTCTGCAGAATTCTCTCCTTCCACTAAATTCACGATGGAGGAATTGAAACAGAACAGATAAGTTATATTTTAGTATATTTTTACACCAGAAATTTACTTGATTGGCTCTTGGCTTCGTGCCAAAGTTAAAATTGCATCGTGTAAATCAAATGGCTGCATTTGCTGACACCAGCACATGCCCACTCTTCATCATGTACATTTGTATGCGTGCATTTAAATCGGCTTCAGTTTAAGTGGGATGTGGCTGTGAGTGGCGGAGCGGGTTTATAGCTGGGGGGATATGTTTGTGTGTGTACGTGTGTGTGTGTGTGTGTGTGTGTGTACGTGCGTGTGTACGTGCGTGTGTCTGTGTGTGGGTGTGTCTGAGTGTGGGTGTGTGTGTGGGAGGTGTGTGTGCGCGTGTGTATGTGTGTGTGTGGGTGTGCATATGGGTGGTGTGTGTGCGTGTAGGTTGTGTGTGTGTGTGTGTGTGTGTAGGGCGTTGGTGTGTAAGGGGAATGTGTGTGTGTGTGTGTGTGTGCGCAGGGTGTTGATGTGTAAGGGGAATGTGAGTATATGTGTGGGGGGAGGTTTGTCTGAGTGGGTGTGTGTGCAGGGGGTGAGGTGTGTGTGTGTCTGTGTGTGTGTGTGTGTGTGTCTGTGTGTGTGTGTATGTGTGTGTGGGGGGGGGTGCGCGGTGTCTGAGTGGGTGTGTGTGTGTGTGTGTGGCGGGGTGGGATGGGGAGCAGGTTGGGGTATGTGTGCCAGAAAAGGGCAGGGGGATGTGAGGGACCAAGGTGGAGGCAGAGGATTCAGGGAACTGGAGGTAATAGATTGGGGGGTCTTAGATGAATGCAGTACTCTCTTCTACCCACCCCTGAGCCCCTGACTCCCACCTCAACTCTCTTCCCTTCCATCCCAGTGAACCCCATTTCAATATTGTACTTCTTCCCTGCACATGCTCAGTGCAGCTTTTGTACATGGCAACATGGAAATGTGATGAGATGACATAACAGGTTGGGAATTGTGTGCAGGATTTCTGGATTAGCCCAGATAGGCGGTTGCCCACATTTACGAGTATCAGGATACACTGCCAAATCAAATAGTGACCACAACTGACTTCAAGGCAAAGTAGAGGAGTCTGCCTGCATTCCATCCAGGGTTAGGTGATTCCAGATTCAGACTGGGTGTCGTGGCATTGTGGGATAAAGTCACCTGCTGGACCACAATTTCTGGAATGTACATTTATCTTCAATAAAAACCAAAAGAACTACGGATGCTGTAAATTATGAACAAAAACAGAAGTTGCCGGAAAAGCTCAGCAGGTTTGGCAGCATCTGTGAAGAGAAAATCAAAGTTAACATTTTAGACCCGGTGACCCTTCCTTAGAACGGATGGTGGCTGGGAAAGCATTGGTTTATATGCAGAAAATAGGGAGGGGGTGGGATAGGGAGTAAATGATAGGATAGAGCCCAAAGAGACAGAAGAGCAGTAGGACAGACAAAGAAGTTGATAACGATCTGGCTACGAGGGTGAGTAGTTGTTAATGGGAGCTATTAGTGACTAACAACCGGGGGTGTGTAATGGCAGGCTATGTGGTAACAAGGCCTGGTGTGTGTGAGGTAGGGGCCTAGGATATGGGCGAGTTTAGGCCGTTAAATTATTGATCTCAATATTGAGTCCGGAGGGTTTCAGGATCCCCAAGCGGAAAATGAGGTATTGTTCCTTCAGCTTGCGTTGGGCTTCGCTGGAACACTGCAGCAAGCTAGAGACAGAGATGTTGGCCAAGGGACAGGGTGGTGTGTTAAATTGGCAGGCAACAGGTAGCTCAGAGTCTTTTTTGTGAGCAGAACGTAGATGTTCTGCGAAGCGATCACCCAATTTATGCTTCATTTCCCCAATATAAAGGAGGCCACATTGTGAGCAGCAAATGCAGTAGAATAGATTCTGGGAAGTGCAGGTGAAGTGTTGCTTCACCTGGAAGGTATGTTTGGGCCTTTGGAATCTGGGGAGGGAGGAGGTAAATGGACAGGTGTTGCACCTTCACCGGTTACAGGGGAAGATGCTGTAGGGCTGTGGGAAGGTGTTGGGGGTGAAGGAAGTGTGGACCAGGGTTTCCCAGAGGGAATGGTCCCTGCGGAAGGCAGACAAGGGAAGGGAGGGGAATATGTGTCTGGTGGTGGCATCCTGCTGGAGGTGGTGGAAATGGCATCTGATGATCTTCTGGTTGTGGATGTTGGTGGGATGGTAGGTAAGGATAAGGGAAACCCTATCACTGTTGCAGGAGGGAAGAGAAGGGGTGAGGGTGGAAGTGTGGGAGATGGGTCAGACCCAGTTGAGGGCCCTGTTGACAACGGAGCTGGGGAATCCTTGGTTAAGGAAGAAGGTGGACATTTCAGAGGCTCCCTTGTCGAAGTTGGCCTCATCTGAACATATGCAACAGAGACGGAGGAACTGAGAGAATGGGATGGAGTCTTTACAGGAAGCGGGGTGTGAGGATGTATAGTTCAGATAGCTGTGGGAGTCAGTGGGTTTGTAGTGGATATTAGTGACCAGTCTATCCCCAGAAATGGAAACAGAAAAGTCAAGGAAGGGAAGGGAGGAGTCAGAGATAGACCAAGCAAAAATGAGGCAGGGTGGAAATTGGAAGCAAAATCAATGAACTTTTCCAATTCCGGATGAGAGAGGGAAGCAGCAACAAGGAATGTTCCATGTACCCTACAAAGAGACAGCCATAACTGGGGCCCATGCGGGAACCCATGTCAACCCCTCTTACCTGAAGAAAATGAGAGGAGTTAAAAGAGAATTTGTTGAGGGTGAGGACAAGCTCGACCAAGTGGAGGAGGGTGGTGGTGGGTGGGGACAGTTCAGGTCTGTGCTCCAGGAAGAAGCTGAGAGCTCTAAGACCCCCCTGGCGGGGAATGGACACGTAAAGAGATTGTACATCCCTGGTAAAGAGGAGGCAGCTGGAACCTGCAAACTGGAAGTTTAGAAACCAGTGTAAGGCGTCAGATGAATCATGGATGTACGTGGGCAGGGACTGGACTAGGAGAGATAAGACAGAGTCAAGGTAGGAAGAGATGAGTTCTTTGGGGCAGGAACAGGTTGAAACAATGGGTCTGCCCTGACGGTACAGGTGGAGCGATAGTGTTGGAACTGGGCGAAGGGGTCTGTGGGATAGAGATAGGACTCTTGCCCAAAGAAATGGGCACGGAGGTGAAGACAGCAGAGGAAGAGTTCGATGCCATGTCGTGCCCGAAATTCACCAGCATCCACATCCAGAAGATCATTAGATGCCACTTCTGCCACCTCCAGTGAGATGCCACCACCAGATACATATTCCCCTCCCCTCTTTTGTCCACCTTCCACAGGGACTTTTCCTCTGGGACACCCTGGTCCACACTTCCTTCACCCCCAACACCTCCCCCACGGCACCTTCCCCTGTAACCGGCGAAGGTGCAATACCTGCCCATTTACCTCCTCCCTCCCCAGTATTCAAGGGCCCAAACATACCTTCCAGGTGAAGCAACACTTCACCTGCACTTCCCAGAACCTAGTCTACTGCATTTACTGCTCACAATGTGGTCTCCTCTACATTACGGAAACAAAGCGTAGACAGGGTGCCACTTTAACACACCATCAGTTCCCTGGCCAACATCTCTGTCTCTGGCTTGTTGCAGTGTTCCAGTGAAGCCCAACGCAAGCTGGAGGAACAACACCTCACTTTCTGCTTGGGGACCCTGCAGCCCTCCAGACTCAATATTGAGTTCAATAATTTTAGGGCCTGAATGCTCCCATGTCCCAGCCCCCTACCCAACACATCAGGTCTTGTTATCATATGGCCTGCCATTACACACCCCGTGTTGTTAATCACTAACAGTCCACATTAACAACTACTCACCCTCCCAGTCAGATCGCTTTCAACTCTTTTGTCTATCCAACTGCTCTTCTCTCTCTTTAGGCTCTATCCTATTGTTTACTCCCTATCCCACACCCCTCCCTATTTTCTGCATATAAACCAATGTTTTCCCAGCTATTATCAGTTCTGAGGAAGGCTCACCGGAGCCAAAACGTTAACTCTGATTTTCTCTTCACAGATGCTGCCAGACCTGCTGAGGTTTCCCTGCAACATTCATCTTCAATCTCTCTTTTGTTCAGTTAAAATCACATTTTGTAGTTTGACCTCTGCATTTTTACTCTTATCAAGTGAAATTATTTTAAAGGAAAACATTCCAGCTTATCAAATTAAAAATTATAACCCAATGAATTTTCTGTGTAAGCGATTTAAGAATCAAAATTGCAACATTGATACATTAAGGGATAAAATGTGTATGAGCTAACAATCAAGCTCTTGTAATAATGACATATATAATACTGACTAAGGCAACTAAAATACTATAATTGAAAATGATGATAAATGACTCTATTACTTGCCGTGCTGTAGGAATGAGAGGTAATGTGGGAATTGTACTAACATGGAATTTCTCTGTTCATGATACTGCATGACTGAGGATAGGTTGGGAGAAACTCCAAGTTGGGGGTGGTTTGACATTCCTGGAGCAGAAGAGATTCACAGGAGTTTGCAGAAAGGCTGTATTATCTTATCTAGGCAAGATGAGGAACTCATGCATTACTTGCCACTACAGTAGCACAACCAGTATGCAAAGATGAAACTTTATATTTCCCTCTGACAGCGTTATAGGTGGTGGGAGATGAGTCGGTTTCATAAAAGTCCCAAGTGGCATTTTTGTTTTCTTCCTGCCTGTACCCGACCTGTGACAGTGAAAGGGAGAGACCTAGGATAGTCTGCCTGCCTTCTGGCAGAAATGTTAAGAGCCATCTGTTTTCATCCATATTAGTCTTATATTAATAGTATTCCCCTCTTGTTCCATTCTGTGTTGTTTTCCTAGCACTTACCAGCTTGTTCCATTATAAACCGGTTATATCTTTTTCCTTTATGTGCAATTTAACAATGAAACGCAGACATGGAAACTGTGGAAAGCAGTCTTGAATTTTCCTTCTGTTTTCACTGCTCCTCTGACTGTTGCTGACATACTAAATGTGTTTTATGAAAATTAGACAGAAAAGAATAATTCTTAAAAGTGATTAAAGCTAATTTCGGGGAAGTGTAGCTGAAGTGTGGGCATTTGTGTACTGCGAGTGGGGTTAAAGGCATAAGAATTTCTTTTTAAATCATTCATGAGTCGTGGGCTGGACCAGCTTTTATTAACTATTCCTAGATACCTTTTGAGAAGGTGGTAGTGAGTTTCCCTTTCGAACCTCTGCACTCCAAATGTTGTAGTTACACCCGCAATGCCATTAGGGAAGGAATTCCAGGATTTTGGCTAGGTGATACTGAAGGAACAGGGATATATTTCCAAGTCAGGGCAGTGTTTAGCTTGGAGGGGAGTTGGTGGTGTTCCCATGTATCTGCTGCTTTTGTCCTTCTACATTGAAGTAGTCATGCCTTTGAAAGGTACTGTCTAAGAGGCTTTGGAGAATTTCTGCATGCACCTTGAAGATGATACACACTGCCGCTACAGAACATGAGTGGTAAGGGGAGTGAACGTTTGAAGATGTGGTGACAATTAAGTGGCTACTTTGACAAAACTCGACCCTGAGAAAACCCTGTAGGGATGCCCTGGAACTGAGATAACTGACAACCAATCACTTATCCTAGTTTGTGACAAGTATGATGCAACCAGCAGAAAGTTTATCTCGCTGATACCAATTGATTCAGTTTTGCCAAGGGTCCTTGGTGCAACAACGTCAAATATGGCCTTTATTTCAAGCAAAGCCTCTTTCACCTCACCTCTGGAATTCAGTTCCTTTGTCCATGTTTGAATCAAGGCTGTAATGAGTTCATAGCTGAGTGGTCCTGGCAGAACCCGAGTTAAGCATCATTGAGCAGGTTGCTTGTGCCATTTATTAGCACTGTTGAAGACACCTTATACCATTTTACTATGATGAAGAATATGGGGCGATAATTGGCAGATTTGGATTTGGTTTGGTTTTTGTGCACATGACATACCTGGGCAATTTTCCACTTTGCTGTTTAGATGCCAATGTTGTAGCTTACCGGAACAACTGGGCTAGGGCTGCAGTAATTTCTGCAGCACAGGTCTTCAGAACTATTGAAATGCCCATAGCCTTTGCAGTATCCAGTGCCTCCATCCGTTTCTTGATATCACTTGGAGTGAATTGAATCGACTGAATGAAAACTGAGTTCTGATCTCACATTCTGATCTTACATAAAAGGATAAGAAGTTGTTTAGGCAAAGTTCACTAAGTTAAAAAACAACATAATTTACATGGCAAAATAATTAAAAGTTTGATTTTTTTTTCCCCAAAAGACTCATAGAGTCATAGAGTCCATAGCATGGAAAACAGAACTTTCAGTCCAACTCATCCATGATGACCAAGTTTCCCAAACTAAACTAATCAATTTGCCTTCATTTGGCCCATATCTCTCTAAACCTTTCCTATTCATGTACCTGTCCAAAAGTCTTTTAAATATTGTAACTGTACTTACATCTACCACTTCCTGTGTCAGTTCATTCCACATACGAACCACCCTCTGTGTGAAATAGTTGCTCCTCAGGTCCCTTTTAAATCTTTCTCCTCTCACCTTAAAAATGTATGTCATAGTTTTGAACTCCCTCCATCCTAGGGAAAAGACCTTTGCTGTTCACCTTATTTATATCCATCATGATTTTATAAATCTCTATAAGGTCATCCTTCAATTATCTGTGCTCCAGTGAAATAAGTCCTGGCCTGGCCAACTTCTCTTTAAGAAGTGTTGCAATAACATCCCATCAACAGTGTTGGGAATATTCTAAGAAGTGCAGTGGGCTTTTTGCATTGCATATTAATATCTGTGCTGTGCAACTAAGAATGACAGACATGCCATCAATAAGTATTTATGTGAGTTCTGCAACATGGTACTTTTGACACAAACAAAAACAGAAGTTGCTGGAGAAATTCAGCAGTTCTGGCAGCAACTGTGGGAAGAAAACAGATTTGAAGTTTTGAGTTCAGTTCTGACGAAGAGATTTTGGACTCGAAATCTCAACTTGGCTTTCTTCTCACATATGCTGCCAGACCTGCTGAGTTTCTCCAACACTTTCTGATTTTGTTTCACATCTCCAGCCTCTCTAGTTCCTTGTTTTACTTTTAACATAAAATATGGTTTCAAAAGTACTTGGGTAAAATGCCTGTCCTTGTTACAGAGTCATACAGTAAAGAAACAGACCCTTCAGTCCAAACAGTCCATGTGGAACATAATCACAAATTAAACCAGTCCCACCTGCCTGCGCTTCTACCGATATCCTTCCAAGCATTTCTTATTCATGTACTTACCGAAATGTCTTTTAAAAGTTGTAACTGTACCCACATCCGTCATTTCCTCTGGAAGTTCATTCCAGATATAAACCACACTGTGTAAAAAAGTTGCTAAAATCTTTCTCCTCTCACCTTAAAAATAAGCTCTGTAGTCTTGAAATCCCCAAACCTTGCGAAAATACACCTGCAATTTACCTTACTTATACCCTTTATAAACCTCTATAAGGTCATCCCTGAGCCTCCCAAGCTCCAGTGAAAGAAATCCCAATCTATCCAGCCTCTCCTTATAACTCAAACACCAACAGTATCCACTGATATAATGTAGCCCTCTTCTAAAAGGATAAGACATTGAATGAGCGGCAGTGGGTTTTGCTGTGTGGACAGTTTGATTTCTGAACAGAATCCACCTTCAACCCATCCTCTTCTGCTTTTAACAAAAGTCCAACAAGGGTGAGGTGAGCAACACGCATCCAAAGAGACAGGATGCTACTTCAAGAATCAAAACGAAATTGCATGATGCCTCATGCCAATCAATCAAGCTGTCTTCTGAGTAGGGAATCTGTTACCAATACCACATGCAGACTGTGGAGTAAACCTTCGTAGCTTGTAAGAGAACATCAACTTTTGAGTTCTCAGCACATTACATGAAAACAATCCAATCCCCACGTCTCTCCACAGAACAACACAGCTCCCAGCATTTCAGGTAATGTCTAAATCTGTATTCTCAATTCCCCCAACAGGAAGTTAAATTTATGGAGAATACTGATAGACATTATGATGTACAGATTATGATTTTAGTTATTGAAGTAGCAAACGGTTGCATCCAAGGAGGCCAGGTGAAAAATATAAACCTATTTTGCTCGGCAATCCTTTCCTCCACCACTTCATTTACCAGAAGACATCTTTGACCACAGTTTACAATGCCTGATCAACCCATCACATGGGGTTCCACACAGTTTCTTTTGGAATGAGTGAACAGTATTAAAGGCAACCAGTAGCTCTTTAAAAGTTCCTGCTGGGCAGTATCTCAAACCATATCCTTAGCACTCCCTTGGTGCATCTTACATTCTGTGCTGGGGACACGTCTAAACGTGATAATGAACTGACTACATTATTTGGATGTGGTCAACTTCTAACTCTCAATGTAAACAATATGCACCTGTCCAAGGTATTTGGTCATTGTGCCTATCTACATGCCCAAGACTAACGGACCTTTGCAGTGCAGTGATCATTTTTTAAAAAATTGTGAAACTCTGTTTGAACAATTTTGGTCTCCTATGTTGTTGTGTCCCTTACTCGTATTCAAGGTCAATATTAGTTGTGGTAGGATGACTATGTAATCACAAATTTGAACAGAAATTTAAATCAAAATATAATTCAACCTCATTAGAGAAGGATTAACAAAAATGAGATGAAGGTTTTTGAAATGTAAAAGACGCAAATTAATGAATTTCATGCAGTCGGCTTGCTGAATCTGAATTAAGAGACATTTGCTATTAAAATGGAAATGTAAATACATATTCTCAAACTTTTGCATGGATTTTCACAGAATACAATTAATGTATTTAAAATATTCATCAATTTGCACATTGCATTGTATTGTATGTTTGTTATAAAAAATCTGTGCAAATATGTAATATTTTGAATTTAAATTAATTTCCTTAAATTGGTAATGACAGTTCATTTTGAACTATTGCATTATTTAGTTTCAGCATTGAACAAATAACAATGTTAGTTGGGGGCAATCGATGAACAGTTTATAAAAATATCTTAATAAACGCATTGTCATGAATATAGATTTATCCTTATTGATTTGTTGGGATTAATAATTGCTTATAACATTCAGTTGAATATTTATAGATTAAATTTTTTGGCCTATTTCAAGCAGGGAAATAGCAGGCTGAATAGCCTCCTTCTGAGTTGTAACTAAGATTCTGTGACTGGAACTATTATAAAATTTGTCAATTTTAGAGCTGAGGTAGACACTTTTATTTAACAAAATGGTATCAGTGTTTATGAAGTTTAATAAATGTCCAAAGTGTGTGAGAGTCAATGCCATCTAGTTTGAAATACTAATACCAATTGAACTTGTATGAATTTTTTTCACCTTGGGATGTGGACGTTGCTGGAATACCCATCCTTAATTGCCCAGAGGGCAGTTCAGAGTCAGATATAAGCCTGACCAGGCAAGGATGGCAGATTTCCTACCCTGAGGGATGTTAGTGGATCAAATCAAAAGGGCTTCTACAGCAATTGACGATGGTTTCATGGTCACTATTGGGTCAGCTTCTTATCCCAGAATTCTTTTCTTTGAATGTAGATTTCCCCATCTGCCATGGTGAGATTCAGCTACACATCCCCAGAATAGTAAACCGTGATTCTGGATCCAATGACATTACCACTACGCCACAGCCTCCTGATATAACTAATGTTGAGTTTTCTTTCATATTTGTTCACAAGATGTGAGCTTTATTGGTTATGCCAGCATTTGTTGACATTCCTTAATACCCTTTGAGAAGATGATGGTGAGCTGTTTTCTTTAACAACTGTAGCCCATGTGATTTTGGTACACCCATGGTATTGTTAGGAAGGGAGTTCGTGGATTTTGACCCTGTGAGACTGATGGTTGGTCATAGCGGGCCAAGTTAAGATGGTGTCTCGTTCATAGGTGGTGATGCTCTCTTGCATCTGCTGTTCTTGACCATCTAGCTGGTTGATGTTGTAGGTTTTGAAGGTATTATCGAAGTGGCTTGGGGACTAAATGATCTCTATAACTTTTGGTGTGCATCAGTCATGAGGGGAGTGAATATTAAAGGTTGAACAGTCCGTGCTAATCAAACAGACTGCTTGGTTCTGGATGGTTGTATATTTGCTATCATTCCAACAAGGGAAGGATGTTTCATCACAGTACTGACTCGTGCTTTGGTGGATAATCTTTGCGGAGTTAGGAGGTGAGTTACTTGCTGGATGTCCCAGTCTGTGAAGCTTGCTTCCTGAGAGTAAGTGGTACCTTCTGGGGCTGGTTTATGCTTATAATAAGCACTCTTCTATGGGCTATTTTCCACACCATCTCTGCTTTCGATAAAACCCAATTTCTTCCTGTGAACCATGTCTTTGTGCTCACCACATCTTCTGATGGGGCTGGCCAGATCAATGAGTGGATAGCTGAGCATCACACAAGGCTAAGTCAGACATCTTAGAGGGCTGAAAGAGAAGTGCAAAGAAGAAAAACATTGATAGATCGCAAGGCTGACAAGACTAACCTTCAGCGCAAAGGTATTCCTCTGAACTCAGAATATCAGGAGCTGCAATAAGATACAGGATGTGTGTGTCCCTGAACCCTATAGAGTCACTAAGCGGCTGGTGCATAGTTGGTGATGCCTTTGTTGTTGAACTAATAGTTGAGGGGAATTAGCCTCAGAAAATAGTTCACAGAAGAGGGTTGCTTGAGGCCGCATGTCTGATGAAGGCTGTAAAGGTAATAAGCTTACTGCAGTAATATTGTGGAACCCGAGTTGTTGTTAGATGATGGCTTGACTGAAGTGTGGTTGCATAATGCTGTAGATTCCTGGAGTGAATGATCTATGTGTTGTGAATCCTGGTGCTGCATACAGTATGGGAAATCTGCCCCTGCCCTGGAAATGGTGTAAGAGAGGTCCCACTAGGAGGCAGAAACTGAAGCAACAGGTACCACTGATCATACAACTTCTGGAGCCCTGACTGACAAAGACACAAACGTAGGTGATCAGCCATAGTGCTTGTCCCTTGGAAGGTACCAGTGCAGATAAGAGGTTGACAGGGTGTTTGCCAGTAAATGCTTGATATCACCTCAACATTTACGCTTTCCCTAGATTAATACTATTAATGTAGATGTGAACATTCTAGCCATCATGGCACAATTGAATCCGATTGTCATCCAACTGCTTAGCACATGATAACTACATGCTATGTACAGTTGTCGGAATGGTAAGCCTCGAGTGGCAAAGTGCACAATGGGACCTCCACCATCCACCAGTGGTGTTGGTGAATGGGATGTCACTGTGAAAAGAAACAGTGTCTTTCATGGAGAGGGTGCTGATGGGAAGGAAAAGGATTTCCTCAGCCCAATGTAAGCTATATGGTCAGTCTGTGTCTATAACGCAAAATAACTCTTCAGAGGCTGTCTTTCCATCACTAATCGCCCGTTACTTACAAATGCACAGCCTTTGACAATTGCATTGCCTCTCACCAATTCAGGGCCCAACATCATTAACGTTCATTCTTTTATGTCAGCTAGGGCTCCCTGATTGGACCAGGTTAACAGCCCCAATCAGGGAAGTCATATTCTTTGTGGTTCAGTTTGCTGACCTCATTACAATCACTACATCACGTAAATAGTTCCAAATTTATCCTTAAATTTCCTTTTGTGTGAGTAATGATTTAGTCCCAGTAGAATAAAGAATCCTTGTTTTGTGATCTTTGGGTCATCTGTGTATTTAAATCGTGCATTAAACAAGGTTCAGTGAACAATCTACTGATTGAAATGCAATATTCTCTATGTCATGTTAAGGTGCTGACCCGTATAGCTACTGAAGATTTTGACATATTGCTTCATCTTCAAGTCATAGAAATAGTTGCCTTCTTCCCCATGATTTTAGACCTACAACTGTAGGTCTAAATGTAGGTTGAGATGAATCACAAAAAGCCCACTATTTCCTTCATTTCGTCCATTTGTCTTTCTGCCCCTCCAGCTTATCCCTTTCTCTCCCTCCCTTCTTCCAACCCCTGCTGCCTTCACTTTGTTCTCACAGTGATAAAATGGCCAGTGTGGTCACCTTGTTTTAATATGATGTGATGCCTGGATATCAACCATTTGTGCTGCCACAAATTCTTCTTCCTATGCTAATCCAGCAGCCTTCCAGTATTCCGTGATGAAGGACGAACCACAAATAAGTCTTAGCAGAAAAGACTCTTGTCTTTGATAATGATGTAATTTATGACATAGAACATAGAACATTACAGCGCAGTACAGGCCCTTCGGCCCTCGATGTTGTGCCGACCTGTGAAACCTATCTGAAGCCCATCTAACCTAAACTATTCCATTATCATCCATATGTTTATCCAATGACCATTTAAATGCCCTTAAAGTGGGCGAGTCTACTATTTTTGCAGGCAGGGCATTCCACGCCCTTACTACTCTCTGAGTAAAGAACCTATCTCTGACATCTGTCCTATATCTATCACCCCTCAATTTAAACTATGTCCCCTCGTGCTAGCCATCACCATCCGAGGAAAAAGGCTCCCACTGTCCACCCTATCTAATCCTCTGATACTATGTTACTATGTACGTGTTACGTTAACTCTTAAGCATATTAACCGATATTTAAAAGATATAAGTATGATATATGTCCCTTTAAGATAATGCCAGAGTGTAACTAACAAAATCTTTGATTTGCTCTGGACTGTTTGATACTCCACTCCGTGGCTGGGTTATATATCAGAGTGGATGGAGCTTCAGCTTAGCACATATGTTAACCTTTCCACATCCATTGCCTTGAACACCACATCTTGAATCAAGTCTCCTATCCCTTTCCCCCATCTTTAGCACCTTCCTAAACTCATCATCCCTCACCCATTTTCATTCACTTTCTGTATTTCTTAGTACTCTTTCCTTTCATTCCCTTCCTCATGCCCCCACTTAAATTTTCTTCTTTTCCTCCTGTCCTCTCTTCCTTTGCCAACTCCATTGGAGCTAAACACAGTCATAATTCCCTGTGTACAATATCATAGCATTTCATCGAGTAATATTTAATTTTACCGTTGAAACCTCTGAATTATAACTTTCGTATAAGCTCCAAGTTCCCATCTCTCATTTCTGATATTTACTATTGTACAACTGAAGTTACCAAGCAATTGTTACACGCATCACTAATTCCATTGATTTCTTAGACTGAGAAGTAGGACTATATCACACTGCCTGAGTTATAATGCTCCTTTTAACTGGAACAACAAAATAGCTCGGAAATTATTGTTGCTGATGTTAACAAACAAATACTTAGCGCAATTTCTTCATCCGTGATTTTGGCAGAGCTCTTAACCTATTTAAAAACACCAAGTTATGGCCTTGAAATAACTCTACACAAGCCGAATTCCTGTCAACAAATCACCATTTATTTTGATCCAGCTCTTTCAGAACCAGGTCTCAGAGTGTCAGGATGTCTGACACTCATAGAATCCCTACAGTGTGAAAGCAGGTCATTCAGCCCATTGAGTCCACAGTGACCGTCCAAAAAGCATCCCACCCAGATGGCTCTCATTGGCTTTCATTAGCAGGGGAATTGAGTTTAAGAGCCACGAGGTTATGCTGCAGCTCTATAAAACTCTGGTTAGCCCACACTTGGAATATTGTGTTCAGTTCTGGTCGCCTCATTAGAGGAAGGATGTGGAAGCTTTAGAGAGGGTACAGAGGAGATTTACCAGGATGTTGCCTGGACTGGAGGGCAGGTCTTATGAGGAAAGGTTGAGGGAGCTAGGGCTTTTTTTCATTGGAGAGAAGAAGGATGAGAGGTGACTTGATAGAGGTGTACAAGATGATGAGAGGCATACATAGACTGCATACCCAGAGAGTTTTTCCCAGGGCGGAAATGGCTATTACGAGGGGGCAAATTTTAAGGTGATTGGAGGAAGGTATAGGGGAGATGTCAGAGGTAGGTTCTTTACACAGAGAGTGGTGGGTGCGTGGAATGTGCTGCCAGTGGTGGTAGTGGAGTCAGATATATTAGAGACATTTAAGCGACTTTTGGATGGGTACATGGAAGATAGTAAAATGTAGGGTATGCAGGGTAGGTTAATCTTGGAGTAGGATAATAGGTCACCTCAACATCGTGGGTCGAAGGGCCTGTACTGTTCTATGTTCAGACTCAACCTGCAACCCCATCCCTGCATAATCCACCTAGCGTACACATCCCTGGACACTATGCACAATATAACATGGCCAATCCACCTAACCCGCACATCTCTGGACTGTGGGAGGAAACCAGATCACCCAGAAGAAGCCCACACAGACGCGGGGAGAATGTGTAAACTCTACACAGACAGTCACCCAAGGGTAGAATCAAACTCGGGTCACTGGCGCTGTGAGGCAGCAGTGCTAACCACTGAGCCACTGTACTGCCCTGTTTTTACTCCTATTTTTATCTGTCAGCCAGGGCTCCTCGATAGGATCAGATTAACTTCCCCAATCAGGAAACTTATATCCCATGAGGTCCACCTGGCTGGCTTCTGAACAAACACTACTGGTCTATGTTAAAATAAAAGGCAAGGTAATATCATCTAAATGTGTTAGCCTCTCATGTTAATATTGCCAAAAGCAATTTTTCAGGCAATGTATCTCACACCAGAGGCTTCTATTTTTGGGAATGCTACTTGTAGGTCAATCAATGCTTTCTATATTTTTATAGGAGTCATTAACTGTAGATTTTGCACACTTCACAGCTGTACCAATTTAAATGTTTGTGAAAAAAAAAACTGAATGCATGAATTTTGCAGGTGCTTTCTGATCTGCTTTCTTTTTTCTTGTAATGTGTTTGAACTGCACAAAACTATCTGCTGCAAACTCCAGACACCTGCCACGTTAACGTTGGGTTTCTCATAATCAATGCAATATTTAATTCACAAACTAAAAAGTTACAGGTGAATGCATGTCAGAAAGAAATGAGTATATTGGAAAGTTATAAAGCAGCAGTGCTGCAGAGGGTTCCAAATGAAACTCTAGGATACAATTACAAATCTTGAACAATTTATAATTTGCCAGAAACTTGGAATAATATTTTTGCCTATAGATCCTCACGGGTATATATTATCTACACCTAATTTATTACGCATTTTTAAAAAAGTTATAAGGATCTATGAAAGCTCTGGTTTAATGTTTCTTTTTCCTGTAGAAATAAGGTTTAATAAATATACAGATAAACTTCTGAGATATGCTGTGATGTAACTATCATCTCAATGTTCTATGATAGAAACTGTATTGAAAATTGGGACTAGTACAGCTCAGAGACAGAGTCATCACCTATCATCATGTATCTGTTGTTAACAAACATTGTTTAAAATAAGCCATGAGACCTGAGCTTCTATGAAGAATAGCAGTACCCTTTCATAATAGTTTCTGCCTGTTCTTTTTTTATCGAATATGTTCAATAAAACTTTATGTATTTAATCACAAACTTTTAACAAAGAACCTTACTTGAGACTTCTGCCCAAATTTGAATACTGTACAATATGTCCACACTTCTATTTCTCTCATTATGAAACTGTCTTTACTTGCATTCTCAGTACAAGTAAATAAATATTTCTCTAATAGTTTAAATTATATTTACGGTTTGTTTATTCATGAGATGTAGGCATCATGGGCCAGCCAACATTTATTGCTGATCCCTAGTTGCCCTTGAGAAAGTGGTGGTGAGCTGCCTTCTTGAACCACTGCGGTCTATTTGCTGTAAGTACATCCACAACGCCATTAGAGAAGGAATGCCAGGATTTTGACCATTCAAGGAATGATCATAAAATTCCAAATCAGGGAGATGAGTGGTATGGATGGGAACAGAAGTGTTGGTGCTCACATGTGTCTATTGCTCTTGTCCTTCCACATGGTTTTGTTGTGGCTTTGGAAAATACATTCTAATGAACCTTGATGAATTTCTGAGTGTACATCTTGTAGATGGTAGTAGGAAGGACAGAATGCTTGTCAATGTGATGCCAATTAAGCAGACTATTTTGTCCTGGATGGTGTTAAGCTTTTTAAGTTTTGTTGGAGTTACACTCATCCAAGTGAGTGGGGAGTATTACACCACACTCCTGTCTTTTGTTTTGTAGATGGTGGACTGGCTTTAGGGAGTCGGGAGGTGAATGACTTGCTGCTGGATTCTTTGCCTATGATCTGCTCTTGTAACCACAGTATCAGTTTTTAACCCATTATTCAAAAAGAGAGCAAAGGATAGGCCAGGACACTACAGACAAGTCAGTCTAACATCAATGGAGGGGAAACTATTGAAAGCAATTCTGAGTGACAGAACTGATTTGCACTTTGGGAGGCAGGAATTAATCAAGAATTATCAGCATGATTTTGTTTAGGGGCAGCAATGCCTGAGCGACTTAGTTGAATTTTTCAAAAAGGTAACTAGGTGTGTAGTTGAGGGTGATGCATTCAATGACGTCTATTTTAAGTTCTGATAAGATCCCACATGAAAGACTGATAGCCAAGTTAAGAACCCAAAGGATCCAAGGAAACTTGGCTAATTGGATCTAGAATTGGCTGAGTGGCAGGAAGCAGAGGGTGACGTTGAGGTGTGCTTTTTTATGACTGGGAGCCTGTATCCAGTGCAGTTCCACAGGGATCAATGTTGGGGCCCTTGCTATTTGTGGTATGCATAAACCAATTAGACTTAAGTGTAGGAGGATTGATCAGTAAGTTTGCTGATGATACAAAAATTGGTGCGGTGGTAAATAGTGAGAAAGCTAACCTTAGATTACGAAAGGATATTCACGGGATGGACAGATGGGCTGATCAGTGACAAATGGAAATCAATCTGGATAAGCGTGAGGTAATTCTCCTGGGCACAGGAATACATGATGAACAGTAGAACACTGGGAAATACCAAGGATCAGAGGGACCTTGATGTGCATATCCGCTGGCCACCTAAGGTGGCAGAACGGGTAGAAGTTGTGGTTAATAAGGCATACAGGAAACTTGCTTTCCGTAGCGGAGTTTAAAAGTGGAAGAGTTATGTTGGAACTGCATAAAAAGTTAAGAGTATTGTGCGAACTTCTGGAATTCACATTATAGAAGGGATATGATTGCAATGGAGAGGGTGCCAAGGAGATGTACCAGGATGTTGCCTGGGCTAGAGAACTTTAGCTATGAAGAGAGATCGGATAGAATAGAGTTGCTTTCCTTGTAGCAGAGAGGACTGAGCAGGACCATGATTGAGATGTATAAAATTATGAGGGGCATAGACTGAGTAGAAAGGAAGAAACCTTTCCCCTTGATGGAAGGATCAATGACAACGGGGCACAGACTTACAGTTTAGAGGGGATGTGAGTCAATATTTTTTCACCCAGAGGGTGGTCGGAATCTAGAACTCGCTACCTGTAAGGGTGGCAGGGGCAGAAAACCTCACAACAATGAAGAATTATTTAGATATGCACTTGCGATGCCAAAGTATACAAGGCTATGAGCCAGGTGCTGGGAAATGGGATTAGAATAGTTATGTGGTCATGGGCAGTGTACTAGAGAGCTGTATTCGAGAACTTGCTGTGTATAGATGTAAATAAACATGTGTTATAGTCAGCACCATGTTACTGCTGTTTCATTACACTAACAGAAAGATTGGAAATGATGAGAAAAACAAATGAGAGAAGTCAGAGAGGATTGCAGACGAGGAAACAAATTGATCGGAGTGCAAACAAAAATCACGATCAGAGTTGGCTTGAGGGGGTTTAAAGCGCAGTATTTAATAGCTTTGAATTTGACCTTAGTCAGGTGGTAGTTTTGTTTATTATTGTTGGTAGTAGAGGCCCAGGAAATCACAACAAGAAATATATAAATGCATACAGACTCTGTTTATGTATGGTTGTAAGCCCATTGAAGAGTAGAGCCATTTAAACAAGGATGACAGGGATGCTCTGTGGGAGGAAGGTGCCCTTGTGACCCTGGAGCAGTTGCAAGAGGCAGCAACTATGGAAACAAAATTCATTTTTCCATAGTTGTCATGTCATACCTCAGACCTAAGTTAGAGAACATATACCTCATTAGCAGCATTTCTTCAGTATCTTTCCCTCTGTATCTTCACAGATACTGCTCTTAGCAGTCTCCATAGCAGGGTCAAGTGTATCAAAGTTCCCTTTCGAAATGCTGCTTGAATGACTGCTCCAGCCTTTCCAAGAAGTTGTCAAACTGCACATTTGGCCCCTTACGTAAAATCGAGGGACTTATTTTCTGTGCCAAATCATCTTTTTACTCACAGATTCCAAAAGCAGGGCTTCTGAGCACACCACCTTGGTTTCCATGACAACATAGAGCTCTTTAGTAGAATGGAACATAACTACAAATTGAGCAATAAATTAACTACCCTATTAGCTAGTCCCTCAAATAAACAATTTCCATTAAAAGCTTTTCACAGGCACATTAGTGTTAGCCCTGCACATTAGTTTAATCTTACTCAAGCAGTTCTTTGCCTGATTTGGTACTTCTCTCGATTTTTGACTGCAATGAGTTTTCAAAAAAAAATTCTGCAATGGTCTGAGATGCAATGTCAAATGTGCTGTATTTGGTGGAGATTTGGTGAAAGGTAATTGAAAAGGAGACAGCAAAACCTAAAATCAGCAGATCATAAGAGACAGCTTTTTAAAAAAAAAGGCTATTAAACCTGGAAGTTAGTGAAACATCCTTCTTCAGAAAGCTGGTCAGATCCTGACTGAGCTTCCTTTTTTGTTAAATGTGTTAGATTTGGTATTTTCAGAAAGTCACAGTTCAATCCATAAACCCTGCTCCATCATTACTTAATGTCTACAATCAAAAACATCTATCGTTATCTGGGAACTGGGTAGATTAGAGGATAAGACATTAGAGTTGCAGTGTTCGACTTTTGAGGAGATATTTAGTAATTCACCTATATATATATGTCATTGATGAAGAAAACCTCCTTGAGAAAGATGCATTATCCATATCTAAATAAGGAAATTAGGGATGGTATTAAATTGAAAGAAACACTATACAGATCTGCAAAAGTTAGCAGTAGGTCAAAAAATGGATACATTTTAAGATCCATCAAGGAATGACAATCCCACTGCTGCTAGCTTTGTTCTGTGATTCTCTTTGTGATGGTTCAGTCTCTTGTTTATGGTCGGTACAGTGACTCAGTGGTTAGCATTACTGCCTCATGGTGTCAAGGACCTGGGTTCGATTCCACCCTCAAGTGACTGTCAATGTGGAATTTGTATGTTCTCGCTGTGTCTGTGTGGGTTTCCTTCGGGCATTCTGGTTTCCTCCTTCAGTCCAAAGATGTGCAGGCTAGGTGGATTGGTCATGTTAAATTGCCCATAGTGTCCAGGGATGTGCAGGTTAGGTGGATTAGACATAGGAAATTCAGGGATAGGGTAGCGGGTTGGGTCTGGGTGGAATGCTCTTCAGACGATTGGTGTGGACTCAATGGGCTGAATGGCCTGCTTCACGCTGTGGGGATTCTATGATGCGATGTCTAAAAATTACAGAATAACATGGAAATTTTTTTTAAAAATGCAGGTAATAAGAGTTTCCAAAGGTACTTGAAATGCAACAGAGTAACTAAAGCTAGCCTTGGTCCACGACAGAGAGAATCTGGGGAATTGATAATGGAAAACAAAGAAGTGTCAGAGGAATTTTGATCACGGTAGAAGATTTTAAAATGTACTAAAAATAATTGAAAATCAATGAGTACTTGAACAGAAGAAATAGAAACAGTCATCAAATGGGAAAAGGGTACTCGGAAAACTGTTGGACATAAAAACTGACAAGTCCCAGAACTGGATACTCTGCATCATAGGATTTTAGAAAACATGGTGTCATTGTTAAAATCTTCCAAGCTCCTTTCTATTATGGAAGTGTCCCAGCAGCTTGGAAAAGAGCAAATACAACATCATCATTCAAGAAAGGAGGGAACAGGGAATAAGAGGTCAATTAAACTTTGTAGAGAAATTGTTAAAATCTATTCTTAAGGGGGTTAGAGTAGGATACTTAGAAAATCACAATTTTGTGCAAGGGACACCACATTTAACTAATCTGTTGATTTTTATTTGAACAAGTAACATTCAGAGTGAATAAAGCAGAACCAGTAGATATGGTGTATTTGGAATTCCAAAAGCCATTTGATAAGGTGTCACCAAGGGATATTAGAAAAGATCAGAGCACATGGTCTAGGACGTCATATATTAGCTTGGATAAAGGTTTAGTTAGCTAACAGAATTCAGTAAACAAGGATAAATGGATATTTTTGGATTGAAAAACTGTCAGAAGCCTCATGAGGATTAGTGCTGGCTCTTCAACTATTTATAATCTATATCAATTATTTGGATAAGGGACCAAAATTACAGCAGCTAAATTTGCCAGTGACACCAAGATAGCTAGGAAAATAAGTTGTCATAAGTTGATATACTGTAATGCGATATAAATGGGTTAAGTGAGTGTGAAAAAAGTCTGGCGGATGGCATATAATATGAGTAAGTGTGGAATTTGCCATTTTGGAAGATGAGAAAAGTAGTACACTATTTAAATAGAGAGAGATTGCAGAACTTTGTGACATTCTATTCTGAATTCAAAACAGAAAATTAGGTCCAACGAAGCAGATGTGCCTCCTCAGCCTCTCAGTTGACATTTCTCTTTTGGATATTCTTAGCTTCAAATTAAGAAACCCTGTTGTTGTTTTATCAATCCTTGCTGTATAATTGATACAGTTACTGTGATTGTGACAACGTCAACCAGGTAGGCCTAATAGAATATGAATTCCCAGTTTGGGGCTGTTAACCTGGTCTAATCAGGGAGCCCTGGCTGACAGATATAAGCAGGAGTGTCAGACATCCTGTCAGTCTGACAGCTGGGTCTGAAGGAGCTGGATCAGTGTCATGGGCTTTCCACATGCAAATAAAGAGTGATTTGGTGACAGGACATCAGCCCCTTGTGGAGTTATTTCAGTTGTACCAAATAGAAGAATGTACTATGATGAGCCCATGGCTTTTGGAGATTAACTGAGAAGTATTTAAGCCATATTACCTTTGAATTCAATAAAACAATTTTCGTGGAAGTGAAAGTACAATCAAGTACCAACTCACTCTGTTTACATGATTCTGGATTATTATGTGGATCCTGCACGTTACAACTTTGGTCTTGGACATTGAACATAGAACAGACACCAGATCATAGAAAATTGCTATTGCCTAGGTAGAAAAACAAGAAAGATTGTGCAGCAAATTAGGCTAGAGGGTGTAGCCTTAAACAGAACTCCATGGAGTGGGAGGAAGCAATTTCTTCTGCTTGCTATCCCATCAGGATGTTAGAGGGAGATCAGATTGACTTGGGAAGATGAGTCCATCAAGTGACAAATCTCTAAAGTCTCTTAGCAGCTTAAAGAAGGCTGTAAAATATATTTTTCTCTCTTTAACTATTCCCTTTTCAAACCAACAGTCCATTTTTGCACCAAAGCTACTTTTAGTGGCAGAGTTTTAGTAAGGCTGGGAAAGCAACAATGGTTAAACAGTGCCATCATTCCAGTCAGGTGCCATACTCTAACCAGCTTAATTTTAATAATTCATTCAGGGGATGTGGGCTTTTCTGGCGAACTTTTATTGCCAATGTCAGTAGCCCTAGAGAAGGTGATAGTGAGCTGTCCTTTTGAACCACTGAAGTCCAATTGGGTGTAGGTACATTGACAATGCCATTAGGGAATGAGTTCCAGGAGTTGACCCAACAACAATGAAGGAGCAGAAATATGTCTCCAAGTCAGGATATTGAATGGCTTGGAAGAGAGCTTCCAGGTGGTGGTTTTGCCATGCATCTGTTGCCCTCGTCCTTCTAGATACATTTGGTTGTGGGTTTGGAAAGTGCTTTCTAAAGAGCATTGGTGAATTTTTTACAGTGTATTTTATGGATGCTACATACTGCTGCTGCTGAGTGTCAGTGGTGAAAGGAGTAGATGTTTGTAGATCTGATGCCAATCAAATGGGCTGCTTAGTCCTGGATGATTTCAAGTATCTTGAGGGTTGTTTGAGCTGAATTCATCCAGAGAAGTGGGGAATATTCCATCACACTCCTGACTTGTGCCTTGTAGACAGTTGGCAGGTTTTCGGGAATTAAGTCCGCTTCCACTCATCACTTGTCAATATCCCCAGCAATACAAGATGCATTGGTTGAGAAACAGAAAATGATAAAAGATGTCTGTGAGCATTTTACAGATAGCAAATTACCCAAGCTGAACATCGAATGGAAATGCAAGTACAACTCCTAACTCATGGTACATGGAATCGAACAGAAATCCTCATCCCAGCACCAAAATTGTATCATTTATGAGCAGCAATTAGCATGACAATGCAAAAAGAAAAAGCCAATTCAGAACAATATCACAATCAGAAACACTGAATAATCTTTTTAAATAGAATATATCTCTAAGACTGAACACAAAGAAGGCACTATTATCCAGCTATTGGAAAGCAGGCAGCAGGCTCAAGACCATGACAATTAATTGTTGGCTAGATAAATAAAAAATTTATACATTTCAGAGAACTTAAATCTGCTGCTTTATATAAATAAATATTTGATTATTTGAGGGTAAATCTTTTGTATTGAATAAAAGAGGATGGTGTGATGTGATATGTATGCACCTTAAAGGGATATATTTTAAATTACTGTCAATCATATCACTAAAACAAGACAGGATATGATGACCCCGTGGCACTGAACCCAACAGCAACAATATCTACAAGGTAGATGGGCATGCTCAGCCATTCATCTAGCACTATGCATAGAGTGTTTTCTTCAAATAAAGAACCCATGTTTTACCAGTCCTTACTATAGAATCCTTACAGTGTGGAAACGGGTCATTCAGCCCATTGAGTCCACAATGACCCTCTGAAGTGCATCCCATCCAGACCCACCCCCCTACCCTTTCCCTGTAACCCTACATTTCCTATAGCTAACCTGCCTAGCCTGCACGTCCCTGGACACAATGGGCAATTTAGCACAGCCAATCCACCACACCTGCACACCTTTGGTCTGTGGGAGGAAATCAGAACACCCAGACGAAAACCACACAGACACAGAGAGAATGTGTAAACTCCATACATATAATCACCTGAGGATGGAATTGAACCCCAGGTCCCCGGTGCTGTGAGGTAGCAATGCTAACCACCAACACACTGTGCCTCCCATGGCGCGTTTAAAGGAACATAGCACAAATTGGCAATAAACTGCAATCTTGCTAATTTCCAATGACACCCACAACCAGAATGATTTAAAAATAAATTATTCTTTAGAGTGAATTATACACATTTTTGACTTCACAACACTGTAAAAATAGAAATTGAAGGTTAAGAATTTATTTAGCTGTGATGTTTGGCAGAAACTGTGGAGGTATTGAGGAGGAACGTATTTATGATGTCACTGGTGAACTATTTCTGTAGTAGTGATGTGAGAAACATTTAGAATATTGCTATCAAGAGCCAATAATTTGAAAAATTACAATCCTGACATTATTTTCTCTCCCTTGTTTTAATTATCATTGAAACATAGCAACGTACATCAACCGCAACAATGTAAAAAAAGTTTTGATGAAATGTTAACTCAACAGATATTAAAAACATCACCCAAGGGCAGTAGAAACATTACTTTAGTTAACAATCAATGCAAGACTGGCTGTAAAAGTTGATAGCCTGCTTCTATTCCAATAACCTGATGTTCTTTTACACAGCTATGTACACCCAACAGTTATATTTATCTGAACTTAGTGATGCACAATTGAATTTAATGCCAACTAGAACCCAAAATCTTATTATATCAATGGAATTATTAGTCTTATTGAAGTGCACAGACACATTTCTTAACTATATGTCCATATCTAAATAAAATATATACGTTAATAGCAATGTGCACACAGAGCTACATTAGACAATAACACTGCTTCTTGGATTTATGTCATATAGAGAAATAAAACAATTAAGACTGCATGTTCCTTGCACAAAATCTTAAAAAATAAAAAGGCACCCCCAAGTACTTTGAAAAAGCCAGAAGAATGTCATGGAGATGTGTGTAATGAGAAATCTTCCATAATGTGTTCCTGAATTAGACCATAAGAATTGGGACAGAAGCAGGCCATTCAGCCCATCGAATCTGCTCTGCCACTCAGTGAGGTCATGGCTGACCTGATAACCCTCAACTCCACTTCCCTGCCTTTTCCTCATAACGCTTGATTTTCTTATTAATTAAAAATCTGTCTATCTCAGCCTTGAATATATGTAATGACTTAACCTCTACAGCCCTTTGTGGTAAGGAATTCCACAAAGTCACCACCATCAGAGAGAAGAAATTTCTTCTCATCACTGTCTTAAATGGGCAACCCATTCTGAAATTATCCCTCAGGTCCTAGACTCTCTCTCAAGCAAAAAGAACATTTCCTGTCAAGTTTCCCAAGAATATTGTATGTTTCAATAAGGATTCCTTTCATTCTTCTTTATTTCAATGAACACAGACCCAATATTTTCAACCTCTCCTCATAAAACTGTCCTTCCATATCCGGGGTTATCAGCCAAATTTCAGCAATGAACCTTCTTTGGACTGCCTTTGATGGCAGTACATATTTCCTTCGATAAGGGACTCAAAACTATTAACAATATTCTGTCTGTGATCTGACTGGTGCCTGAAATGAACACAGAGAACGCTGAAGAAACTCAGCAGGTCTGGTAGCATCAATGGAGAGGAAGCCAGAAAGCACTTTGAGTCAAAGAGTCATTCAGCATGGAAATAAAACCTTTGGTCTAATGTCTCTATGCTGACTAATTTTTCCACCTAAACGAGACCCACCTGCCTACGCATGGCCCATATCTCTCTAAACATTACGTATTTCTGTACCTATTCAAATGTCTTTTAATTCTTGTAACTGTACCTGCATCCATCACATCCTCTGGCAGTAATACGAGCCACCCTCAGTGAGAAAACTTTGCCCCTGTTTCTCCTGTTACTTTGAAAATATACCCCCTTGCTTTGAACTCCCCCACCCTAGGGAAAAGACCTTTGTTATTCACCTTATCTATGTCCCTCATGATTTCACTGCTCAGCCTCCTACGCTTCAGTGATAAAAGTCCCAGCCTCTCCTTATAACTCAATTTCTCCAAACCCGGCAACATCCTGGTAAATCTTTTCTGAACCGTCTCCAGTTTCACAATATCCTTCCCAAAGCAGGCCAACCAGAACGTACTCAGTATTCCAAAAATGGCCTCACTGATGTCCTATACAACCGCATCATGACACCCCAACTCCTATACTCAAATAAAAGCTGAAAGAACTACAGATACTCTAAATCAGAAACAAAAATAGAAGATGCTGGAATAACTCAGCAGGCCTGGCAGCATCTGTGAAGAGAAATCAGAGTTAACGTTTTGGGTTCAGACCTATATACCTGAAAGACAACATTCAAAGAATTACATCCCTGAACGCCACCATCTCTCCGTTCAACAACACTACACAGGGCCCTACTATTAATTATATAAGTCCTGCCCTTGTTTGTTTTATCAGAATGTAATATCTTGCATTAGTCCAAACTAAATTCCATCTGCCACTCCTCAGCCCACTGGCCCAACTGATCAAGATCCTTTTGTAATCTTAGATAGCCTTTTTCGCTGTCAACTATATCACCAATTTTGGTGTCATCCGTAAACATACTAATCATGCCTCCAAAATTCTCATTTAAATCATTTCTATAAAGGACAAACAACAATGGACCCAGCAGACTTGAATGTTAACTTTGTTTCTGACGTTACAGATGCTACTAGACCTGCTGAGTTTGTTCCCTATTACTCTACTCTATTCCTTTTAATTCTTAAAATAAAGGTCAACATTCTATTTTTCTTGACTGAAAACAACAAATGCTAGAGATCACAGTGGGTCAGGCAAAATGTGGACAAAAGAGCTGAATTCCAGAGGTGAGGTGAGGGTGACAGCCCTTGATATCAAGGCCGCATTTGACCGAGTGTGGCATCAAGTGTAGCAAAACTGGAGTCAATGGGTGTCAGGGGGCAAAAACTCCGGTGGTTGGAGTCATACCTGACACATAGGAAGATGGTCGTGGCTGTGGGAGGTCAATCATCTCAGCTCCAGGACATCTCTGCAGGAGTTCCTCAGGGTAGTGTCCTGGGTCCAACCATCTTCAGCTGCTTCATCAATGACCTTCCCTCCATCATAAGGTCAGAAGTGGGGATGTTCGCCGATGTTTGCACAATGTTCAGCACCATTCATGACTCCTCAGATACTGAAGCAGTCCATGTTCACATACAACAAGATTTGGACAATACCCAGGCTTGGGCTGACAAGTGGCAAGTGACGTTCATGACACACAAATGCCAGGCTTTGACCATCACCAATAAGAGACAATCTAACCACCACCCCTTGACATTCAATAGTGTTACCATCACTGAATCCCCCACTATCAACATCCTGGGGGTTACTATTGACCAGAAACTGAACTGCACTTACCACATTAACACAGTGGCTACAAGAGCCTGAAGGCCAGAAGCTGGGAATACTGTGGCGAGTAACTCATCTCCGGACTCCTCAAAGCCTGTTCCACCATTTACAAGGCACAAGTCAAGAGTGTGATGGAATACTCCCCACTTGCCTGGATGAGTGCAGCCCCAACAACACTCAAGAAGCTTGACACCATCCAGGACAAAGCAGCCTGCTTGACTGGCACTACATCTACAAGCATTCACTCCCTCCACCACTGATGCTCAGTAGCAGCAGTGTGTACTATCTACAAGATACACTGCAGAAATTCACCAAAGATCCTCAGACAGCACCTTCCAAACCCACAACCACTTCCATCTAGAAGGACAAAGGCAGCAGATATATAGGAACACCACAGCCTCCAGGTTCCCCTCCAAGTCACTCACCATCCTAGCTTGGAAATATATCACTGTTCCTTCACTGTCGCTGGGTCAAAATCCTGGAATTCCCTCCCGAATAGTATTGTGGGTCAATCCACAGCAGGAGGAATCCAACGGTTCAAGAAGGCAGCTCACCGCTACTTTCTCAAGGGCAACTAGAGATGGGCAAGAAATGCTGGCCAGCCAGCGACGCCCACATCCCACAAAAATGAATATTAAAAAAAGCAGCATCCATGGAGAGAGAGCAAGCTAACGTTTCGAGCCTAGATGACTCTTCTTCAGAGCTAAGGTAAAGTGTGGAGGGTGTAACATTTATGCTTTCTTTGTAGGGGTGTGGTGTGGGGGTATTGGGGTGTAGAGTGCTGGCAGAGAAAACATGTTGAAAGCTCAGATTAAGTGACTGGAATGTGAGAATGGCAGAACAATGGCGTGTCTAAATACCAGACTTGAAAGAGCAGACAGTCCCTGTGGGGTGGGGGGAGGGGAGAGAGGACATGGCAACAGAGAATGTAACAAGAGTAAAGCTAAAAGAAAGATAGAAAATGTGAGGATGTAACAAGTAAAGCTAAAAGAAAGGGAAGGAATGGGAGTTGGTTCACAATTTGATGGTGCTGAACTCAATATTAAGTGCAGAAGGCTGTAAAATGCCTAGTCTGAAGATGAGATGTTGTTTGCGCTTTTCCAGCAACTTCTGTTTTTGCCTGTTATTTATCTATCGTGCGAATGTACTACTTCCAAAACCATGGGCTCATTTAAGTACTTAATCTCATCAAGCACCTTCTGAAAATCCAAATGCATTATGTTTCAGCCTCCTATTTCAAATTGAAAAGGAATGGAGAAAAGACCATGAAATTGCTGACTCAAATAGAGAGCTTCCACAAGTATTGAATGGCCATGTTCTGCAACAGGAATACTCCATTATTCTACTACGGCAACAATGTGAGCCAAAATATTGAGAAACATTTGTAAGGTTGAAGTTGCTCATGATTTTGTTTTAATAGTTGCCACTTTCCCGGGGGAGAAACAAGCAATGCAATTCCATGCCAAGGCAGTTAGGTAGAGATAACCTGGCCACTTTGATTTTAACTCCAGGTTTTTTTTCCTGATTGGAAGAAAAGCCTGACTTAAATCTACGCAGGGATAACTGTTTTCAGCTGATGAAAAGGTTAGACCACTGCAATTGGCTTCAAACTGATGTACAAAATTCTGAGGGTGCTTGATAGCGTCGATGTTGAGAAGATGTTCCAGTACAAGGGGATTCCTGCCCTAGGGGACATTGTCACCTTATTCCGTAACTCTCGTTTAAAACTGAGATGCAAAGGAATTTCTTCTCCCAGAGGGTAGTGAATATTGAAATTCTTGACCCCAGAGAGTTGTACAGACTATCTCTGAAAGAATTGAAAGAGGAGGTAAACAGCATTTTTTTTTTAAATAATGAGGAGTTGAGGGCTATGAGAAGCTGGTGCAGGAGAGGCCTGGGGAAAGGCCAGCCGTAACATAGAATCCCTACAGTGTGGAAACAGGCCCTTCAGCCCAACAAGTCCACACCGACCATTGGAGAATCCCACCCAGACCCATCCCCCTATAACCCACACATCCCTGAACTCTATGGGCAATTTAGCATGGCCAATCCACCCAGCCTGCACATCTTTGGACTGTGGGAAGAAACCAGAGCACCCAGAGTAAATCCACGCAGACACAGGGAGAATGTGCAAACTCCACACACAGTCGCCCAAGGGTGGAATCAAACCTGGGCCCTGGTGCTGCGAGGCTGCAGTGCTAACCACTGAGCCACCGTGCTGCCCCTTGGTGAATGAGTGGTCAGTCTTGAGGGTTAAATGGATTACTATATTCTTAAGACTCCAGGCTTGCCTCAGCTCATTTGTTACTGAAATTGACATTCACCGGAAAGTATAATGAGATATATGATATAACAAGGTGTAGATCTGGATGAACATAGCAGGCCAAGCAGCATCAGAGGAGCAGGAAAGCTGACATTTTGGGCCTAGACCCTTCTGTATTTCTGAAACTATAGGGGTCAGGAACACATAATTAACATCACAGAAGGAGAAATAATTTCACTGGAACAGTAGAAATAGTTTTCAACCAGTTATTGACACCAGTAGAAAATGGTAAATCCTGGTTAGCTACAGGTAGACCTCTCCTTGGGTGGAGGGAGGTTTGGTCCTGCCAGCACTCCAGTTGATGTTAGCAATTGGACATGCTTGGTCAATAGTGATATCTGATAGGTCATTATTACTGAGTTATACTGGTAGTTTCTGGTTGATCTTTCTGCTCACACCCTTCTGGTTAATGATTGTTTCCCCAATATGCAGATTTTAAGCAAATGTGCCTTTCAAAGTTAATGTAGATTTTATACTTTATTGAAGTCAACTCAATGAAAATCAAGGAATTTCAGCAATGAGTTTAATTGAAGCTGACCAATCATCATGAAGCAAAGGTGATAGTTCAACTTTAAACTATTATTAAGAAACCCCAAAATAAAACAAAATTTAAAATGAAATTTATATACAGGAATGAATGAACTCTCAATTGTAACAATTATTTGCAAAACAAAATACAAAACTGCAATAATTATTCACAAATAAAGTTGATGTACATGGCTTCTAGTCTAGGTCATGAATCCTGTCCAATATATAGCTGTTCATTTTGTACTTCTTCATTATGGCCTCCTCCCCACTTAGCCTTTGGTGCTGTGTGTGAAGCATTAGCCATTTGTGTTGAAGGTTATATCTGCAGTCGCAGTTCAAAATGCATATCAGCAGGAGAAATAAAAGAGAGAGCTGTCAGTGTCAGACAACAATATGGATAAATTTCATGCATTCAGCTCAAGTGATGAAAACAGTGCAATGCCCCCACTGTTTAGGAGTATGGTCGTGGCCTGGCTCAAACTGAAGCCTCTCGGTCTGTCTTGGACAGAACAGAACTTCACTATGTCAACATACTGCAGGACAGTGTCCCACATTTACCCCCTGCAAACTTGAAGCCATTTAAAACTGTTCTAACTCACACCAAGGTCAGTTCAGTCATCACTCTTGGGCTATCTAATTTACATTAGGTCCCAGTACAAACAGCACCTTGATTTTAAAATACTCACCCTTGTTTACAAATCACACCATAGCCTTGCCCTCCCTACTCCTGTAATATGCTTTAACCCCACAATCTACTAAAATAAAAGTGCATCTACTATCCTTTTTTTTAAATATCACTATTTTTAATAATTGCAGCTATATACTACCTTTCAAATTTTCCGAAAAATAAATTATTTTGAAATGAAATCAGTTGGGTATGCCACAGACTATTAACTCATTGCAAGCTCCTACAAATAGTCATGACATAAAGGATTTTTGTTTAATGCCATAGAATTGGTCCCTGTCCAAATTATGAGTACACCAGCGTGTACATGCAGAGGAAATTGAAAGTCGCTGCTTCTCCAACACTGGAAGATAAAGTCAGGGTCCCTAAAAATACAAGTGTTCTGTTTAGAAATTGAAGAACAGCACATCACAGTGGTGCTTTGCACATTTTGTTTCCACAAATAGTAGTCGATCTATCATGGAGAAAAATACCAGGTTCCTAAATTGAGTGAAGGGCTTACAAATAATAGTGAATTTGAACAGAAGATTAAAGCTGGCAGCTGTGATTGAGAACCAAGCTGTCTTACATCAGTCGTTGCTAAATGAGACAAATAGCTGCAAAGGCATTTTGAGTTGTGGAAATGCCAAAATGGAAGCTGCGCTTTTTCTTAAAGTGCTCTAACAACAAAGATGTTTGTGTTTTTTCTTTGAATTACAGTTTGGTTAAATAGTAAAGAAAATGCAATTACACTATGAAACTCACCCTTTTCGACTAAAAGCATGGCATTTACAGGACACACCTGAGATCTAACTACATCTAAGAGAACCACAGAGAATTTTGGCAATGCATAAACTGTGTCAGCTATGACAGACCCATGCCAGAGAATGTAGCAATATAAAACAGTAAAAAGTACATGAGATAACAAGGTGTACAGCTGGATGAACCCAGCAGGCCAAGCAGCATCAGAGGAGCAGGAAAGCTGACGTTTCGGG